>NC_137812.1:29437202-29697202 GCF_963921795.1 Nannobrachium achirus | reverse complement strand
GCACTGGGAAGTTGGAGTTTCTAGAGACTTCATCAGATGGCCTGGCTGAAGACCTTTTACTTGTGTGGCACCTACTAGGTAGAATAGCTTCCAACATCACAGTTGCTGAATTCTCCTCCAGATGCAGTAGCTGGTTTACCTGGCTTTTCAGCATTTTGTGTAAACGTTCACCCACAGGCTAGCATTATTGGCTACCTTCCACTCATCCCAGCATCGCCAACTGATCCTTCTGTCCTCAGAAAAGAGATGAAACGACTCTTCACTACATAAGTACACCATTATCACTGGAGATCAGGCAACACCAAGATGAGTTTGGCAATGTAGTCCTGTTGCTGGGAGGCTTCCACCAAGCTCACAACTACTGCACATGAAGGCAATTTGCAATATTATCAGGGATGCAGGGGCAGATGATCTGCTTGTTGCAGCAAGTCTTTGTCGAGAAGGAACTGTCAAGAAGATGTTTGTTGAAAAGACATAATACTGCCAAACTTTACATGCCCTCAAAGTCCTGTTTGAAAAAGAGATAACTGGCAGAAGTTAGAAATGACGAGGCATCCAGAGATGGCAGTCAGGAGATCAGCTGCTGCTTTTCAGGAATCATTCAAAGGGCAATCAACTGCAGTCCTCTGGGCAAACTTCCTGGAGATGTCAGATATTCTCCAAAGGTTTATCTACTACGAGCGGGAAGGTGACTGGACAGGACATCTCTGTGAATCAGCAAGAATGCTACCCTACCTCACTTTAGTAGGCCACTACAAGTACGGGCAACAATCTTTACCTTTGTATTTGCCTTAGATGAAGAAATTATCTGAAACCGCTTCAGAGGTACATGAAGCACTGATGGCAGGTGTATTTGTTGGCAGATGGCAGCCACAACAGTAGTGTTTCTTTTGACATGCTACTGGAACAGACATATAATGCTGATGCCAAGGAAGCAAGCAGTCTGGATGGCATTACACTCAGCCCTGTCTCTGCAGAGCTCAAGTCTATGCTCCACCTCCACCCCTCCAACCCACACCATGTCAGCAGTGGACACTAACCCATCTACAGTGACCACATCATCCTTGCTCAACATATCTACAGGACAGTGTGCTGATTCCACAGTCAAGTGTGTTGCATGTTGTTCACTATTATTGAAGGCAAGCAAACCTGTACAGTATGTCTGCAAGACTGTCTTGTACTGATTTATTTCAGTACCAGAACAGGTCGGAAACAGAGTGCCAGAACTGTGAGAATGTTTCAAAAGAAACAAGCTTTATGGGATGATGACTCTGATTAAGCAAGGGCCATTCATCACCATGCTGGCTTTTGGTGGAGATTTATGTCGAAATATCTTTTTTGCCACGGACATACTAAATGAGTGGACAATAATGTATACCAGAAACACATAGAAGAGCAAGCCCCTGAATTACCATAACATGTGTGTAACTCTGAGAACCATTTGGTTCCATTTGTACAATCTCAGAGTTAAGGGCGTACTAGTACTGGTTGAACTCCTAATATGCCAAAATGTCACAATGTCCATAGATATTCTGAAGAAAACCTGTCGACTTCGAATTCAGTAATTGGGTCTTATGATCAAAAACATTATAAAATATAAAATCAGCCACTAACATTTTGTCCGTAGCGCAGACATATTGATGACCCCTGGATGAAAGTGATAGGGATGAGTAATATTCGCACCATGTCAGGATGTAAAATTAGCGAAATACTCGTTTTATTTCAAGATTTGCTTTTATCACATTTAAATGCAATAAATACATGTGGGAGGAAAAAGCTTAACATTTCCTGTATTTTGTCACAGCACAGCCTTACGTTTACTTATGCTGCCAACATTTGTATGCGTTTTTGTTTTGGTTGGGTAGTGTCTTGATGTAGCCTACAAAAGACAGATGTTGGGACACTCTGTGGTACTTAAATACATATTTTATACCTGACATGACTTTTTGTGCATTTATTATAGCCTTGTCCATTTTGGGAATTTTTCCAATTTAGGGGGGTGTGATAGCAGTTTGATTGATTTTCATCCATTTCTGGCCAAGGTACCTTTCATTACACAGTGGGCTGTGAGATGTGTATGTATGAGACATATGCTTTTAGCTAAATTTACTATGTGTATGTTTCATTTTGCTGGGTGCCAATCACATACATTGAGGCGTTTTCTTCAACAAATTTGCTATATTTCACAAACTAAATTCACTTATGAGAATACTAAGGCACAAATACTTGTTAAGTAGATGTATTTATGACATTTGAGAAAGATTTTGTGTTGCCAAAATCAATATAGTACATTTTATAAGCAAAAACAGCAGGACAAGATTTTCGTTTTTTTGTTATTCACTTTTATATACAATTCTGGCTGGTGACAAAAGTCGTGCAGGTTTCGTGCGGAGAACTTTTAACCCAAAGTCCACAGGGGTATTGTCTATGCAATGCATTGAATGAGTAGTGCCCAGACGTGGGAACGAAATTCATTTTCTAAGCACTTTTCCTTATATTGCAATACGGCCTAATTGTTTTGAGAAGTTCAAGGCCTCATTATCCTCATTATTATTATTATTATTATTATATACCATATTGGTATTGAGATCCTGATACCCTCACTGACTAATAATGGAGGGTTCTAGCAAGCAAAGAAACATCTGCTTCTTAACTGCACCGTATTGTGCTGTTTTTTAATGTTTTTTTTTTTTTTTTCATTCATATATACTGTATATTGTTCCACTCAAATGAACAAATACAGTATATCATGTCCTCTAATGACTTTATGATTATGATAAAGATAATGTTCTGTGTTACAGCTGACTGGGGACAGTGGGGAGTAACCTACAACTCTGATCATGTGTGCGTCAGTAGGGGATCAACTGTGCACATTTACTGCACCTACAGTTACCCATCTGATGCAGATTATAAAATCACAAACAGATTCTGGTTTACTACATTAAATACTGATGGTGAACCTGTGGATCTCAAACAGGATCCTGTGCATGCAGATCGTGTGCAGTACTATTGTGATGACCTGGACCGCAGCTGTTCCCTGACCATTAGAGACCTGAGAGACACTGATTCAGCAGATTACAAATTTAGGTTCATAACAAAGGGAAATATATTGGTAAACCTGGAGTCACATTAACTGTCACAGGTAACTTTTACAGAAACACACATCAGAGTTAGTTAATTCATCTTTGTGACTATAGAATCATCATGATTTCTTTTTTATGGCACCTAAGACTACTGTGAAGATTCCAGAGGTTACGAAAAAACACCCAACAGCAATTGTGAGTAGGTTTTTGTTCATTTGTGATGTTTATTTTTTGGGATCTCAAATCACACTTTTATTTGGTTTGCGACTGCGTGCTGATACTCAATATACAAATTAATGAAAAAAGACTTTAGGTTAGTTTCTAAACTAACCCCATCTGTGACCTCCCCCTTCACTGTAGCTATGGAAGTCGGTCACATAGTATTTCCATCCAGAATTGGGGGTACCAGGCGAATGAGTTCTTATGGAAGTAGGCAAACACTTAAAGCCCTATTTTAGTCTAGGCTAAACCCTAAACCCCTAAACGTCTTTGCCTTTTTTACTATTTTGAAAACATTTAGGGGTTTAAGGTTTAGCATGGACGAAAATAGGGCCCCTATAGTGTTTGGAGAAGTATAATGTCTGGAATGTGAGCAGGCCTCTAGCAAGCAAAGAAAAAGCTCCTGTAACCTAACAACTTTATGATTATCCAGAAGGAGCCAATACACTTTCTGGCACTGCCAGAAGTGCCGGCAACAGCCACGGCAATGATTCCTATGCCGCGGAAATGATTCCTATGCCGCAGCAATTATTCTTAATCCGCGGCGTCTGCCGCTGTTGTTGAACCCATCCCCCCCCCCCCCCCCCCCCCCCAACGACGCCCACCAGCGCTGTCCCTCTGATTATGATTATTATGTTCTGTGTTACAGATGAATGGGGAGTAACCTACACCTCTCGTCCTTTGTGTGTCTTTAAGAGATCAACTGTGCAAATAAGCTGCACGTACACTTACCCGTCCAGCATCCAATACAATTCATATCATCCTTATTATCATGTCAAAGACATCAAAGTCAACATCATGAACAGTTTCTGGTTTACTAAATCGGAGTCTAATGAACCTGTGGATCTGTACCAGGACTCTCAGTATGCAGGTCGTGTGGGATACCAATGCGTCCTACCACGCAGCAGCTGTACCCTGACCATTAGAAACCTAACAGAGACTGATTCAGCAGATTACATGTTCAGGTTCATAACCAACATACGAGATGGGAAGTATGCTGGTCAGCCTGGAGTCACATTGGTTGTCACAGGTAACTTTGTCATTGGGTGTTCAGACAGTAGGCCTATATTCTTTTTAACATCTAGGAAGTACATGTACTGTATCAGAGTAGAACATCTACAGTATTTACAGTTAAGCATTGTAATAACATTACTTTTGAAAATAGAAGCGAGTAATGAGTAAAATCCTTTTTTGTTTAACGATACCAGCATTGCTCACAACAAAGTTCATAATTAACAACCCACACATCCAAAACCATGAAATCTAAGGTGCCAGAAATCCAAGCCGAAAGAATAGAGACAACAACAATGCCCATACCCCAAGATCCTGATGCGCACTTATGCAAGTGCACCATACAGACAGACAGACAGACAGACAGACAGACAGACAGACAGACAGACAGACAGAGATAGAGAGAGAGAGAGAGAGAGAGAGAGAGAGAGAGAGAGAGAGAGAAAGAGAGAGAGAGAAAGAGAGAGAGAGAGAGAGAGAGAGAGAGAGAGAGAGAGAGAGAGAGAGAGAGACAGAGAGAGAGAGAGAGAGAGAGAGAGAGAGAGAGAGAGAGAGAGTTTTTTGGTACTCTACTGTGTCAGACAGTCTAAGTATTATTATTATTTAGGCATGATTCCTTTTGGAGATATTTCATCTACTGTGACTACAATCATCATGTTTTATTTAAATCACTTCTTTATGGCACCCTCTAGGCTTGCGGGTAACAATGACTACTTCCACAGCCATAGAAGGACAGGATGTGACACTGACCTGTAACACCGACTGTAATCTGACTGACAACCCCACCTACATCTGGTACCAGAATGGACAAAACCTCACTGAGAGCCAACAGAACTATGTGTTTCTAAGCCCAGTCAGCAGTCAGCATGCAGGAAACTACTCCTGTGTTGTTAAAGGCAGAGAGGATCTCAAAGCTCCTGAAGAAACTCTCAATGTCAGATGTGAGTATCTATCTAGGTCGTCCTCAGACGAGCCCTCCATCGTTGTTTCCAGTCATCTCGGTTCTCCATACATCTGGCCAGCTCATTGGTGTTCTGTGTCCCTACGTCTTCCTTGAGTACGTCCACGTATGTTTTTGTGGGACGTCCTCGCGACCGGTGCCCATGTGTTGGCTCCCACAGTACCAATTTGCTGGCTGGAAGCTCCTGGTGTCTTTGGCAGTGTCCTGCTAGTCTCATTCTTCTGGTGGCAATTTTCTCGCTTACCCTTGGTATTCCCTCATACAGGCTCCTGTTGGTAACATGTGCACTCCTGTTGATGTTGAGTACTGCACGCAACATTCTAGTGTAGCACCCATCTAGAGACTTCTGCAGGGTTGGCTTCAGGGTCCAGCATTCACTGCCATAGAGGAGAACAGACTCCACTGTTGCAAAGAAGAAGCTAAGTTTGATTTGGCGGGGGAGGCTAGAGTTCCATACACTGTTCATGCCGTTCAGGGCCCTCCAAGCGAGTGCCTTCCTTACTTTAAGGTCTTTCTCAGTTGAGTCGACCCATGCGCCCAGGTACTTGAAGTCCTTGACTTCCTTCAACACAGCTCCTTCTGTTGTTGTCAGAGGTGAGTGATCAGGTAGGTTTTAGGTGATAACCTCAGTTTTCTTAGCATTTAGCCTGAGACCAACTTTGGCACACTCTATCTCCACCCTGTTCAGGAGTTCTTGTGCTTGTTCCATGCTGTTAGCGTGAAGCCAAGCTCTTGTTCTCGTCCACCTATGGCTTTCCTGAGCGCATAATCTAGAACTATGATGAAGAGGTAGGGGGCTAGGGTGTCTCCTTGCATTACACCAGCTCGGATGTCAAACACCTCACTGCTGCCATCTGGGGTCACCACTTTGGCCCTTGTTCTTGCGTACATGGTCTCGATAGCCCGGAGAATGTTGGGAGGGACATTGTAGGCCTCAAGGATCTTCACCATCTTGCTTCTGTGGATAGAATCAAAAGCCTTTTTGAAGTCAATGAAGCACAGTACAGCTGCTAGGTTGTCCTTTTTCACCTCCTCTATTAATCTCCTTAATGCCAGGATCTGTGCTACGGTTGTTCTCTCCTCTCGAAAACCATTTTGGTTCTCTCTCAGGTGAGGGTCGATGGCATGCCGTATCCTGTTCAGTATCATTCGGTTGAAGACCTTAGCAGTGATACATGTCAGGCTGATGCCTCTGTAGTTGTCTGGCTTTGAGATGTCCCCAGCTTTAGGCACCTGGATGATGTTAGACAGAGACCATATTTCAGGTTGCTTGTTGTGCTGTAGAGCATTGTTGCAAAAGTCTAGGATGAGGTTGTCTAGGTCGCAGTTCTTCAAGACCTCTGGAGGTATGCCATCCGGCCCAGCGCTTTTTCCCTCTCTCAGGGTGGATTTTGCCCTGGCGAGCTCGCTGATTGTGAAGGGTCCATCGTCGATGTTCAGGCCCTGGAGGACTGCTGGTATATTTTCCTCCTCTCCCTCTTCCACTGATGTTCCCAGGAGCCTTTGGAAGTGGTCGAACCATGTTGCCACTCTCTCCTCTGGGCTGTGTCCCTCAACCTGGCCCTCCTTGGCCCTCTTCCGCCCTGTCATCTCATTTATTACCTTCCAGGCCTCCCCGTATTGCCTTTCACCTTGCGCTGCCTGCACTCTTCGCACACTTTCCATCACTTCCTCCCCTTTGATGGTGTCGTAGGTGCTGAAGAGAGACTTAGATTAGTAGATTTGATTTGTTTTGTTTTTAGTAGATTTGTTTTAAGTAGTGCTGTTCATGTATTGAATCTGAAATCATACTTTTATGTGGCTTGTTGTGTCCTGATACTCTGTATTTCTCAGATACCTGAGAAATACAGTTATTTTACTCAATATTAACTGGCCAGACTCCCATCCCAGAGTTTAACACACTTACCTTAAATGCCCTGAGCTTCAAGTAAAAATCACACCTAGTGTGAAGTGACCGGTGCTATTTATGAGTACATTTCCTCATAGCCGGGGACCCAGCCACCAAAATGGGAGGGGACATGTGATTTTCGCCCGTACTTTTTATTTCTGTTTTATCTATTAGTATGGTCATTAAGGTCCACAGAATGAGAGGCCTGCTCTGCTGGAAACATCGCGAAAAAAGGTTATGGCCATTTGTATATTCACTGTCCCATTGACTCCACTAGAAATATTTAAAAAAGGAAAAAAAGTCTGCTTTAATTAGCATGTGAGGGGTCAAAGTGGGGGTTTTCATGATCCTGAATCCATTGCAAGCATTTGTTTTGCATGAAAAACATTCCTTGGGCTACATTTCGGCACCCCAAATACTGTGAAAAGTGATGAGTCATCACCTTTTTTCCACTGAAAGGGGCTACTGAAAGTTAACCCAAGGAATGTTTTTCATGCAAAACAAATGCTTGAAATGGATTCAGAATCATGAAGAACCCCTAGTTTGACCCCTCACATGCTACTTAAAGCACATGTATTTTATTTTTAAAATATTTCTAGTGGAGTCAATGGGACAGGGAATATCTAAATGGCCATAACTTTTTTTCGCGATGTTTCCGCCAGAGCAGGCCTCTCATTCGGTGGACCTTAATGACCAAACTAATAGATAAAACAGAAATAAAAAGTACGGCAGAAAATCACATGTCCTACCCTATTCCTTGAGCTTTTGGGCTTGTGGGTCCCCGGCTATCAAGCATACCAGCGCGTCCTGTGTAGCTTGGCCAATGAGACCCTGGGTGTACAAAAAACTTTGAGCCGTTTGTGCCAAGATGTAGGCCATATCTAGGCCAGATGTAGGCCACCACCATGCTTCAGTTTACTTTAGGGCCCAGACTTTTTGCCATGTCCAGGCCACGTTTGTGCCAAGATGTAAGCCAGATGTAGGCAACGCTTCAGTTTACTTTATGGCCCGGACCCTTTTTGGGGACCGGAATTTTCTTTGGGGACCAGACTTTTTTTTCTTCACACCAGTTTGTGACCGGACAAAGCCAGATGTTGTGCCAGTGTGTGTGTGTGTGTGTGTGTGTGTGTGTGTGTGTGTGTGTGTGTGTGTGTGTGTGTGTGTTATGACTGTAATCATCATTTATGGTACTCTCTAGGCCTGCTGGTGACGATTACTCCTTCCACCACAGTCACAGAAGGACAGAATGTGACACTGACCTGTCAGACCATCTGTTCTCTGATTATCTACCCCATCTACATGTGGAACCACAACGGACAGGTTCTAAACCACACTGAGAGCCAACAGAACTATGTGGTTCTAGACCCAGTCAGCAGTCAACATGCAGGAAACTACTCCTGTGCTGTCCAAGATGATCCCAGAGGTCCAGGTCCCACAGAAACTCTCACTGTCAGATGTGAGTAGAATTTGTATTTGTCTGCAACTATGTCCAAAACCATAACTTTTCAGGAAATGGAAGAAATACTAGATTAAATGTAGTTATTATTTATTATGTGTTAATAATTTTCATTGGTTAAACATTTATAAAACATTTATAAACCCATAGATGCCACTTTCAGTTTTTTCAAAAATAGCAAATATGGCCAATCTACAAGCTCAACTCGTTTTGCTGCTAGGCGTGTGAGCTTTCACTACTTTTCCAAGAAACTTTTGAATGACTATAAGTATTAATCCTACAAAAAACAGCCTAGAGAGACACAGATTTACAGAAAACTGCAACTGGTTTAAAGAGGCATACAACCACAATGCAGTATTCTAGTTTTAACATGAATCTTAGTGTCTCTATTCTGGAATCTGGATATGTCATATTAGCTGAACTCTTGGCAAACATAGGCAAGCATTTATCAAAAACCTCACAATGCATCATAACACAAAGTATTGTGAGCTTGCACATATCATATTTTCACTATTGACGTACACTCACATTTTTAAGTGGTTATACTTAATGTTAATGATGTTTTGCAGATGGTCCAAAGAAGGTTTCGTTATCAGTGAAACCCTCTGCTGTGATAAAGGAGGGTAGTCCAGTGACTCTGACTTGTAAAAGTGATGCCAACCCAAAAGAATTGTTTACCTGGTACAAGGAGAATGCAACACTGCCGGGACAAAAAGAAACATATAACTTCTCCTCCATCACCTCCAAGGACAATGGGACGTACCATTGTCAATCTTCAAATGAATATGGAGACTTAAACTCATCCTTTGTTGTTATAGATGTCCAATGTAAGCACATAAATATTTCCACTGTACCCAAGTACACAGTGATAAGACAGTAAATTATATGTTGATACACTGTTTAACCAAACATAGGAGAATGTTCAGCCAAACATTTATGAGTTGTGTTTCTATATATCTTGCTCTCCAGATCCGCCGAAGAACGTCTCAGTGTCAGTGAGTGTGTCTGGTGTAATAGAGCAGGGCAGTTCAGTGACTCTGACTTGCAGCAGTGATGCCAACCCACCAGAGGTCACTTATACCTGGTACCGCCAGAATGAAGACACACCTAAAGCTTATGGACAGAACTACACCATGAAAAAAATTCAACCTTACCAGAGTGGAAATTATTCTTGCTTAGTCCAAAACACAATAGGTCGTACGAAATCCACTTCCCGGCGGGTTGTTGTAGAAGGTAAAAAACAACTATTCATTCATTTTATACCCACTTACCTCCACTTACCAAAACTGTATTTTCATCAGCAAATGTTGGATGGAGGTTTTTCTCTGCCCATTTTTCAGTATTATTAACCGATTAATTAAGTGTTATATGAGTCAGGCTCTCAGTCAGTGTTTTAAACTATGTATCTGATCCCCAGTGCCCTGGATAAAAATAGCTGCAGGTGCAGGAATCCCCTTGGTCGTTATTCTTCTCATCATAGCCGTCTTTGTCTTCCGGTGGATCAGGTAATGAACAGTGTTTTCTCTTTTACACTTGAATACAAATTAACGTGTTAAATCACAGACTCACCTAAAATGTATTCTTTCAACAATAGACAGAAGAGGGCCTCCAGGCAGCCACCCGACGCTGTACCACCACCACGACCACCGAAAACCACAGTCCAGGTATACAGGTTTTATAGCCCAGTTAAACAGGGTTAAACAGGGTTCTGAAAGGCGTTAAACCAGGTAGAGCTTGCATTCTCAACTTGCATTGTTCCTGACTTGCATCGTTCCTGACCTGCGTGATTCCCGAGAACGTGTTGCCCGAGTAGGCCTGGTAAATACAGTATGCACGTTATCCACGTTGTTTTGAAGTGTGCAGTTGCCCAATTTCCACATGAAATTGTACTTTAAAGTGCATGTGTATTTATTGTAGTAGTAAAAGAGCTCAGCCAATCAAGCTCAGCTCTATTAGTGCAGTGGTTTGTGGGCCCTGGGTTGCCAAGCGGGCCAGTGGAAGCAGCAGGGTTTGATCCAAGCTCGGGTGCAAGAATCACTATTTAGACCATTATAGCTTCAGAGTTTGATTTTAACCAATATAATTCAGCGGAACCTCACATCCACTTGTATCCATATTATTCCACATCTGCTAGTGGAATAATAATGGCTTGCTCCATTACCCCAACCTAAAGGAAATATCAAACCGTTTCAAACACTGTTTGGGTCTCCTGAGTCAATATGGGAGGTGAATTCATTGAGGGAAATGAAAAGAATGATAATTTCTGGTCGTCTCTCACTCTCATCTCTCTCCCCCTCAGAACAACTCTGACTCTGACTCCAACTCAGACTTTGAGATCTTCTTACCTTTGGCCAGCAGCTCTGAATCTACAGCCCAGGAGGAATCAAGGGAACAACAGGCTGATGTTGACTACTCCACCGTCCACTTCACTCGCTTTAAGAAGAACCAGGAAGAGCCCCACTTTTCCACCGTCCAACCACCACAGCCCCAGGGACAGGATGTCAACTACTCCACCGTCCAACCACCACAGCCCCAGGGACAGGATGTCCACTACTCCAGTGTCCACTTCACTCGCTCTAAGAAGCCTAAAGCGCCCGTCCATTCCACTGTTCAACCACCACGGCCCCCCCGGAGACAGAAGGATGTCCACTATGGTGTGGTCAAATTTAAAAGGTCCAATGCTGCCCCCTGGTTAGATATCTGAGACACTACAACTGATTAGACAGATGGATATTACATTTATTGCGACCGTAGGTCGCATTTACTACCAAAACCTCCACAGGCTGTCCGTGGGTCAGTGAGTCAGTCAGTGAGTCAGTCACACTTTTTCCCTGCTCATATCTCCGCAACCGTTGACCCGATCCATGCCAGATTTTGCACACACACTCCTTGACTGCCAAACTACAACCTCCAAGAACCCCCGGAGCCCCAGGGACCCCCAGGTCCCTGGGGGACCCCCAGATGTAAAAAATGACCAAATGTGGTCACACGTCACACTTTTTCCCTGCTCATATCTCCGCAACCGTTGACCCCATCCATGCCAGATTTTGCACACACACTCCTTGCCTGCCAAACTACAACCTCCAAGGACCCCCGGAGCCCCAGGTCCCTGGGGGACCCCCAGATGTAAAAAATGACCAAATGTGCAAAAATGACCAAATGCCCACCCCAACGGGGCTGCTCACGGGGAATTCCCGGGGACCACCGACTCCTGGTGCTCCAGAACGGATGCAAAAGTGGTGGCGCCCCCAGTGGAGGACCCCCTGCCACTGCAGCGCACATAAAATGTTGTAACTCGGGCTAGGAGCGTCCGGGAGAGCCGGGGCCGGTACCTATTCGTCCGCCAAGGCAACGCGGAGACCCCACCCCTCATTTCTCACATGCCCCTATTCTAGCGCCACCTTCAGGCCGATTTTTACAACACATTTTTGGACACTGCTCCTACAGTTTTTGCCCGAAAATCACAAATATCACTACACAGCATGTCTACACTCATGTCATCAACATGGATCAGGAAGATTTTGGAAAAACAAATTTTTGCCCTATTTGTGGAGATAAGCCACCTACGGTCGCTTATCTCCCGATTAGGGAGTCTTACTGGTTTTAATTTGGTGGCTTTTCCTTTTTTTTTTTTTTTACCTGGAACTTTCTTATTTCATCTTCTCCAAGTCATGAAGTTGGCCCACTCGTGCAAAACTAACAACCGGATCTCGTTGCAAGGAATACTTGATAGCTTTGATGAGTGGGTCCACTGAGTCAAGCAAAATGTCACTTAACCCTGTTAAATGATCAATGTTGACCTTGCATTTCCTAATGTACACTTTTCAAAAGAAGCCAGCACCTGTAACCCTGTCTGTTTCAGATTCAGGGACAGGTATTATAAATATGTGATGTGACACATCTTATTATTCTGCAGCTGCAAAAAAAAAATAATAATTATGAAATGTTTAGCTCGATAAACCAAGCTGCGCACAGCATTTCCTTGGGTGAGACTCGAGTATGACGGTTAAACGGCCTTTAAAGGACAACTTTAGTTTTTTACAACAAGGGTTCATATTTTAGATTGTAATTAAAGAATATAAAAGATGAGTGTTAAAATGATTTAATTCCCTTCTTTCTATTGTTTTAGAAATTCTTATTTCAGTGTTTGGGGGCATGCGTACAAGTGGCTAAATATGTAATTTTAGACAGAATAAGCCCATTCCCAAGATACAACGCAACCTTTCATGGTTGGATGTGACTTATGGGGGCTAGAAGTGTTACTGTAAATAGCAATAAAGAAACTGCTGGCTTATTGTGTCTAAAAATACATATTTAGCCACTTGTACGCATGCCCCCATGCGTACGCATGCCCCACATGTTAGCATGGTAAATGCGATAAAACGCATAGGTTCCGAACGGAAGCCATGTTTATTTAATACCGGAGGACAAGGTCCTCCATTGGGATAACAGCGCCACCTGGCGCGCAACAGAGTAAAAACTCATAAGCTCCCGTACGTCAAATTCTTATTTGTCGGGAGGACTTTCAATCAAAACCGAGGGCGCCGCCCCCAGGGGTATAAAAGCAAGCCCGGTCATCTTGGCGTCCTCTAAAACCGCTCCTCTGCCCGCAACTTGCGAACCGAGGGGCCTTTTTCTGGAGGACCTTGTCCTCCGGTATTAAATAAACATGGGTTCCGTTCGGAACCTATGCGTTTATTTTCATACCTTGGACAAGGTCCTCCATTGGGACACATACACTCCCCGAGGAGCCAAGAACCGACAGAACTGTTACATACACAAAAACCACACCCCAAAAGGAGGCACCGTCAACCGACGTGACCCCTCCTGAGACCGGCCCAACCCAGACCCACAGGGCCTGGGCTTGTGCAGACAGTAAAAAAGACCCTGACAGACCGAGGTCTGCCTTATGCACTAAGAGCAGACACGGGTCCGCCTCATAATACTGCAGTAATATAAGGGAAAACACTCAGGGTCCCCCCAAGCATCCGTGGGACAGCGGCACGCTGCCCCCGGAAGGGGAGAGCCACCCCACTACACAGTAGGAGGGGCAGCAGCACCCAGAACCGAATGCGCCAGAGCAGAAGGCGCAACATCTAGGTGATAGTAGGTCACAAAGGTAGACGGCGAAGACCAATTCGCCGCCGCACAAATCTCATTAACAGAGACACCTTTGGACATGGCCCAAGAAGTCGACACACCCCTAGTGCTATGGGCCTTAAGTGCTTCCGGCACTTCAGACCCTGCACGGGCGTAAGCCAACTTAATGGCATCCACAATCCACCTTGACAAAGTGGGCTTGGACACCGCTTTCCGCTGACGGGCATTCATGACCACGAAAAGCTGGGAAGTAGACCTGCTGCTCACCGTCTTGTCACAGTAGGCCTTTAAGGCCCTCACAGGACAAAGACAATGCAGACACCTATCCTCCTCCGATGCAAAAGGAGGAGGGTGAAAAGACGTCAACACAACAGGTTCCTTCGGGACCACCCGGTTCTTAGGAATAAAACGCAGATGCGGTTTAAGAAGAACCTTGGAGTCATTATTGAGAAACCTCATACAATCAGGGCTCACAGAGAGCGCATGAAGGTCGCTCACTCGCTTGGCAGTAGACAAAGCCAGCAAGAGAGCCGTTTTTAAACTCAAATGTTTCAAAGAGGTCCTCTCAAGTGGTTCAAAGGGTGCTCTACAGAGACCCTCAAGAACCACCTGAAGATCCCAAGCAGGGAACAAAGGCCTAGTCACAGGTCTCAAACGGTTGACACCGTGCATGAACTGGACTACTTCAGGGATTTTAGAAAGGCCCTTGCCTGCCACCCCCAGGTGACAGGCATCAATAGCCGCTAAATAACCCCTGAGCGTAGAGAACGCCAGACCAAGGTCCAGGCGGTCCTGCAAAAAATCCAAAACTCTCTGGGCTGGGGCCAGGTGAGCCACCACAGGTGGATCCTGTACCTCACACCAGTCCAAGAAAGCATTCCACCTTCCATCATACACCGCCTTAGTGGAGGGGGCTTTAGCACTCTGAATAGTGGCTATAACCGCAGTTGAGAAACCTGCAGCTAGCAGGTTCTCCCTCTCACGGGCCAAACCCACAGGTCTAGGGCCTGGGGGTCGGGATGGAAGATCTCGTCCCCCGCCTGGCGCAGCAGATCCCTGTGCAAGGGGAGCCACCAGGGGGACCGAAAGGGCAGTGGAGTGATCAGAGACCTCCACACGCCCCTGGATGGTGCCACCAGAAGAGCCTCCAGGTTGGCACTCCTGATCCTCTCCAATGTGGGAAGAATCAGTTCCAGAGGTGGGAACGCATAGAGAAGACCCCTCGGCCACTCGTATGCGAATGCGTCCAACCCCAGAGGAGAATGTCCCCTCACTGAGAAGTAGAGGGGGCACTTCGAGTTCTCCTGAGAAGCAAAGAGATCTACTCGAGGTTGACCGAACCTGGAGAAGATCTGCCTCACCACCGCTGGGTGGAGAGACCAATCCTCGTAGCGAGGAACCCCCCTGGACAACAGATCGGCGCCGCCGTTCTGAAGTCCTGGGACATGGGAGGCCCTGATGGACCTCAGGCGCGGCAAGCACCAGAGAGTCATCTCGCGCGCTAGTTGATCCAGCGTGCGCGAGGAGAGGCCGCCTTGTTTGTTGAGTTAGTACAAGGCGGCCGTGTTGTCCGTCTTGACCAAGACATGACAACCCAGGAGGAATGGTTCGAACTGCTTGACTGCCAAGTAGATCGCCATTAACTCCAGATAATTGATGTGGTACTCCAGCATGGCCGGGGTCCACAGACCCCTGGCTGAGCGCCCCTCGTGGGTGGCGCCCCACCCCGAGCGGCTGGCATCCGTGGTAATCACCTTGCGTGATACCACCTCGCCCATGGAGACTCCACTTGTCAACAACGCCCGGTCCCGCCATGGGACCAGTGCGTCCACGCAGGCCTGACTGACTACCACCTTCCTGTACCCATGCAGGGAAGGAATTCTGAGCGCCAAAGTCCACCGCTGGAAAGGTCTCATATGAAACCTGCCCAGGCAAAGAAGTTGTACAGCTGATGCCATCAGCCCTGTCAACCTCATGCACTCCTGGTATGTGACCACCTGGTCCAATTGAAAAGAGTGAAGACACGCCAGGAACCTGTCCACCCTCTCCGGTGAGAGGCGGGCAGACATCGTGGTCGAATCCAGAGATATCCCTATGAAGGAGATCTGCTGGGAGGGTGTCAACATACTTTTCCCAAAGTTGACATTGAAACCCAAGGCCTTCAAGTGGGCCAACACCAAGTTGGTATGACGCGCCGCTTCTGAGCAGGAGGCAGCGGAAATCATCCAATCGTCGATGTAGTTCGCGAGTCTGACTCCCTGATGCCTCAGTGGAGCAATGGCCGCCTCGGTCACTTTCACAAAAACCCGCGGGCTCAGGGAAAGGCCGAAGGGGAGGACCGTGTATTCGTACAGGCGCCCCTCGAAGGCGAACCGCAGGAACTTCCTGTGGGGGGGATAAATAAGGACGTGCTGATAAGCGTCCTTTAAATCCACTGAACAGTGGAAATCCCCCTGCCTCACTGACCGCATCAGAGCCTCTGATGTCAGCATCCTGAATTTGAACTTTTTCAAGTGCTTGTTCAGAGCACGTAAGTCCATAATCGGGCGCAGACCCCCCCCCTTTTTTCTGAACCAGAAAATAGCGGCTCCAGAAGCCTAGCCGGCTCTGGTCTCGCGATAGCTCCACTATAGCGCCTTTGTGCAATAGCGAGCTTATCTCCTCTCTCAAGGCATCTGCTTTCAAGCCACGGGCTCGAGTGTAAATAACCTTGCTGGAGAGGGAGGGTATTTCTGCAAACTGTAGTCTGTAACCCCGTGTCACTGTCCGAAACACCCACTGATTCGGATTGCAACGCTTCCATTGCTCCGCACACTGTGCTAACGTGTTGTTGAGCAACGGAGATGCCTTGGGGTTGTACCGCAATTCTCGCGGGACTACTAGGCCGCGAGAGGGAGGAGGAGCGGAACCGGTCGGGACGAGAGGTTCCGCATCCAGGGTGCTCGTTTCCGTATCCGGTGGCCGCCGCGCCCGAGAGCACGGAGCCACGGCCGGGGTGAGCGTTTCCGTCTCCGGTAGGCTCATTTCCGTATCCGGTGGAGGCCGGAAACGAGACGCCTCTAAGTCCCCGCTCGTTAAGGATGCAGGGGACACACAACGTAGAACCCGGGGGACAGGGTTTATTGCATAAAAAAACATAATCCCCGGCATGGGGAGCCATGTCTACGTTTAAAACCTGTTCTAAGGCCTTTATATGCTTCCTTACGGGAAGACGAGGCCGACCCTGGCTGTTGAAATGTGTTGTCTTCTTCCCTGACGCTAACACCAGACTCCTGTCCTGGACTAAACTCGGCATGGCAGTGCCGGAGCCCGGGGCTTGCCCCGGTTGGAGGAAGAGCGCCCCCTGTCAGCCTGACGTTGGGTGCGCTGGCGTCCATCCCTGACTTTCTCCCTCGCCACCTGGGGCTCTGTGGTTGCCTCCAGGAGGTCTTTGGTGGTCTTTTTGGCCTCCACTTCACGACGGAGAAGGTCCAGTCCGCCGCCCATCAGAGAGGTGGGGTGACCGGGGAGATCTTGCATGATTCTCTCGGTCTCACCTTTAGAAGGGCCAACGAGTTTGACCTTGTGAAGCCACCTGGCGCGCTCCGCTTGCATGCAATAGTCCATACCATGGCCGAGCCACTCGATGGCGTGAACGTTGATATCGACCATCATGCGAAGCGACTTGTCGATTTCCGCTGCATAATCCTCAGGGACCCCTTCCAGCTCGCTGAAAAGGCGCCTGGTGGAGGAAAGCAGCAGCTGCATAGCGTTGAGGTCTCTGGCGGCCAGCGCAGAGGACCTGTAGGAGTTCCTGACCCGGGTGGATTGTTTCTCGTCTATAGCGATAGCAAACCCTGGATGCTTCTTCCCCACCGCTAGGTAGAAGGGGCAGCGACCACCGGGACCAGTGTTCATGTGGTCCTCATGAAGGCTCCCCACCAGGGACTGGGCTAGGAGATGATCCATGGGGGGACACAGAGGGTTCCCGATTCCTTCCGCGTCGAGGCAGTCGACCAAGAAAGGGAGCTTGTCGGGGTCCTTGTGGGTGGCCCAGGAGGAATGCAGGGCCTCTGCAAACCCTGGGACGACCGGGAGCTTGACCAACCGCTGCGGGGGGGAAGGCTCCACATCCTGGCCTAGGACTGGAACCCTAGCCCGCTGTCCGCGCGGTGGATCTCCAAGCGGCACCTCCAGGCCGCATCTGGCGGCGGCCCGTTCGAACACAGACAGCTCGTCCAGCGGGAGAGAGTCAGGGTTGGGTGCCGCTGCTCCACTCCTCCCCACTGGCGTGGAAGGGGGGAGGGAGACAGTGGGGGCTTGGGAGGAGGCGGCGGAGGTGGACGCCTCGGCAAGAGGATCCACCCCGCCTCCGCCCTGTCCGGAGGGAAGTTGGGAGGAGTCCTCCTCGTCGTACTCACTCCGTTCGGAATCCTCCTCACTCATATCGTAGTCAGCATGGGAACCCTCGTCACCATCGCTGGCGTGCCAGGAGACGGGGCTTGCGGGCCGCATGGCCCGGATCTGCGGGACGGAGAAGGAGAGGGGAATATCACCGACGGTGAGCGGGTGAAATTCCTTGAAGCTGGCCACCGGGAGAGAAGCCGGTCCTGGCGTAGGAGTGACTCCGGTGGTCTTACAGGTCCTCTTCCTGGGCACAGCGGCAGCCGAGCCAGTAGGAGAGACAGTGGGGCTCGCTGGAGGGGCGTCCAGCGAAGCAGCAGCAGCAGCAGGCCCGCTAGCGCCGGGGCCACCGGTGCTAGCTGAGGGCGAGGCCGCTGGAGGCCTACCCACGTGGCGGGAGGCAGCGCTGTGGCGTTCAGCGCTGTCCGGCACACGAGGAGGGGGGCCTGGGAGGGGTCCAGCGAAGACTCCGGTGCTGAGAGCGAGGCCTCGGGCAGCTATGTCGTAGCGGGCCCTATGACTGGCATGGTCATATTGCAGGCAGTCGACACAGTTGATACCTGTAGCTGCGGCCGGAGGCGACATGGAGGCCAAGGCGTGGCCCACTCCCATACAGACGATGCAGAACGGGTGGGTGTCCTCACGGGCGATGAGTCCCTTGCATCCTGGCAGACCGCACTTCTTAGGAACCAGAGCTAGCAGCGTGCTAGCCGCGGGCCGTTGAGAAGACATCGTGCGAGCTAGCGTGAAGCTAAGCTAGGCTAAGCTACAAACAACTAGCGCTCGACAGAGGTCTGAAGGATAGAAGCAAGAAACTTTAACAGCGAAAGAGGTGAGTAACACCGAGTAACTGAGAAGAAAGTTGAAGTAGATAATTTAGACGTACGGGTAAAATTCTATAGAGGCCGATGGCCGACTTCCTAGCCGCCGCTGTAGGCAAACTTTACAGAATTAAAACTTTTTGGCTGAGTTCGCTTCACTCAAGTTGCGTTAGGCAGAGGAGCGGAAGAGGACGCCAAGATGGCCGGGCTTGCTTTTATACCCCTGGGGGCGGCGCCCTCGGTTTTGATTGAAAGCCCTCCCGACAAATAAGAATTTGACGTACGGGAGCTTATGAGTTTTTACTCTGTTGCGCGCCAGGTGGCGCTGTTATCCCAATGGAGGACCTTGTCCAAGGTATGAAAATAAACAATAGAACAAAGCAAATGAAAACATTTTAACACTCACTTTTTCTTTTCTCTAATTACAATCTAAAATATGAACCCTTGTTGTAAAAAACTAAAGTTGTCCTTTAAGGTTACATTCACACCATAACCATAGTTGTAGAAACCAGCGAAGATATATGCCTACTTGTAGCTTCCCAAGTTCCATTGTGCTACATTTCTGAATGGCTTCTAAGCCATGAACACCATGGATATTTTACTGTATGGTTGTTGGACTGACATGCACTAGGACAGTGTTTCTCAATCTTTTTTGGCTTGAGTACACCCTTTCCCAGATGTTTTAATCCAAGTACCCCCTTTACCTGACAACAACATTTTGTGGCCACATGACTAGTGGTATAGGATGCTATAATAACCCCCTATTCAAACTGTGCTGTCTGAACAGATTCATTTATTTAATACTGTGGCCATGACATTTCAGTCTTCATGTCAATAACTTACATTCAAACAACATTCAAACGCATCCCAGTTGCCTGGTACCATATAATTTGAGTTAGCAACTGAACAAGTTTCTCCAAGTGTCATCATTAAACATAACAGTAAATGTTTTTGTTTTTTTCTTCTTCTTTTTTTAGTTAATAATTTAACTATATTATCATGATTTATACTTCTATTTGTCTTTTTTGGTGGAAGTACCCCCTGCAGTATCCCCATTTGAGAAACACTGGACTAGGACATTGTTGGCACCAAGTGTGTTCCAAGTCCATGTATTCTCAGCCCAGTGCAAGCCCAATGGGAGCGACAGGAACCGTAATTTAAATGTACAGACAGATTTACTGTATGTTTCAGCAAAATGTGCTGTGCAACATATTATGCCTACCACTTGACAAATCTATGTATTTTCTAAAGAAAAATGAAATCTAATCATGTGAATCTTGGGTTTCACACGAGAACAACATGGTTTCAACGTGGATCTCAGACTTCAGGTGACCAGCCTGTGATGGCAGGCATCTACTACGTCCATCTTCTAAAGGGAGGGTTTTCTGAGACACTTTTGCTCTGTCACTTCTCGTGCTTTTTTGCACTGACCAATGGACACTTTTGTTTGGCTCTGAGTTAGTAGTATTAAGTAGTTAAGTAGTATTAGTTTTTTTAAGTATTATTACTTCTGTTTGACATAACAGTGAGATAGTTATGTAGCGCCGACTAGCATTAACTCTTATGGACACTTTATTTGGTTACAGTCGCTTTTGTTTGTTTGGCACAACATTGATAAGTTGTACTGTTACAATTTGTGTGGATGTGACACTGGCAGTAGAATTGACTGTTCTTGACACTTTATTTTATTTGTACCTACGTTTATGACTGCTCTGTCTTGTTGTATCTTCTTTTCTTCATTTCTTCACTGTACACAACAGTACTTTTCATACTTCTCTGTAACTTTGTAACCTTATAACTGCTGTGCCGCCTTTGGGCGACTGATTTGGGATAATAAAGGTACTGTATCTATCCATCTATAAAATATGACATTAATATTTAAAAGAGCTATAACAAGTTGTAGTTGTTTTACAGTAATACTGCCACTAGGTCATTATAGGCATTTGATGCTGATTACTCCTGTGAGATTAGCTCCAGACACACAGAAAATAATCCCAATTTAAATTGTGTTTAATAGTTTAGTGATACTCTCAGGTATTCCACCAGAAGTAGTTCGATTGAGTTTGTACCCTGCTGTTGGGCAAGAGCAATATGGACAAAATATCTTTCAAATACTCTGCGAGTTGATCAAGATTCTTTTACACATTTTTAGATCTTTAAATAATAAGATATACCGTAGTACTATTTTTAGTTTTTTTGTTTGTCTTTAATATTTCTGTTGGTTTTTGTTTGTCTTTTATGGGAAAACACCTATTTCTTCTTGTTTTCATTTTCGTCTTTTGTCGTTTTTTTCATTGTTATTGTGTTGTCCTCCCTTCCCCAAAAATACCACAATGGACACAATACAGTACTTTTTTGTGCTTTAATCCTTTTAGAATGAAGGGTTCATGAGTTGGGATGGGATTGTGTTGTGGGACATTATGTGCGCTATTATTTTGTTTATGGTGATATGTTCTTGAATGCATTGATACCAAACCCAGTGTTGATCTGCACAGGACTAAACAGCACATGTCTGGTTTACACAAGGAAGCAAACTACTTGGACTAGGAAACAAAACTGGTCAAAACACTAATTGCGACCGTAGGTCGCATTTACTACCAAAACCTCCACAGGCTGTCCGTCCGTCTGTCTGTCTGTCTGTCAGTCAGTCACACTTTTGCCCTGCTCATATCTCCACAACCGTTGCCCCCATCCATGGCAAATTTTGCACACACACTCCTTACCTGCCAAACTACAACCTCCAAGGACCCCCGGAGCTCCAGGGACCCCCAGGTCCCTGGGGGACCCCCAGGTGTAAAAAAATGTCCCTCCGTGAGTCAGACGTCACACGTCACACTTTTGCCCTGCTCATATCTCCACAACCGTTGCACCCATCCATGCCACATTTTGCACACACACTCCTTACCTGGCAAACTACAACCTCCAAGGACCCCCGGAGCTCCAGGGACCCCCAGGTCCCTCGGGGACCCCCAGGTGTAAAAAATGACCAAATGTGCAAAAATGACCAAATGACCACCCCAACGGGGCTGCTCACGGGGAATTCCTGGGGACCACCCACTCCTGGTGCTCCAGAACGGATGCAAAAGTGGTGGCGCCCCCAGTGGAGGACGCCCTCCACTGCAGCTCACATAAAATGCCGTAACTCGGGCTAGGAGCGTCCGGGAGAGCCGGGGCCGGTACCTATTCGTCCGCCAAGGCAACGCGGAGACCCCACCCCTCATTTCTCACATGCCCCTCTTCTAGCGCCACCTTCAGGCCGATTTTTAAAACACATTTTTGGGCACTGCTCCTACAGTTTTTGCCCTAAAATCACGCAAATCGCTACACAGTATGTCTACACTCATCCCATCAACATGAATCTGTCCCATATAGCGCCACCTTCAGGCCGATTTTTAAAAACACATTTTTGGACACTGCTCCTACAGATTTTGCCCTAAAATCACGATAATCACTACACAGCATGTCTACACTCATCTCATCAACATGGATCAGGAAGATTTTGGAAAAACAAATGTTTGGCCTATTTGTGGAGATAAGCAACCTACGGTCGCTTATCTCCCGATTAGGGAGTCTTACTGGTGTTAGACGGTATGACTACAAGTGGCATGACAAAGTCACAGGGTGACTAACAAAGGGAGGTTTAAATAGACACAGACTAACAAGACACAGGTGACACCAAGGACATTAACACATGATTGGCTACGGCTTAACAAGAGACAGGTGAACAAGGTTGCAAACGACTGGTGAGAAGACGGGAAACAATAAAATGTCACTACAAAGTAAAACACGAGGCGACAGATCCTGACATTCAGCCTGATGACAGGCAGTGGTCTGTACCCTATGCCTTGTTCAACAGTGCATGGATGGACATGATGCAAAATTATGAATGCATTTTACTTAATGAAAAGAAAAAACATGGCATACACTACATACAGTACATATAAATATTAAAAGGCAGACTCATATTATGCAGAGAACCTAACTAAAGAAATGTGTCTGACCATAGCACAACATATCAGTAGTAGCCCAATACTAGAAATACATGACGGTAAGGTTTAGGTTGTATTTAGACTGATTCTAAGTTATTGATTTACCTACATTACAGTATGATCCTACATTGATGTAACTACCTTGCTTACTGTAAGTCGCTATGGATAAAGAACGTCTGCTAAATGTGTACATTGTAAATGGTAATTGCTCCACTGCCTGTCACTAAGACACTCTAATATATTATATTATTTTAATGCAAAGAGTTTCAACAACTTTTGCAATAACATGACAAGCTCTCACTGAAGACCCTCAAACATCAACACATTTGTGATTTCCTGCAGTGTTTGCTGTTATCTTGTGATCTAACTATAGATGATGCATTAGATATTTTTTCCGTGCGCGTTACAGATTCTATATATAACTCTAGCTCTTTCTCACACATTTCATAGATTATTATCAGGAAACTCACTAACATGAGTTCTGCGGTTCTGCTGTTGAGCTTGATGAATTACCATCAGTCTGCTTGAAGAGGAAGTACGTGGTCCCATTTTAAACACATTCTGTCCTAATTGTATCAACCTCGGTGGAATCAACCTTTTTACAACTTACCAGCACACTCTGTAAGTTTACTCTTTTTTAGACAACTAAAGAAACATTTTTAATTGCATTACATTATTATTTGTATTATTTTTTATTCAAACACAATATTTTACTAATAGGACTGAGTACAATGACAAGAGTAAAGATGACATACTGTATGCAGAGAAGAGAGCACCGCAGTTATGATCTTAAATTATATTATATTTCCTCTTATGGATATTATCCACCAGCAGTTTTAGTTTTCTGAAGCCTTCAACCCAGAGGAGAGGCCTAACTATGAATGTTAGAGGAGCAACACATGGATTTGTGCTCTTCCTCTTGACTGTACCAGGTATTGTACATTTATATTTATTAGCGTTTTAGAAATGTGTTCTTACGTTCTGTAGGCCTTTATTTCAGATAAACATGTGAGGAGCTATTGTGATGTGATATCTAAGTGTCATTTGAAAAATAATGAAAATACCTTTCGCACAGAGAATGGTGAACTGATTAAAGACAAGATTGTCAGTGTTTATTGTTAGATCACTGAAACCTCCGTTAGACTGCAGTAGGATATGCTTATTTAAGGATCTATTAGCTGATGCCATGTGAGACAGCTAGTCCTACTGGGGTCCACCATAGTCATGACACAATACACCATCAATGGGATTATTACAATTTAGAGGTTAAGAGGTTCTGTCAATTTCAAATAAACATTTCCTCTACTCTAATAACTTTACGATTATGATAATGATTTGTTCTGTGTTACAGTGATACAGGGTCAAGATGGCTGGGGAGTAACCTACAACCCTCATTCTAGAATGTGCGCCGTTAAGGGATCAACTGTGCAAATAAGCTGCACCTACCGATACCCATCCAACGCAGGATATAAAAACAGTTTCTGGTATACTAAAGGGGAGGCTAATGAAGCTCTGGATCTGTACCAGGACTCTCAGTATGCAGGGCGTGTGGAGAACCTTTGTGACCAACAGCACAGGAGCTGTACACTGACCATTAGAGACCTGAGAGCGACAGATGCAGCAGATTACATGTTTAGGTTGATAACAAACAAACCAGGTGGGACATATACTGGTCGCCCTGGAGTCAAATTAACTGTCACAGGTAACTTTTTCATGGGGAGTAGTTTACCTGGTACACTTTTTACAGTCACAAGTACTTGAACTTAAACAGAAACACACATCAGAGTTACTGTATTAATCTATTGTGACTAGAATCACCATTTGTTTTTTATTTATTCATGGCACCCTCTAGATCTGTGGGTGACGATGATTCCTTCCACAGTTACAGCAGGACAGAAGGTGACACTGACCTGTAACTATAACTGTTGGCATGACAACCCCACCTACATCTGGTACCTGAATGGACAATTTCTAAAAGAGACTAATCGGAAGTATGAGACTCTAGACCAGGTCAGCAGTCACCATGCAGGAGAATACTCCTGTGCTCTCAAAGGTCAAGAAGATCCCAGAAGTCCTGGAGTAACTCTCAATGTCAGAGTCAGTGAGTAGATTTTTGTTAAATTGAATGATTTATATCTGTGTCTTTTGACGGTTTCCTGATAAAAGTATTCACACTGACTTCACCTCTGCATTGACTTTATAAAAGAAGAGAAAAGAAAAGCATTGACAACACCTCATATTGTCGACCAAAACAAGACAGAAGACAAAATAATCTATAAAAAAAATCTATACAGAGGTGAAATCAGTGTGTGCATGTGCATGTACTGTATGTGCTTATTGCTTAATTGGGCCTTTGCACCACAGAAGAGAGTCATGCAACTCTGTGTGCGACATGTGTGTTCCCAAATGAATGTGTCCTGTTATATTCAAAATACAAATTAATTAAAAAAGACTGTAGGTTAGTTTCTCAAACTGAATTAATTTGAGCCCACTGAAAAAAGATAATGGCTTTAATTTTCGAATACATCTCATCATGTTATTATTAGCTCTTCCTGAAATATACAAATGTCTCTGCCAGGCAGACAGATAAATTGTGATTATTTGTGTGAGTTGGGGGTATATGGATCTGGGGTATTGAAGGTCAAGGTCACAAATAGTGCACGGTCAAAGTTTAGCCCTATGCTCATGCTATATGTACAGTATGCAAAATATAGGGAATATTATAATGCGTAGCTTGTGAGCTATAGACAGCTATACTCGTGAAGTTAAAAAGCTCAAAAATAAAAAAGAGTAATAGCCTATAGCAGAGGATGAATTTTAAGATGTAAAATAATATTCACATGTACCTGTAAGTATACATTTTTATATTTATACTTTATATTTGTATATATAAAAAAAATATGTTTCTTCACAGACTACAAATAATATAATATAGAAATAGTTAATGTTCATAAAGCTAATTTGCATTTAACTGAGATAGTAGTTTTGTGTTAGAAAGTGTACAGGTGTGTGTGGTCTGTGGGTACAGTGTGTACGATGCGATTCGAGAGTACGGTTTAGCCAACACCAACTCGGGACTCCTGGATCACTGCCCTTCACACTCTCCTATCTAACATCAGGGTCTTGAGCTCTAAAGTGTTTTTAAACTGTCGCACCACAGTGCATCTAATCAGGGGTGGGCAACTTTGATGATGGAGATTGGAGAGGGCCACTATATTTTTCTTACTCACTCCAGAGGGCCATATTGCATATACTCTCGGGCAGAAACCTCTGTCATTCTATGTCACAGAAATGTATAGCAAAAATAGCCGATCTACAAGCTTAAAATGCATTGCTCTGTGAAGTGTTTTGAGCTGCAATTTTCTTATTGGAATCCTGAAAAGTGAAAATGTTATTTAATTTCAAATGCATTTAGTTATACATATGTTAACTTTATTAACTTAAATACAAATACATTGGACATTAAGTAATTCAATTGGATAAAGTGAAGGTGGGGGCTTCATGTGGCCTCGGGCCGCCAGTTGCCCATGTAGAATCTAGATCATGTTTGTCTCATGGACTAATAATGGAGGCCTCTAAGCAAATATTTTTTTTAATGTATTGTTCATTAATATATATTGTCCCTCTCAAATGTCCTAATAGCCTAATGACTTTATGATTATATTCTATGTTACAGCTGATTGGGGAGTAACCTACATCTCTGATGAGGTGTGCGTCAGTAGGGGATCAACTGTGCACATTTACTGCTCCTACAGTTACCCATCTGATGAAGTTTATAACGTCACAAACAGATTCTGGTTCACTACATCAGATGCTGATGGACCTGTGGATCTGAAACGGATCCCTGAGCGTGCAGATCGTGTGCAGTACTATTGTGATGACCTGGACCACAGCTGTTCCCTGACCATTAGAGACCTGAGAGACACTGATGCAGCATATTACATGTTTAGGTTCATAACAAACATAGACATGTTTACTGGAAAACCTGGAGTCAAATTGACTGTCAAAGGTAACATTTTCATGTAGGAGTAGGTTACCTGGTACAATTCTTACTGTCGCCAGTACAGAAATACATAAATAGTAGTGAGTTAATTCATCTTTGTGATTTTTTCTTTTTTCTCTTATTATTATTTTTTGGCTCCATCTAGACAACTGTGAAACAGTCAGTGGTCCCGAAGAAACTTCCACTGGCAGCAGTAAGTTGTGATGTTTATCTATTAGATCTCAAATTACACTTTTATTTGGTTTGTGACCTGTGTTCTGATATACTCAGCCTACTAATTAATAAAGACTGTAGTTTAGTTTCTCAACTAGACCCTTTGTTGTAGCTACAGGCCACATACTTTAGCACTGCCATCCAGATTTGGGGTTCCAAGCGAATTGGTTCCTACAGATGTAGACAACACTAACTGTTCTGAGAAGTCTAAAGGCTCATTAACCAAAACCATGTTAGTACTAAGATCCAGATCCAATTTGTCACAATGACATGTGTGGGGCTTAGCAAGCAAAGAAACATCTCCTGTCCTCTAATGATTTTATGTTTATGTTTATGATATGTTCTGTCTTACAGATGAATGGGGGGTAACCTACAACCCTCGTTCTGTGTGCGCCATTAAGAGATCAACTGTGAAAATAAGCTGCACCTACAGTTACCCATCCAGATTCAGATCCAATTCTCATCCATATAATCGTTATGATCATTATAATCGTTATGATCGATATGATGGCATACCTTTTCATCCGCATGACCGTGACCGTGTCCCTGTCCCTGTCTATGACACAGCCAACATCATAAACAGTTTCTGGTTCATTAAATCCATTAAATGGGGACCTGTGGATCTGTACAATGAGTCTCAGTATGCAGGTCGTGTGGGATACCATTGTGTCAAACAGCGCAGCAGCTGTACCCTGACCATTAGAAACCTGACAGAGAGTGATTCAGCAGATTACATGTTCAGGTTCATAACCAACATAAAAGGTGGGAGATATGCCGGTGAACCTGGAGTCAAATTGGTTGTCAAAGGTAACTCAGTGTTATTATTTGCATGGGCATGATTCCATTTGGAGATATTTAATGTATTGTCACTATAATCATCATGATGGTTTTCATTCTGTTGAACATCTAGGAAATACACACATCACGTATATGAATATATATATTGTGCCTACTATCATCATGATGTTTTTCCTTTTCCCCTTTACTTGTCTTTGGCACCTCTAGGCCTGCGACTGGTGTTGTCTACTTCCACAGCGATAGAAGGACAGAAGGTGACACTGACCTGTAACACCGACTGTTCTCTGACGGACAAACACACCTACATCTGGTACCAGAATGGACAGATTCTAAACCTCACAGAGAGCCAACAGATGGTTGAAGGCCCAGTCTTTGGTCGTCATAGAGGAAACTACTCATGTGCTGTCAAAGGTCTAGAGGATGTCAGAGCTCCTGACCAAACTCTCACCGTCAGATGTGAGTAGAGTTTTGTTAAAGGAGTAGTTCACCCCCAAAATGACTTTTTTTCTATTGGTTACTCATGCCATGGAGAGTAGAGTTCAATAATATTTTTTGGTTTTTGTCACATTCCTAAGACAAAAATTTGATTTGAGTAAATTTACCCCCATTGATTCCGGATGGTGACCCGTTTCGAAACGGGTCACCATCCGGAATCAATGGGGGTAAATTTATTGTTATCACATTTTTGTCTTAGGAATGCGACAAAAAACTAAAAATATTATTGAACTCTACTCTCCATGGCATGAGTAATCAATAGAAAAAAAAGTCATTTTGGGGGTGAACTACTCCTTTGAGTTGTGCTGTTCATGTATTGGATCTGAAAATCATAGTTTTATTTGGCTTGTTGGTGGTGTAAGTACATTTACTGTACTTAAGTACACATTTTAATTTCAATACTCCACAAATATTGTACTTTTACTCTACTATATTAATATTAAAATGACTTTTTGAGCGGTGGTAAACCGCTCCATAGAGTGGCTGTGCGTGTGTCTGTAGCCACTTTTCCTCAGCGTTTTGCCATAGCACACTGTTTTTCCTCAGCGTTTTGCCATAGCAATGTGTGTGTGTGTGTGTGTGTGTGTGTGTGTGTGTGTGTGTGTGTGTGTGTGTGTGTGTGTGTGTGGGGGGGTGTGTGTGTGTGTGTGTGTGTGTGTGTGTGTGTGTGTGTGTGTGTGTGTGTGTGTGTAGCCTGTATTACATCACCAATTACATCCTAGTCTGTATAGCCACTTTTTCCTCAGCGTTTTGCCATAGCAATGTGTTTTTCCTCAGCGTTTTGCCATAGCAATGTGTTTTTCCTCAGCGTTTTGCCATAGCAATGTGTTTTTCCTCAGCGTTTTGCTATAGCAATGTGTGTGTGTGTGTGTGTGTGTGTGTGTGTGTGTGTGTGTGTGTGTGTGTGTGTGTGTGTGTGTGTGTGTGTGTGTGTGTGTGTGTGTGTGTGTGTGTGTGTGTGTGTGTGTGGCCTGTATTACATCACCAATTACATCCTAGACCTATATCCTAGTCTGAAGACGTTATGGAAGCACGACCACCGCTCACTTCACATTGGGTGTGATTTTTTCTATTGATTACTCATGCCATGGAGACTTGAGTTCAATGAACAACCCCCATTGTTTCCGTATGGAGACCCAGATGCAGTTGGGTCTCCATGTGGGTAAAGTCTCCATGGGGTGAGCAAACGATAGAAAAAAAGTCATTTTGGGGGTGAACTACTCCTTTAATCAGCCCTATATACATTTTTGGACATTTGAAAATAGTCGTGACACATATTGTGAGCTTGTAGATCTGCTATGTTCAAAAGATTTGTATACATTTTATACCTTTGAAAACATTCTTTTGAACTTTCAGCAATACTTTTGTACTTTAACTCAAGTAAATGTTGAATTCTGGACATGTAACAGATTATTTCTACATTGCAGTAGTGATACTTTTACTTAAGTAAAAATAATCTGTACTTTTTCCACCACTGTGTGTCCTGATACTCAGCATACAAATGAACAAAGACTGTTATTAATTTAGAGCTAGACATAAAACTGGTCCTGCTGAACTTCAGTCTGGATTCCCTGGATCGTCAACTAATTTACTGGTCTGATTTTTGTTCCCAGTTTGCCCCTGTATAAACATAACTGACAATTAGCTTCCTTTATCATAGCCTGTCCATTGTCCCAAGTCCTTTCCTACAGTACATGTGCACAACCCCAAAATATTGTCACCACTTGTAAGACAGACAGAAAGCTGGAGGCAGGTATATAGAGTATGTCTCCTTGCAGAGATGTTCTACAGAATAATTATCCTTTTTTTTTATGGCATCCTCTAGGCCTGCTGGTGACGATTACTCCTTCCACAGTCGAAGAAGGACAGAATGTGACTTTGACCTGTAAGACCAACTGTGATTTGACTATCTACCCCACCTACATCTGGTACCACAATAGAAAGGATCTAAACCTCACTGAGAGCCTACAGACTATGGTTCTAAACAATGTTAGCAGTAAGGATGAAGGAGAATACTCCTGTGGTGTCAAAGATGATTCCAGACACAAAGGTCCAGGTCCCACAGAAACTCTCAAAGTCCGACGTGAGTAGAATTTACATGTCTGTAATTACAATTAATATTAATGGAATATTTCACTTCTGGAGTAATTTTTACGTCTACTCGGGCATAAAAGCGCATTCCAGACAGTTATTAAGCTTGCTTCAGTATTTATAGTTTATTTGGGGGGAATAAATAAATAGTGAGTAAATGAATGAAAAAGTGTATTGAAAAAAGTAAAAGAAACACACATGGTCCCCTCACGTATTAGAAGGACAAAATCAGTCACCTGAACCAAGAACAGGTGTTTTTGATAAGTCTATCATGGTTAAAATGGAGTTTGAAGCTATGAGTTTGTATAGATAGGAAGGGGGTGTTAAAATGAATATCAAATATCTAAATACTGAATCAAGCAACTTAAACATTGTCTGGGGTGCTATTTTAATGCCTGAGTAGATGTTAAATTGACCCCAAACTATTTTGAAAGTGAAATATCCCTCTAATTAAATTCAAATCCATTTTGCGTTTTCTTCAGATTTTGGCCAAACTTGTAAAACGAAATTGATACCCATTCCGCTTCTGGAATAATGTGATCAGGATGTAAAGTATCAGTCAGATTTTTCATAATCGTTTCCAATGTGGCTGTGATTGCTGTCCAAAGTTTCTATTTTTGAGCGCTAATTCTGCATTTTTTAGCTAAGTAGGGCATTAATATACAAAAAAAAACTGTTACAAGGTTTCTGCCTGACAGTGACTATACTGTATGAGTCTGGACAGACATGCATGTAAACTGCATCTGGTTGACAGAGGCCTACAACCACAGTGCAGTATTCTAGTTTTAATAACATTAACATTAACATTAACATTAGCATTAACATTAACATTAGCATTCATCCAAAATCTAGATGCTCACAATACATCTTAACATAAATCTTTTTGGGCATGCATACCAGATATTTTGCTATTTGAACTACAATAAAGTATATAGATTTTAAGTGGTTAAAGTTAATCAATATTAATATGTTTTGCAGATGGTCCAAAGAAGGTTTCAGTGCATGTGAAACCCTCTGGTGTGATAAAGGAGAATAGTACAGTGACTCTGATTTGTGAAAGTGATGCCGACCCGAAAGGATCGTACATCTGGTACAAGGAGAATGCAACACTGCAGGAAAAAAAAGAAACATATAAATTCAACCGCATCAGGTCCAAAGACAGTGGGACGTACTATTGTCTATCTTCAAATGAATATGGAAACTTAAGCTCATCATTTGTTGATATAGATGTCCAATGTAAGTACATAAAATATTTTCACTTTACCCAAGGGCAACAGTGATAAGTTAGTAAATTATATGTTGAAACACTGTTTTACCAAGTGGACGTTAAAGATGTTCAGCCAAACATTTATGAGTTGTGTTTCTATATCTTGTTCTCCAGATCCCCCGAAGAACGTCTCAGTGTCAGTGAGTCTGTCTGGTGTAATAGAGCAGGGCAGTTCAGTGACTCTGACTTGCAGCAGTGATGCCAACCCACCAGAGGTCAATTATACCTGGTACCTCCAGAATGAAGACACACCTAAACATACTGGACAGATCTACACCATGAATAAAATTCAACCTGACGACAGTGGAAATTATTCTTGCTTAGCCAAAAACACAATAGGTCGTACGAAGTCCAATCCCCAGTCGGTTGTTGTAAAAGGTAACAACCAACTATTCATTCGTTAACCCACTTACCTCCACTTACTAAAACTAGATTTTCATCAGCAAATGTTGGATGGATGATTTTCTCTGCACATCTTTCAGTATAAACTGTTGCTTGAGTCATGCTCTCATTTACTGTCAGAGTTTTAAACTGACTATCTGATCCCCAGTGCCCTGGATAAAAATAGCTGTTGGTGCAGGAATCCCCTTAGTCGCTATTCTTCTCATCATAGCCGTCTTTGTCTTCCGGTGGATCAGGTATTGAATGTTGTTTTCCCTTTCCACTTTAATCCAAATTATTTAGCTAAATCACAGACTCGCCTAAAATTTACTCTTTCAACAACAGACAAAAGAGGGCCTCCAGGCAGCCACCTGACATTGTACCACCACCACGACCACCGAAAACCACAGTCCAGGTAGGTAGCCCAGGAGAGCCAAAAATTGTTTGAAACAGCTTGACACATAATAACCTAAGTGACCTTTTGTACCCTGGACTGGAGTGGGCCTATATTCTTCCACTGGAGGATTTCCCAGGAAGTGCTGTTCCACTGATTTTTTGCTCATGGCAAATACAACCTGTTTAACTGACTGGGTGATAAGTCTCTGCCTTGGAAACGTTACATTGGTGTTGTTAGTCCCGTTTGAAACCTCACCCTCCACGTTAGCTCAAGTTGAGGTCCCGCTTTGTAGGGTGCCAACAGTATACATGTTTACCCTTTTCCAAACATCATATCCAAAAAGGTAGTCCTAAATCATGGCTTAAGTTTGATTTTAAACAGCAGAGTTCAGAGAAAACTCACTGAGTGGGAAATCTGCTAGAGGATAATGGCTTGCTCCATGACCCAAACAGAAAGTTGAGTGTCAGACACTTCCAAACACCCTTTGCGTCTTCAAAGTAAGTTAAGGCCCATTCCCACTGGGCCAGATTAAAAAATCTCTTTCTCCAGATATGTTTCCTTTCAAGTGGATGGTAGATACAGATAAAAAAAATATCTGTCACAGATATTCTATTTTTAACTGTCACAGATATCCACTTGAATGGAAAACTATCTGGAGAAAGATTTTTTTTTTATCTGTAATCTGGCCCAGTGGGAATGGGCCTTTGGGCCTAAAGGAGCTGAATTCATTGAGGAATGCAAAATAATAAAAATGTCTCCCTCTTCCTCCCTCTCTCTCTCTCTCTCCCCCAACTCTAATTCCCCCCAGAACAACTCTGACTCTGACTCTGACTACTCAGACTTTGAGATCTTCTTACCTTTGGCCAGTAGCAGCAGCTCTGAATCTGCAGCCCAAGAGGAATCAAGGGAACAGCAGGCTGATGTTGACTACTCCACCGTCCACTTCAATCGCTTTAAGAAGAACCAGGAAGAGCCCCACTTTTCCACCGTCCAACCACCACAGCCCCAGGAACAGGATGTCAACTACTCCAGCGTCCACTTCACTCGCTCTAAGAAGCCTAAAACGCCCGTCCATTCCACTGTCCAACCACCACGGCCTCCCCAGAGACTGAGACAGAAGGATGTCCACTATGGTGTGGTCAAATTTAAAAGGCCCAATGTCCACTGGTGAGATATCTGAGACTACAACTGAATAGTGTATAGGTGGCTATGGATAGAATCAAGCCACTCAGTCAGGATCCTGGTGAATCATGACCATAAAACCTTAAAAAGAAAAAGTTGAAAACCACTAAACAAACATTATTTATAAATTGTAGTACATCAAATAATTAAATATTCACATAATCAAAGGGTTTATGGTCATGATTCACCATGATCATTGATGGCTTGATTCTAGGCTTAAAATAATTTATAAATATCTTTGTAAATCTCTATGGGAATAATGTATGGGCGATTATTTTTTGCACCAGTAAACCATGCACACTGCTATGCCCTATAGAGAGGCTGATTAGAAAGACAAATGATAGATCATTTATTTTAATTTGATGGTCATTGCTGTTTCTTTTATTCCCCCCCCCCCCCCCCCCCCCTTTTTCAGAGCCAGAGTCCTGGATGAGGAGGATCCTTTTCACAGGAGCAGATCCTGCAATCGTCCACATGCAACATTCTGCTTTAGGACAGGGTTTCTCAACCTGTGGGTCGGGAGTCGGGACTGCAGGGGGTCCCCCAAATTACTTTGGGGGGTACCCAGATGATTAACTTAAGACTCTTTTCAGGCTGCGACTCCCCAAAATAATTATATATAATAACCTGACAAGCACTTGGAATTGTTGAGGCATTAGGCTACATTTAGCGTGACTCGGTTCCACAGGTAAATATTAAAAAAATATATATTGGCCTCTTTCTTATATCAGATTCACTCTCACTGTAATTATCATCATCTCTGAGTACATGACTACTGTAAATACATTATTAGAATACATGTATTTGTAAGGAGAAAGGAAGATGTGGAAGGAAAAAACATACTGCTCGAAAGATTGAAAAGAAAGTTTCCTATTTTTATTTCTCTTATGTTATTATAACCACTATATTCTCATGACTTTGTACATTATCCTTTAAATAATAGAATTGTATTTACTTTCTTTTGTATATAAAATGTTAGCAATATGTATGTGGTGTCTGTTAGTGTCGTATTAAAGTAAGTAAAAAATAAAAAAAAACAGTGAAACACAAGTAATTAAAAAAAGAGCTGGTCTAATTGGTTAAAATATTCTAATGGATCATATTCTTGTAAACAAGAAGCAACATTTTGATTTCAATTTGCTGAATTGAATCAATGTGTTTGACCATAGCAGTACTTATCATTGTTGTCGGGGGCAGAAACCTCTTATTTCCATATTTGAACTTATAACGTGTGTGTGTGTGTGTGTGTGTGTGTGTGTGTGTGTGTGTGTGTGTGTGTGTGTGTGTGTGTGTGTGTGTGTGTGTGTGTGTGTGTGTCTTTATTCATTTATTTTTAATAATGCCGTACTTGATCATCATACTACAGCGCCACATAAAAGTAGCAGATCCACAAGCTGGAAACGCGGTGCGAAGCGACGCGTTTCGAGCTTGTAGATCTGTTACTTTTGCTATTTTGAATTTGAAATTTTGAATCCTAAAAAGTAACAGTTTTAGACATACTGTATGAGGTTTCCACCTGACAGAGACGATAATAGTACATCACATCATACATGTGATGTACTATTGCTGCACACGCTCCACAGCCTTGTCACTAATAACCGAAAATACATTTAAAACATCATTTCACTGCAAAAACAAACCACATCTTGACTGTATTAAAGGATGTACTATCATATACGCGTGTGTCTGCCTCAAGCGTCAAAAGAGGGACTTCCTTTGAACATAATCTGAGACCTCAAATCTAGTCTGTTCTTCCTGTTTGCTTGAAACATGAATTCATTTAAAGCCAATAAAATATAAAGGTAATGATAGGTCATAAAGATGGTATTTTGTCCAGGGGGTCCTGACCTCCCTTTTGGCCCTTTAGAGTACACCCTCTGAGGACAAGCAGTTGGTTTTATTCAAAGGTTTTTTGATAAAAACCTACTTATTAATAAATAAACAAATCAACCCAAATGCACATCAACTTCTGCTTCCCCCTCTCTAAGGGAACCCTTAACCATGGATGCTACGGTGATTTCTTGTGTTGGCTGCTATCTTGTCCTCTCAGAGGCTCTCACTCAGTGATGGGTATTGGTTAATTTTTCCATTTGTGCACACAGTTGGGCCTGCAAGAGCTCCACCACCCCCACACTCTCTGATTTCAATCTTTCTATAGATTAGCACGAAAAGTCACAAACATCTGAGTTGTGTAATTGTGCTGTTCAGCTGTTCAGCTCCTTCTGTGCCTATAAATGATGTGACGGCTCCCCAGTTTAAGCAGCTTGTGTCCGATAAGTGTATGAACAGGTGGCATCAACACATTCACAAGTTGACGGCATATGTGAGTTTACTTTTTTTGGTTTTACCAAATCTTTCGGAGATTCAAATTATACTATACTGAGTACCATGTTCCATGTCCATTATCCACCAGTGAATGTGTTTAATTAACACCTCTGAGGCCTTCAACCGAGACTAAAGGCTTAACTATGAATGTTAGAGGAGCAACACACGGATTTGTGCTCTTCCTCTTGACTCTACCAGGTATTGTACATTTATATTTATTAAAGGTTTTAGAAGTTATGTGAAGTGGTGTCAAATGTCAAATGATGCATAATAACCTTTCTTAGAGAGAAGGGTAAACTTGGAGATCATTATTATAATTATCAGTGCAGTTTATTGTTATCAGGGGCCCTATTACCCCTTATTCCTAAACTTAATTCTTTGCCTTTACTATTTTGAAAAATAGTTTAAATAGCCGATCTACATCGACACGTTGTGATCTTGTAGATCAGAAATTTGAAATATTTTTTCAAAATAGTAAAAAATGGCAAAAGAGTTTAGGGATAAGGCATGGACGAAAATACCGGCATGGCCGTGTTTTTTCGATAACTTTTTTCATTTATTTTTAATAATTATTTGGGAAAATGGAAGAAATGAAATACAAAAAAAATATTATTAAAAATAAATGAAAAAAGTTATCGATAAAACACGGCCTGCTCACATATTAGGAGGGTAATATGAGTCACCAGAAAAAAGAATGGGTGTTTTTAATGAATCTATCATGGTTAAAATGAAGTTTGAAGTTACAATGGTTGTGTGTGGGGAGAGGCCCTGGGCCTGGAGGGCCTGGTAACATTTACATCAAATATCTAAATATTCAATCAAGCTAATTAAAAACTGTTCAGGGTGTTCATAAAAGCCTGATTAGATGATAAAATTACCAAAAGGTTTTTTGAAAGTGAAATATCCCTTTAAGTAATTAAATTGGATTAAGTTTGCATGTTTGGAATTGGAACAGCTGAAATCAATAATATATCAATAATCTGATATTAACCTGCTGGCCGTATAAAGTGAAGGTGGGGGCTTCATGTGGCCTCGGGCCGCCAGTTGCCCATAGCCATGTATGATCTAGATCCTGTTCATGGACTAATAATGGAGGCCTCTAGCAAGCAAAGAAAAGTTGCTTTTTAAATGCACTGTATTGTGCTGTTTTTTATGTATTGTTCATTTGTCCCTCTCAAATGTCCTATAGCCTAATGACTTCATGATTATATTCTATGTTACAGCTCATTGGGGAGTAACCTACTTCTACAACTCTGATGAGGTGTGTGCCAGTAGGGGATCAACTGTGCACATTTACTGCTCCTACAGTTACCCATCTGATGAAGTTTATAAAGTCACAAACAGATTCTGGTTCATTACATCAGATGCTGGTAGATCTGTGGATCTGAAACAGGATCCTGAGCGTGCAGATCGTGTGCAGTACCATTGTGATGACCTGGACCGCAGCTGTTCCCTGACCATTAGAGACCTGAGAGACACTGATTCAGCAGATTACAAGATAGAGGGAGGGATGTTTACTGGTAAACCTGGAGTCAAATTGACTGTCAAAGGTAACACTTTCATGTGGGAGTAGTTTACCTGGTACAATTTTTACTGTCACCAGTACAAAAACACATAAAGAGTAGTTAATTCATCTTTGTGATTTTCTCTTATTATCTTTTTCTGGCTCCATTTAGACAACTGTGAGACAGTCAGTTCCGAAGAAATTCCCATTAGCAGCAGTGAGTAGGTTTTTGTTAAGTTGTGATGTTTATTATCTCAAATGACACTTTCATTTGGCTTGTGACCTGTGTTCTGATATACTCAACCTAGAGTTGAATAAAATACTGTAGGTTAGTTTCTCTACTAGACCCATCTGTGACCTCTCCTTTGCTGTAGATACAGGCCATGGCCACATACTCTATCACTGCCATCAAGAATTGGGGTTCTGAGCATGGTTCCTACAGATGTATATGTCACGGTTAGATAGAGAAACGGTTAGATAGAGAAACGGTTAGATAGAGAAACGGGGCGCTTGTCATGCGTCGCGGGGCGGAACAAGCGGTCGCTTTGACCCACAACAACGTCGCGTCGGCAGGAATGATAGCGCGTGTTATATCTGAGACAGTTTTATGACGGCAGTAAAACCATATAGTACTCGAGGCACGGAGCTTCAGGTTAACGTGTCTTTATTCCAGCCGGCACTTCAATACAAGGACAACATCCGGGTCTCCCATCATGCATTGTACCAACAGCTACGGCAAGCAGCAAAACCCAAAAGACATAACATCTCCTTCCCCCTTAGAATAGAGCCCCCCCCAACAAATGACGAAAGAACTTAGCTCAATCTTAAGGCACAAACACTCAAAAGTCCTCAAGGCAAAGTACTGAACTGAACAATAATAATTATGTCTTATTTAACCGTCAGGTAACAACACAACAAAACAAAACGAGATGAGGGTAGACCACCTCATCCCGTGACCATACCCATGGGGATTATTCTGCCCCAGTTGTTTGGGTTGGTCGCCAACTTAACTTTAGAGTCTATAAGTTCAGGCGTTCTGGAGGACGGCATTCTCTTACCGGGTAACGATGCTCAACAGAATGCTCAGTCTTACTGTCTCTGGGAGAGGACCCTGGAACAGCAGCAGGTGTAGGGACATCCATCAGAGCCTCTCGTAGCGGGGAGTCAGGAACAGACGGTTCGCCAACAGGTTCAGGTGCACCTTGGGGTGGTGCCGGTGTGTGCTGGGGTGCGCTGGGTGCACCTTGGGGTGGTGCCGGTGTGTGCTGGGGTGCGCTGAACTCTGTCTCGTCGAGGCCGTCCCTCGAAGGTTGATCTGGGGCCGATGCTGCTGACTGCAGAAGTTGATCGACGTGTCTTTTCCACACTAGTCCGGTAGCAGTCCGTACGGTGTAGGAAACGGGGCCAGTCTGCTTGACGATGGTTGCAGGGACCCACCTGGGTCCAGTACTGTAGTTTCTTGCCAATACTGGCTCATCTGGAGAGAAGACTCTTTCTTTAGCCCGTTGCATCCTTTGCTGTATCTGCTTTTCCTGTTGATGCTGAACGGCATCCTTCACTGTCATCGGCTTTAAGAGGTCGAAGTTGGTTCGTAGATCTCTATTGAACATCAGGGCAGCGGGTGAAACTTTAGTAGTGGCATGTGGCGTGTTACGATAGCTCAACAGGAACCTATGCACTCTCTGATGAAGTGTTCCTTGGCCTTGAGATGTCTTCAGTGCCTTTTTCACTGTTTGAACAAACCTTTCAGCCAACCCGTTAGTGGCAGGGTGGAACGGGGCTGATCGGATGTGTTGGACACCACAGGGCGAGATCATTTAGCGACCTACAACCGGGTCGCGACGTGGTCGGTAGTTTTCAGCGACCGGGTCGCAAAATCGAGCGACCGGGTCGCTAAATGGAGCGACCGGGTCGCTAAATCACCGACCGCGGCACTAAAGCGAGCGACCGGGTCGCTAAATGGAGCGACCGGGTCGCTAAATCACCGACCGCGGCACTAAAGCGAGCGACCGGGTCGCTAAATCGACCGACTGGGACGCTAATTCCATCGACCGGGACGCTAATTCCACCGACTGGGACGCTAATCCAGCGACCGGGTAGGTAAATCCACCGACCGGTGGTCGCTTCCACCGACCTACTAACCCTAACCCTAACCCTAACCCTAAACCTAACCTCAGTAACCTTACCTCAGTTAGGCTAACCTGCCACGCAACCTCCCGACCGTTACCTCAGTTAGGCTAACCTGCCACGCAACCTCCCGACCGGGTCGCTAAATCACCGACCGCGTCGCTAAATCACCGACCGCGTCGCTAAAGCGAGCGACCGGGTCGCTAAATCGACCGACTGGGGCGCTAAATCTACCGACCTAAAACTGCAGGCAGGTCGGTAGATTTAGCGACCGGGTCGGTCGATTTAGCGGCGTGGTCGGTGATTTAGCGACCCGGTCGCTCGATTTAGCGACCCGGTCGCTGAAAACTACCGACCACGTCGCGACCCGGTTGTAGGTCGCTAAATGATCTCGCTCCTACTGTCTTGTGACACCAGTTGTGGTCCATTATCCGAAACCAGCTGAAGGGGAGAACCGAAATGACTGAAGATCTCGCCAAGCTTCTCAATGGTTTTTGCAGTAGTGGTGGATTTCATTATGGCCACTTCTGGCCACTTACTGTGTGCATCCACACACACAAGGAGCATTCGGCCCTCTAGTGGTCCTGCAAAATCAATATGCACACGCTGCCATGGTTCTTCGGGAAACTCCCAGGGGTGCAGAGGAGCTAGTTGTGGGGTATTTCTAACTTCCTGGCATGAGGAACAGGTTTTGGCGGTAGACTCGATCTCTCTGTCGACTCCTGGCCACCAAAAGTAACTTCTAGCAATTTCTTTCATTCGAACTATTCCACTGTGACCTGCGTGGAGCTGTTGCAGAATAAGCTTGCGTAATGATGGTGGAATAACCACCCTCCTCCCCCACAGCAAACAACCAGATTGCACCGACAGTTCTGCTCTCCTGGAGACATATGGGTGCAAACTGGGGTCGTTCCCGCCTGGTCTACCCTTCATCACCATGTCCATCACCACTGACAGGACAGGGTCAGTGCGAGTGGCTCTCCTCACCTGAGTAGCTGAAACTGGAGCATCATCCACCTGACAGAAGTAGAAGACGTCCGCGGAACGCGGCTCAGGCCTGGTGACAGGATGTGGTAACCTAGACAGCGCATCCGCGTTGCAGTGAAGGTCAGCCTTCCGATATTTGATATCATACGAGTGCGCTGACAACAGCAATGCCCACCGTTGCATGCGACTCGCTGCGAGTGAAGGTATCCCCGTGTGGGACCCTAGGATGGTTGTGAGGGGTCTGTGGTCAGTCAGGAGCGTAAATCGCCTCCCATACAGGTACTGATGGAACTTGCGAACTCCATAGACGATACTCAGCGCTTCACGCTCTATCTGAGCATAGTTAGTCTCTGCTTTGTTCAAGGTTCGAGAAGCAAACGCTATAGGCCTCTCTCCTCCACCTGGCATTAAGTGGGAAATGACGGCCCCCACACCATATGGAGAGGCATCGCAGGCCAACTGAACGGGAAGCGACGGATCAAAGTGGGTCAGAGCCCCTGAAGTCACTAACGTTGTCTTCGCCCGCTGAAAAGCCTCCTGGCAGGCGTCACTCCACTTCCATTTCTTGCCTTGACAAAGCAGTTCGTGTAATGGCTTGAGCATGGACGACAAGTTCGGCACAAAACGGCCATAATAATTCAGCAAGCCCAAGAATGAACGCAATTGGCCCACATTCTCTGGTGGCGGGGCGTCCACAATGGCACGAATCTTGGACGGGGCAGTGTGTAACCCTTGAGCATCTATCACATGCCCCAGATATTCAACAGACAGTTGAAAGAACTCACACTTGTCTTTGCAAACCCGGAGTCCGTAGTCTTTCAGCCTCTGAAGCGCGGCATCCAAATTGTCAAGATGTTCCTCATCTGTAGCTCCTGTGCACAGAATATCGTCCAGGTAGCACTGTACGGAGTCCGTAGTCTTTCAGCCTCTGAAGCGCGGCATCCAAATTGTCAAGATGTTCCTCATCTGTAGCTCCTGTGCACAGAATATCGTCCAGGTAGCACTGTACTCCCGGTAGGCCATGCAGGATCTGATCCATGGCCCGTTGGAAATGTGCAGGAGCTGACGTGATCCCAAAAGGGAGCCGACAATACCTGAAAAGCCCCTTCTGTGTGTTTATGGTGAGCAATTCCTTGGAATCCTCATGAACGTGCATCTGCAGACAAGCTTGGTTAAGGTCTATTTTGCTGAATTTTTGCCCTTGACTCAGGCCTGCAAACAAATCGTCAACGTGTGGAAGAGGATATTGCTCTGCTGACAGTACAGGGTTCAGTGTTACTTTGAAATCTCCACAGATGCGAATTTCTCCCGTCTTCTTTGGGACGGGGACTATGGGCGTGGCCCATTCACTGGTAGTAACAGGTTCCATGACGCCATTTCTAACCAAGGTGTCCAATTCATCTTCTACTTTCGACCTGATAGCATACGGCACCGGCCTGGCTTTCATGAACTTTGGTGTCGCTTCAGGCTTAATGCTCAGCCTGACAGTGATGTCCTTCATACTGCCTAATTCGTCTCGGAAGACCTCCTCGTGTTTCTTCAAAATAGCAGCTAGATTGGTGGCAGTTGGTGACACCATTTTCACAGTGTGCCAGTTCAGCTTCATTTTCTCTAGCCACACACGTCCCAGAATGGCTGGGTAATCACCTTTAACAACGTAGATGGGGAGTTTCTTCACTTGCTTGTTACTCTGGACCATGACATCTGTCATTCCTGCCATGGGTACAGGTTCTCCTAGATAGGTTTTGAACCTAGTGTCAGAGGGTCGCAGGGGCAGGTGTCTCAAAAACAGTTTGTAAACTTTATCGGAGATGATGGATGCTTTTGAGCCAGTGTCAATTTGCATACTCACTGGATGCCCTTCCAACATGGGCTCAACCCAATAACCCTCTGAATCTTCATCTACCTTCATTATCTTCAGTGTATTCACACTCATCTCCTGCTCCCCTTCTGAAGAATCACTGGCCTCCGTCTCTTTTTGTCTCACAGCATGCACTTGTGTTTTCTTCCTGTATTTCCCTCTTCCTTGTCTGCTGTCAGACGTAGACGTTTTCTCAGTGTTCTTCTTCTTGCTTTGACAGACACGCTCTATGTGGCCCCTTTTTCCACAATTTCGACAGTCTACATCTTTAAACCAACATGTCGTGGCGAGATGTCCTGTTTTTCCACAACGGAAACATGGCCCTTGTCCACTTGACCTCTCCGTCTGGACTGTATGCACTCTGCCTGTTGCATTAAACTGTTGAGCCTCTTTGGAGGCCATTTCCATGGAGACACTGATACTGATGGCTTTCTGTAATGTCAAATCTCTCTCAGTCAGCAGTTTCTTCTGTGCTGCTTCATTTCTTAGACCTAATACCAGTCTGTCTCTCAATGTGTCATTTAGTACTTGCCCAAATTCACAATGTTCAGCTAACTTCCTTAGCGCTGCAACAAACACGGTCACGGATTCACCTTCCTCTTGATTGCGTCGGTGAAACCTAAACCTTTCTGCTATCAGTAATGGCTTAGGTGAATAGTGTTCTGCCAGGACATTCACTATTTCTCCATAGGTCTTGGTCCCTGGCTTGGTGGGCTGCAGGAGGTCACGTAGCAAATTAAAAGCCTTTGGCCCCATTACTGACAGGAATGTGGGTACCACTTTTTCATCGGGAATGTCATTTGCGGCTATGAAATAGTCAAAACGCTCCGAGTCAGCACTCCATTGTTCCACATGCTCATCAAAAGGGCCAATACTACCAATAACTCCAGCCATTTTCCTTGCAGGCTCCTGGTTATTATCCTCTAATACTTCCTCTTCAGATGATACTTCCACTTCAGCAGGCAATTCCCCTTCAGCAGACATGCAGATCCTCCCTCCGTTTTCCTCTTCTCTCTTTTTTTTTTTTTTCTTTTTTTTTTTTTTAGTAGTCCTCGTCCATCACAATAGCCGCCGGTCGCGACGTGTCCACTAGCTGCATTAGCCTCTTACTGCTAACAAACACACAGCCACACAAACTAAACTTGACCCCACACTCACACAAGTTACACACACACAGTGCTCGCGGGAGTTCAAACCACCTCGTCGCCAGTTTGTTATATCTGAGACAGTTTTATGACGGCAGTAAAACCATAATAGTACTCGAGGCACGGAGCTTCAGGTTAGCGTGTCTTTATTCCAGCCGGCACTTCAATCAAAGAGATTCTATAATAAGAGACGGCAGTCCTTAAATATATGGAATCACCACTAGATGGCGCAGCTGTAGTATTGCCGCCATCTTGGAATGATGGCTCTGCTCTTAAATTAATCAAAACAATTAAATTGGGTGTGAATAACGTTTTCCAAAGCGGTCTTGATCACCCAACAAAGTGAAAATCACCATTGATATTACATATTATCATAGACTGCTAAACAGATCAATAGAAGCATAGAATAGTATTTTTTTCAGTTATAAGAAATAGTAATAATTTGGTATGAATAATACATTTCGGATTGTTCTAATTGGTCTAATGTTAATTTATTTTATCTGTTTGACATTAGTCTGGCTTTTGTGGACAATAATTTATCATGTGGGCCTACATTAGGTCTATATAATGTTTTATGGTTTTGTCATTCATAATCTCTTAGGAACAGATTCAGTGCTGCCAAAAAAGCAGCAGAGGGCAGAGTTTCCCCCCTTTTATAATGATGCGTTTTAATCATTTCTATTTGGTATTAACACATCATATTTAACATGTGTGCCTGCACGCAAACATGCATTAGCATATACACGCATGTGCACACATGCACCCTGAAATGTTATTATTAGTAAGTCATTCCAGTTTTGATCCATTGATAAATATTATAAATAAAATAGTAAATCATTATAGTAGTATGTATATAGGCTATAATACTTTTTTTGCTGTTCAACACAGACCAGTTATATAGAATCATTAAATATATCATAGTAGAACAGAATAAAAGCAAGTTTTTGATTGTACAGCATGACTTTTTTAACCACCGGAAGTCGTCATCATTCCAAGATGGCGGAGCAACATGGGCTCTGCTTGTTGTAATGGGATGTATAGGGAGTGCCGTCTCTTATTATAGAATCTCTTTGCTTCAATACAAGGACAACATCCGGGTCTCCCATCATGCATTGTACCAACAGCTACGGCAAGCAGCAAAACCCAAAAGACATAACAGCGCGCACCCCACGGAGGTTAGGGTTAGGGTTAGGGTTAGGGTTAGGGTTAGGCATAGTTTTACTGAGGTTAGGGTTAGGGTTAGGGATAGAGTAAGGCATAGTAAGCTAATGGCTAAACACAGCCGAGCTGGGCTAGTAAATAAACGAAAGAGAGTCGCAAACGAGTGACGTCAGCGCCTGCACTAGTGAATGGCTGACTGGCTGTTGTCGCCATCTGGTGGTGATTGGTGTGTGGTGAACTACTAAACGAGCGCTCTTACCACAGTCTCACTGAGTTACCCAAAATGACTGTAACATATACAACACTAACTGTTCTGAGAAGTCCAAAGCCTCATTATACAAAACCATATTAGTAAGACCCAAGTCCAATTTGACACATCGACATGTGTGGGCCTATAGCAAGCAATGAAACATCTCCTGTCCTCTAATGATTTTATGATTATGATTATGATATGTTCTGTGTTACAGATCACTGGGGAGTAACCTACAACCCTCGTTCTGTGTGCGCCATTAAGAGATCAACTGTGAAAATAAGCTGCACCTACAAATACCCATCCAGTTTCCGAACCAATTCTGATTTTCATTATGGTTTCCTTAATCGCCCTTATGACCGTAACCGTGGCCGCGACCGTGACCGGGACCGGGACCGTTTCCATGGATATGACATTAAGACAGCCAACATCATAAACAGTTTCTGGTTCACTAAATGGGGAGTGGATCTGTACCAGGACTCTCAGTATGCAGGTCGTGTGGGATACCATTGTGTCAAACAGCGCAGCAGCTGTACCCTGACCATTAGAGACCTGACAGAGAGTGATTCAGCAGAGTACATGTTCAGGTTCATAACCAACATACGAGATGGGAGATATGCTGGTGAACCTGGAGTCAAATTGGTTGTCAAAGGTAACTCAGTGTCATTATTTGGGCATGATTCCATTTGGAGATAATAATCTATTGTCACTATAATCATCATGATGGTTTTCATTTTCTGTTCAACATCTAGGAAATACACACTTCACAGTAGTATATGAATATATCTATTGTGCCTACTATGATCATGATGTTTTTTTTTTGTTTGTTTTTTTACTTTTCTTTGGCACCCTCTAGGCCTGCGACTGGCGATCTCTACTTCCACAGCGATAGAAGGACAGAAGGTGACACTGACCTGTAACCCAGACTGTTCTCTGATGGACAAACCCAGCTACATCTGGTACCAGAATGGACAGCTTCTAAACCACACTGAGAGCCAACAGATGGTTGTAGGCCCAGTCAGCAGTCAGCATGCAGGAAGCTACTCCTGTGCTGTCAAAGGTCTGGAGGATGTCAGAGCTCCTGACCAAACTCTCACCGTCAGATGTGAGTAGAGTTTTGTTAAGTTGTGCTGTTCATGTATTGGATCTGAAATCATAGTTTTATTTGGTTTGTTGTGACCGAGTCCTCAGTGGTGTAAGTAACTAAGTACATTTACTGTACTTAAGTACACGTTTTAGGTTGTTTTTTTTTTACTTTACTGGAGTATTTCTAATTTTCAATACTTTTACTTCTACTCCACTACAGTACATCTCAAAGGCAAATATTTTACTTTTACTCTACTACATTAATCAGCCGTATATACATTTTTGGTTTATTTGAAAATAGTCGTGAGGCATTGTGAGCTTGTAGATCTGCTATTTTCAAAAGATTTGTATACATTTCATACCTTTGAAAACTTAATTTGGTACTTTCAATACCAATACTTTTGTACTTTAACTCGAGTAAATGTTGAATTCTGGACTTACTTGTAAAAGATTATTTCTACATTGCAGTAGTGATACTTTTACTTAAGTAAAAAGAATCAGTACTTTTTCCACCACTGTGTGTCCTGATACTCAGCATACAAATGAACAAAGACTGTTATTAGTTTAAAGATAGACACAAAAGTGGTTCTGCTGGGGAACTTCAGTCTGGATTCCATGGATTGTCAACTAATTTGGTCTGATTTTTGTTCCCAGTTTGCCCCTGTATAAACATAACTGACAATTAGCTTTCTTTATCATAGCCTATCCATTGTCCCAAGCACTTTCCTACAGTACATGTGCACAACCCCAAAACATTGTCACCACTTGTACAGTAGGACAGACAGAAAGCTGGAGGCAGATATAGGGCATGCCTCCTTGCAGAGATATGTGCTGTATTGAGTTGCAAATGAAATGTTCTACAGAATAATGAGACTATAATTATCCTTTTTTATGGCATCCTCTAGGCCTGCTGGTGACGATTACTCCTTCCACAGTCGAAGAAGGACAGAATGTGACTCTGACCTGTAAGACCAACTGTTCTTTGACTATCTACCCCACCTACATCTGGTACCACAACGGAAAGGATCTAAACCTCACTGAGAGCCTACAGACTATGGTTCTAAACAATGTTAGCAGTAAGGATGAAGGAGAATACTCCTGTGGTGTCAAAGATGATTCCAGACACAAAGGTCCAGGTCCCACAGAAACCTTCACCATCAGACGTGAGTAGAATTTACATGTCTGTAATTACAATTAATATTAATAAAGGAATATTTCACTTCTGGGGTAATTTTAACGTCTACTCGGGCATAAAAGCTCACTCCAGACAGTTATTAAGCTTGCTTCAGTATTTATAGTTTATTTGGGGGTAATAAATAAATAGTGATAAAATGAATGAAAAAGTTCATTGAAAAAAGAAAGAGAAATAGAAACACACATGGTCCCCTCACGTATTAGAAGGACAAAATCAGTCACCTGAACCAAGAACAGGTGTTTTTGATGAGTCTATCATGGTTAAAATGGAGTTTGAAGTTACAATGGGTTTGTATGGGAAGTGTCTGTTAAAATGAATATCAAATATCTAAATACTGAGCAAGCAACTTACTGTCTGGGGTGCTATTGTGATGCCTGAGTAGATGTTAAATTAACCCCAAACTATTTTGAAAGTGAAATATCCCTCTAATTAAATTAAAATCACATTCAACCCATGCCAAGTTCAAGCAGCCTAAATTTAAATTTGTTATGCATTTATGCCCAGAATTAGCCTGGCTTTTCCAATATTGTTTACCTTGCTCCAGTGCTTACAGAATATGCAGAGCATTTTGCTTTCACATTCCCTGCAAACCGCTTCACATTTTGGTGTAATATTTTTGGCCATTTTGCGTTTTCTTCAGATTTTGGCCAAACTTGTAAAATGAAATTGATACACATTCCCCGTCTGGAATAATGTAATCAGGATGTACAGTATCAGTCAGAATTTTCATAATCATTTCCAATGTGGCTGTGATTGCTGTCTAAAGTTTCTATTTTTGAGCACTAATTCTGCATGCCACTTTTGTACAACTAATTAGGGCATAATATACAATAAAACCTGTTACAAGGTTTCTGTCTGACAGCGACAATACTGTATGAGTCTGGACAGACATGCATGTAAACTGCATCTGGTTGATAGAGGCATATAACCACAGTGCAGTATTCTAGTTTTAATAACATTAACTTTAGTGTCTCTTTTCTGGACATATTAGCTAACAAAAAAAAAGAAAAAAAGAAAGAAAATAGACAAGCATTAATCCAAAATGTTACATCTAGATGCTCACAATACATCTTAACCCGTTTAGGCCTAAGTCCGATTTGAATAAAGCCTTATAGACCTAGGTCCGATTTGAAAATGACCCACTGTTTTTCAGGAAAACGTATTATGTACTTACACCTTTGGCTTTCATAGAAAAACTTAAAATATTTTTTCAAAAATTACTGTACTACATACTGTACATACTGTAATACACAAAAATGTCCGGCCTGAGGGGGTAATACACTTTAATGTGTACACGTCCAGAAAGGGTTAAAACAAAGCTTTGTGGCATGCATACCAGATATTTTGCTATTTGAACTACAATAAAGTATATAGATTTTAAGTGGTTAAAGTTAATCAATATTAATATGATGTTTTGCAGATGGTCCAAAGAAGGTTTTGTTATCAGTGAAACCCTCTGCTGTGATAAAGGAGGGTAGTACAGTGACTCTGACTTGTGAAAGTGATGCAAACCCAAAAGAATTGTACATCTGGTACAAGGAGAATGCAGCACTGCCGGGACAAAAAGAAATGGTATATAAATTCAACCGTATCAGGTCCAAAGACAGCGGGAAGTACCATTGTCTATCTTCAAATGAATATGGAATCTTAAGCTCATCCTCTGTTGATATAGATGTCCAATGTAAGTACAAGTAAAAGGTTTTCAGGGCAACAGTGATACGTTTGTAAATCCTTCGTTGAAACACTGTTTTATCAAATATAGAAGCAGTATTATGAACATGGTAAGAATGTTCAGTCAAACATTTATGAGTTGTTTCTATATATCTTGCTCTCCAGATGCCCCGAAGAACGTCTCAGTGTCAGTGAGTGTGTCTGGTGTAATAGAGCAGGGCAGTTCAGTGACTCTGACTTGCAGCAGTGATGCCAATCCACCAGAGGTCAATTATACCTGGTACCGCCAGAATGAAGACACACCTAAACATGTTGGACAGAACTTCACCATGGCTAATATTCAACCTGACCAGAGTGGAAATTATTCTTGCTTAGTTCAAAACACAATAAGTGGCAGGAATTTCACCTTCCTATTGGTTGTTGTAGCAGGTAAGAAATAACCAACGTATTCATTAGTACTCTTGCATCCAATAGAACTAGAATTTCATTAGCAAATAATATTGAAAGGATGATTTTATCTGCTAAGTTTTCAGTGTTGTTAAGAGATCCATAAAGTCCTGTATAAGTCAGGCTCCCATTTACTGTCAGTGATTTATTTGAGCACCTGATCCCCAGCACCATGGGCCTCAATATCAATAGCTGCGGCTGAAGGAATCCTCTTTGCTGTCAGCGAGATCATCATATCCATCGTATTCTTCCTGTGGATCAGGTAACACATTTAGTCTTTCCTTTACACTTCTTTAATCCAAATGAAACACAAACTCACCTAAAACTGAGTCTTTCATTCACAGACGAAAGATGGCCTCCAAGCAGCCATCTGACACTGAACGACTAGTGCAAATCACAGTTCAGGTAGGTTAGCCCTGGAGAAACAAACAGTGTTTGAAACGTTTCCTAACTTTCCTTTTCTTTTCTTGGAGTGAGCCTATATATATTTTTTATAATACAATGAAGTCTTTTGCCTGTTTCATCGCCTTTTTTATGTTTTAATTTAGTTTTATGTTTTTACTTTTCTTTTCTGTTTTATTGTTAATCATTTGTATTTTTCTGTAAAGCACAATTGTGCTTATTTTTTGTGCTGTAAAGCGTATTGAGCTGCATTTCATGTCAAGAAAAGTGCAAACATATTCATTATTATTATTATTACTATTATTAACAGGAACCAATGGAACAGCAAGATGATGTTGACTACACCACCGTTCACTTTATTCCCTATACAAAGAACCAGGAAGAGCCCCACTCTTCTACCGTCCAACCATAGATACCGTATAATGTGATATAATGGTCCAACCACCACAGCCCGAGACAGAAGGATGTCCACTATAGAGCATCGCAGTTGAAGCCCTACCCCGTCCTCACTCTGGTGTCGGAAGCGTTTTCCCCATTCATTTCTTCCATAGACATTTCATAAAGTATTTATTTAAAAGTTTTTAAGCCTCAGACAAAGCCACCTCGGCTGGTGAGGAATCATGACAATATTCACATTTTTTTTAATGCAACGATTAATTGGAAAGCTGAAAAAAAGGGCAGGGTACAAGACTGTGTACATCATTATTTAAAAAATTGCGGAAACTACACTCCCAGAATGCATTGCGAATGACACTTGTTTCCTGAAATATATCCCTTAAATCACGCTCAGTTTAGTTATCCAGGCCAGCATATGGCCTGACATGTAGTGATTTTCATCTCTTTGGACGCTCTTATCGTCATCTTTAAAACCCTTCTTGTGCCCATCCCGAACAAGTTCGGCTTTTTTTCAATACAATACAATGTTTTTTTTGCTATTTTACTTACCCTGAGCTGCTTGTAGAGATGTGGGTGGTCCTGGCTCGTCCTACGCTTTCCAACGACCGAGTCTAGATGGTCCGACGATTTATTCCATTGAAAATGGTTTAGAATAAAGTTTAGAGCCCCCCCAAAAAAACTCAATCTATACTGTCGGCGGCGTGACGTATTCCGGGTGCCGATCCCGATCTAGTCCGACTTTTTTAATAAAATGAATTAATTAATCGGAGGCCTCAACGAAGCCCGGTCTAATTTTGGAACCAGGCCGCCTACCGCGCTCTCTTTCCACCGGCCCGTAATCGGGTAACGCCGCCGCACCGCGCCGCCTGGTTCTCAGATCTTTAGAGACCTTTTTCTCTGAACTGTGTTCCCAGGGCAGCGACAAAGTTTTTTTTTGCGGCTAAATAGCCTCAGATCGGGCTTATAAAAAAAAGAGCCGATAGCTAACTCTTAGCTCTCTTCCTCCGGTCCACGGTCATAACACTGCATGCAGTGAAATCCCAATCCACTTCTGCCAGGGTACCCGGATGATACCATGAAGCCTTATGGAGAAATGTCTGGCACTCTAGCGGCCTCTTGTGGCCTTGGCACGAAGTGAGTTAACATAGTGCATCATATTTGTAAAAGAAAGACACTCGCTCACGGATTTCTGCTGAAGTGCAATAATCCGCCGGGAAGACAGGGGGCAGTAAGCTACTTCCGCGGTAACCGCAAGATATGTGAAAGAAGAAGAAGCTAGACCAATCACAGACATCGATTTCACGGGATGTACATGTTTAGCAGTATGGGTAATGCAGTTCTTCTCTGTGCGATCTTGATTAAAACGTGTTTTTACTAAAACTAGAGTGATTGCATACATACTCGGGGGTTCTACAGGAGCATATACCATTTTACAACCATCAGCCATAAGTGTACATTGAATTGCTACGACTTGTGGCTGATAATGAAAACCCTATGGTGAAAATGAACATTTAAAAGGTCCATTGCTGCCCCCTGGTGAGATATCTGAGACATTACAACTGAATAAATCAGAGAGACTGATTACAAGGACACAGTCTTGGATGTGGATATTGTATATACTCACACAATTTTGACACACATGCTCAGATTCTTCAATATTCCGCATTAAGCATTCTGTGCTATAATCTTGCAAGGGAACCAGCCTGTGCCCAGTTCCCTTCTGATTCAGGGACAGATGTTGTTCTTGACAATTCTGGGGATTATGGCGCAAAAAGACACTTCTTGGGTGAGATTATGATGGCTACTAAAAGGCCTTTTATGCCAAATTCATGGTCCTATGTTTCTGAATTGCTACAAAGCTGTGTTAACCCTTGATTATTTTCTGCATGGTGTTCCCATTCCCAATGCATTTCCCAGTTCTTAATTGTGTTATTATTGGTGTTATTAGTTGAATATGAATGAGTTGGGATGGGATTATGTTGTAGGACAGGGGTCTTCAACATCTTCAGGCCAAGGACCCCTTAGTTGAGAGAGAGATGAAGCAGGGACCCCCACAACCTTTTCGTAGATTCCATATAGTTTCATCATTTAATTGACAGCACAATCATCAGTGTATTTTGGATTCATGTCAATTTGTGTTTTCAAATATTTAACCACTTGAACTGTCACTCTCACTCTGGTCTGCTCTTTTTCCCCTCTACCAACCTCTTTTGCCGAAAATAGCTGATCTACAAGCTCACAACGCCTCGCGCTGCGAGGCGTTGTGAGCTTGTAGATCTGCTATTTATTGTAAGTTCTCAGAATATGGACGCTAGGGTTCAAGTGGTTAAATTATAAAAAAAATGAGCAAAAAGGTCTATCACACAAAGATTTGGAGGACCCCCTGTAGTGACTCTGAGGACCCCCTAGGGGTCCTGGACCCCCTGTTGAAGACCCTTGTTGTAGGATATTATGTGTGGTATTATTTCTTGTTTATGTTCATGTACTGTACTGTATGTCAAAGGTTCAATATTAAAAGAGTTGTTCCTGCTAAGTCGTTGTCATGACTACTCCTTACATTCCAGTCGTCAATATGAATCAAAGAATGCATATGAAATAATTCACATTAGAACAACTACTTTACAGTTTAAAAAGATTATGAACCATTTGGGATTCATTGACGAGTACATGGATATGATGCAAATATTATGAATTCATTTTACTGCATGAAACAAAAAGAAAGAAAAGAAAAACATGACATTGGCTACAGTGTATAAAAAGTCAGATTAAAACTCAGAGAACCTACATAACTAAAGAAATGTTTCTGACCATAGCACAATATTACACAATATTATTACCACAATACAGTAGTAGACTAATACATGACGAAGATTTAGTGTACTCCACGGCTTGTCATTAATAAACTGTAATATAGTAATATGGTAATATTACATTTTCTTTTAATGCAAAAAGTGTAAACTGTTTCAACAATGTTTGTTGCTATATATATATATATATATATATATATGACATGTTTCAACTGACAAGCTCTCACTAAAAACCCTCAAACATCGACAAGATGATGATTTCCTGTGTTTGCTGTAATCTTGTGATCTAATTATAGGCCTAGGTGATGCCATTTTACGGTATTTTTTGCGTTACAGATGATCTGTGCTTAAATCCATGCAAATTTGATTGATTGATTGATTGATTGATTGATTGATTGAAGACTTTATTAGAAGTTTGCATAGAAAAGGGAACAGTTTCATGACGGTACAGTTCACTGGTACAAGGTCTACTAAAAGGAGATCCTAGAAAAGACTAAGCTTATTTCCACAGGAAACCATTAAATTATCTCATATAACATTGAATGACAGACAAATAGAACACAGTACTATGCAGTAGATATAGTCAGTAAAAAAAAATGAAAGAACAAAAGAACAGTAATTTTATACAAACAGAAAGTATAATTATACAAAGAAGGGGCAGGGGGGGTAGGTCTGTTTTTACCAATTGCGAACGGCTGCTGCCTGTAAGTGGTTTTTCAGGGCGATTTTAAAGGATGCTGGTGATCCACACTCCTTTAAGACCTTCGGTAAGGCATTCCACATTTTTGTGGTATAGCAGAAGAACGAGTTTGACCCTTTCTTTGAGTTGACTCTGGGTTGAACGTGATCTGTGGCGCTGCCTCTGGTGTTGTAATTGTGGACATCCTTAACGTTTTTGAAGTATTTTGCCAGGTACATGGGTATCTTAGTGGTGTAGTGTATATTGTACACCAGGACCATTGCAAGTTGCTGTACTCATCTACAGAGTCATCTACTCTGAGCCACCCCACTCTTAACTGGTGATGAGCTTATTCACAGTCAACGACTCGACATTGGTCATACACTTCAGTCTGCCATATCACGAACACAGGAGAAAAGAATATGGGTACAGAAAGCACCTTCTCCTCCAAATACTGTAGATCGACTGCCTATAGAATGGAGGAGATTGAGCAATGTTGCAAGCTGCTTTGCCTTACACTTGGACAACCCCATAATCCTCCAGCCCCTGACCACCAGACTGTGGACATGGCCAAAGCTGCCAAATATAAAAACATCTGAACTTATAGCCTAGAATAGATGTATAACACACACACGCTCGCACGCACGCACGCGCACACACACACACACACACACACACACACACACACACACTCACACACACACACAGTAATATTTCTCATTGATTATCATCAGGAAACTCACTAAGTTTTCTGCTGTTCGGAAATCTAACCCTTGAACATGCAATGTTTAGCACGCAAAACCAGCTGTGTGCAGCATTTCCTTGTGTGAGAGTATGACGGCTACTAAGCAGGCTTTAATGTTACATTCACATCATAACCATTTGTGATTATAGGAACCTTATTATAACCTTACCTTGGGGTCCTAGTAGCTGCTTAACCTTCCTTTTCATACTCACCTCACCGCTACTCATCAGTCAAGCGTGGGTGGCTCAGAGTAGATGACAGGGTGCAGCATCTTGCAATGGGCCTGGTGTACAATATACTCTACTACACCACTAACATACCCATGCAGGTGACAAAATACTTTAAATAAAATATAAAATAATACATAAATATAATAAAATAAAACGTTAAGGATGTTCACAATTACAAAACCAGAGGCAGCGCCACAGATCACGTTCAACCCAGAGTCAACTCAAACAAAGGGTCAAACTCGTTCTCCTGCAATACCACCAAGTTGTGGAACGCCTTACTGAAGGCCTTAAAGGAGTGTAAATCCCTAACATCCTTTAAAATCGCCCTGAAAAACCACTTGCTGGCGGCAACCACTCGTGACTGAATAATTAATATTTAAAAGAGCTATAAAATGTTGTAGTTGTTTTTTGTGGAGGTAGGCCATTAGGCATTTGATGCCATACTGCAGCAGTATGCACAAGACATTTGATACTGATTGCTCCAGTGGTTTGTGAGATTAGCTCCAGACACACACACACACACACACACACACACACACACACACACACACACATACACACACACACACACACACACACACACACACACACACACACACACACACACACACACACACATTTTACACATTTTGAATTGCTCATTAAAAAGCTGGTTGTCCAATACTATGACATAATTTTAAACATCTATTGATCATTAGATCTTTAAAAAAATGTATTCTCTTTTTTTGTTTCAATATTTCTGTCTTTTATGTGAAAATACCTTTCTTCTTTATTTTTTTCATTTTTGTGTAGTTTCTCTTCGTTATTGTGTTGTTCCATGTCCTCCTCCTACCCAAAAAGACCACAATGGACTCAATGGAAAAAAATATGTTTTGTGCTTTAATCCTTTTTGAATTGATGGCTCATGAGTTGGGATGGGATTGTGTTGTGGGATATCATGTGCTATTAATTTGTGTTTAGGGTGATATTTTCTTGAATGTATCGATACCAAACTCAGTATTGATCAGCACATGACTAAAAGGCATTTAGGTTCTCGGCATTTGAGTCTGCCTTTTATGCAAAATTATGAATGCATTTTACTTCACAAAGAAAAACAAAAAACTACAAAAAAGAAAAACATGACATATAAGTACATATGAAAATGTAAAAGGCAGACTCAAATGCCGAGAACCTACATGTAGTAGCCTCTAACTAAATGTGTCTGACCATAGCACAACATATCAGTAGTACTAGTAATACATGACAAGGTTTAGGTTCTCTTTAGACTGATTCCAGTTTCTTGATTTACCTGCATTAAAATGGTAATTGCTCCACAGCCTGTCACTAAGACACCCTAATATATTAGATTATTTGAATGCAGTTTCAACAACTTTTGCAATACATGACAAGCTCTCACTAAAAGACCCTCAAACATCAACACATTTGTGATTTCCTGTTTGCTGTTATCTTGTGATCTAACTATAGATGATGCATTAGATATTTTTTTCCGTACACGTTACAGATTCTATATATAACTCTAGCTCTTTTTCACACATTTCATAGATTATTATCAGGAAACACATGTGTTCTGCGGTTCTGCTGTTGAACTTGATGATTTACCATCAGTCTGCTTGAAGAGGAAGGACGTGGTCCCATTTTAAACACATTCTGTCCTAATTGTATCAACCTCGGTGATCAACCTGTTTACAACTTACCAGCACACTCTGTAAGTTTACTCTTTTTTAGACAACTAAAGAAACATTTTTAATTGCATTACATTATTATTTTTATAATGTTTTATTCAAACACAATATTCCACTAATAGGACTGAGTACAATGCCATGGATACAGATAGAGCATATGCAGAGAAGAGAGCACCACAGTTACCGGTATGTTGTTAAATTATATTATATTTCCTCTTATGTACATTATCCACCAACTAATGTGTTTTAGTTCCTCTGACGCCTTCAACCCAGAGGAGAGGCCTAACTATGAATGTTAGAGCATTAAGACATGGATTTGTGCTCTTCCTCTTGACTGTACCAGGTATTGTACATTTATATTTATTAAGGTTTTAGAAATTTGTTCCTTCATTCTGTGTATTTCAGATGAACATGTGAGGAGCTGTTGTGATGTGATATAATGTCAAATGTCATTTGATACAAATAATTACCTTTCTCACAGATAATTTTATATATATATATATATATAGTGATGATTATGATTTGTTCTGTTATAACAGTGATACAGGGTCAACAAGGCTGGGGAGTGACCTACAACCCTCCTGCTATGTGCGCCGTTAAGGGATCAACTGTGAAAATAAGCTGCACCTACAGTTACCCATCCAACGCAGGTTATGAAGTCACAAACAGTTTCTGGTATAGGCATACTAAAAGGGAGACTGATGAAACTGTGGATCTGAAACAGGACTCTCGGTATGAAGGGCGTGTGGAGTACCGTTGTGACCGCAGGAGCTGTACACTGACCATTAGAGACCTGAAAGAGACTGATGCAGCAGATTACATGTTTAGGTTGATAACAAACAGACCAGGTGGGACATATACTGGTCGCCCTGGAGTCAAATTAACTGTCACAGGTAACTTTTTCATGGGGAGTAGTTTACCTGGTACACTTTTTACAGTCACAAGTACTTGAACTTAAACAGAAACACACATCAGAGTTACTGTATTAATCTATTGTGACTAGAATCACCATTTTGTTTTTTATTTATTCATGGCACCCTCTAGATCTGTGGGTGACGATGAGTCCTTCCACAGTTACAGAAGGACAGAAGGTGTCAATGACCTGTAACTATAACTGTTGGCCTGACAACCCCACCTACATCTGGTACCTGAATGGACAATATCTAAAAGAGACTAATCGGAAGTCTGAGACTCTAGAGGTCAGCAGTCATCATGCAGGAGAATACTCCTGTGCTCTCAAAGGTCAAGAAGATCCCAGAAGTCCTGGAGAAACTCTCAATGTCAGAGTCAGTGAGTAGATTTTTGTTAAATTGAAAGATTTATTTCTGTGTCTTTTGACGGTTTCCTGATAAAAGTATTCACACTGACTTCACCTCTGCATTGACTTTATAAAAGAAGAGAAAAGAACAGCATTGACAACACCTCGTATTGTCGACCAAAACAAGACAGAAGACAAAATAATCTATAAAAGATCTATACAGAGGTGAAATCAGTGTGTGCATGTGCATGTATGTGCTTATCGCTTAATTGGGCCTTTGCACCACAGAAAAGAGTCATGCAACTCTGTGTGCGACATGTGTGTTCCCAAATGAATGTGTCCTGTTATATTCAACATACAAATTAATTAAAAAAGACTGTAGGTTAGTTTCTCAAACTGAATTAATTTGAGCCCACTGAAAAAAGATAATGGCTTTAATTTTCGAATACATCTCATCATGTTATTATTAGCTCTTCCTGAAATATGCAAATGTCTCTGCCAGGCAGACAGATAAATTGAGATCACTTGTGTGAGTTGGGGGTATATGGATCTGGGGTATTGAAGGTCAAGGTCACAAATAGCGCACGGTCAAAGTTTAGCCCTATGCTCATGCTATATGTACAGTATGCAAAATATAGGACATATTATAATGCGTAGCTTGTGAGCTATAGGCAGCTATACTCGTGAAGATAAAAAGCTCAAAAATAAAAAGGTGTAATAGCCTATAGCAGAGCATGAATTTTAAGATGTAAAATAATATTCACATGTATATAAAGTATACATTTTTATATTTATACTTTATATTTGTATATATAAAAAAATATGTTTCTTCACAGACTACAAATAATATAATATAGAAATAGTTAATGTTCATAAAGCTCATTTGCATTTAACTGAGGCAGTAGTTTTGTTAGAAAGTGTACAGGTGTGTGTGGTCTGTGTGAGTATACCTTGCGATCCGAGAGTGTGGTCTAGCCAACACCAACTCGGCTGCCCTCCACACTCTCCTATCTAACATCAGGGTCTTGAGCTCTACAGTGTTTTTAAACTGTTGCACCACAGTGCATCTAATCAGGCGTGGGCAACTTTGATGATGGAGATTGGAGAGGGCCACTGTATTTTTCTTACTCACTCCAGAGGGCCATATTGCATATACTCTCGGGCAGAAACCTCTGTCACAGAAATGAATAGCAAAACAAAATTAAAAATAGCCAATCTACAAGCTCAAAATGCATTGCTCTGTGAAGTGTTTTGAGCTGCAATTTGTTTATTGGAATCCTGAAAAGTAAAAATTGTATTTAATTTCAAATGCATTTAGTTATATCATATGTTAACTTTATGAACTTAATACAAATACATTGGACACGGGAAGACCACCCACACATTGTACTTTACAATACAAACCCCAAAATCAATCCTCCAGTTCTAGGCAACACAAAAGAGGGGGAACTTTTTTTTTATTTCCACACAAATCCTCTAAGGTATATTAATGACATTGAAAATGGGTGGTCTTCCCCTTTAAGTAATTCAGTTGGATTATGTTAGCATGGAACAGCTGAAATCAATAATATATCAATATTCTGATATTAACCTGCTGACCATATAAAGTGAAGGTGGGGGCTTCATGTGGCCTCGGGTCGTACAGTATGATCTAGAATCTAGATCCTGTTTGTCTCATGGACTAATAATGGAGGACTCTAGCAAGCAAAGAAACATATGCTTTTTAAATGCACTCTATCTTGTGAAATAAAATGTCTTCAACTAATCATCAAGGACGATGATACACGAAAGAAGAAGAATGCACTCTATGCCAGTTTATTTAATGTATTGTTCAGTAATATATATTGTCCCTCTCAAATGTCCTATAGCCTAATGACTTTATGATTATATTCTATGTTACAGCTCATTGGGGAGTAACCTACAACTCTGATGAGGTGTGCGCCAGTAGGGGATCAACTGTGCACATTTACTGCTCCTACAGTTACCCATCTGATGAAGTTTATAACGTCACAAACAGTTTCTGGTTCATTACATCAGATGCTGGTAGATCTGTGGATCTGAAACAGGATCCTGAGCGTGCAGATCGTGTGCAGTACCATTGTGATGACCTGGACCGCAGCTGTACTTTGACAATTAGAGAACTGAAAGACACTGATTCAGCAGATTACACCTTTAGGTTCATAACAAACGTAGAAAAAGGGAAATATAGTGGAAAACCTGTCAAATTGACAGTCAAAGGTAACATTTTCATGCAGGAGTAGTTTACCTGGTACAATTCTGAGTCACCGGTACAGAAACACATACAGAATAGTATGTTAATTCATCTTTTTGATCTTTTATGTTTCTTTTGTTTATGGCTCCATCTAGACAACTGTGAGACAGTCAAAGGTCCTGAAGAAACTCTCACCGGCAGCAGTAAGTAGGTTATTGAGACCGTAGGTCGCAGTTACTTGCACTTCTATACTATCCAAACCTCCACCGGCTGTCAGTCCGTCCCTCCCTCCGTCAGTCCGTCAGTCTGTCTGTCAGTCACACGTCACGCGTCACATTTTTGCCCTGCTCATATCTCCGCAACCGTTGCCCCAATCCATGCCAGATTTTGCACACACACTCCTTGCCTGCCAAACTACAACCTCCAAGGACCCCCGGAGCTCCAGGGACCCCCAGGTCACCATCAGGCCGATTTATTCAAACACATTTTTGGACACTGCTCCTACAGATTTTGCCCTAAAATCACGCAAATCGCACAGTATCTCTACATGTAATCAAAACGCATCTGTCCCATCTAGCGCCACCATCAGGACGATTTTGGTACAACTAATTTTTGGCCTATTTATCTCCCGATTAGGGAGTCTTACTGGTGTTATGATGTTTATTTATTGCGACCGTCAGGTCGCAGTTATTATCAAAACCTCGACCAGCTGTCCGTCAGTCAGTCTGTCTGTCACACGTCACACTTTTGCCTGCTCATAGCTCTGCAACTGTTGCCCCGATCCATGCAAAATTTTGCACACACACTCCTTGCCTGCCAAACCACAACCTCCACCCAACCTCCACATCAATTCTCACATGGCCCTCTTCTAGCGCCACCAAGATGCCGATTTTTGGACACTACTCCTACAGATTTTGCCCTAACATCACGCAAATCGGTACACAGTATGTCTTCACTCATGTCATCAACATGGATCTGTCACATATAGCGCCACCATCAGGCCGATTTCTTCAAACACATTTTTGGACACTGCTCCTACAGATTTTGCCCCAAAATCATGCAAATCGGTACACAGTAAGCTATGTCTACACTCATCTTATCAACATGGATCTGTCCCATATAGCGCCACCATCAGGCCGATCTTTTCAAACACATTTTTGGACACTGCTCCTACACATTTTGCCCTAAAATCACGCTGCGACCTGACGGTCGCTTATCTCCCGATTAGGGAGTCTTACTGGTTAGATCTCAAATGACACTTTTATTTTGTTTGTGATCTGTGTTATGATATACTCAGCTTACAAATTAATATAAATACTGTAGGTTAGTTTCTCTACTGCAATGAAACTAATGATTTTATGATAATGATAATGATATGTTCTGTGTTACAGATAACTGGGGAGTAACCTACAACCCTCGTTCTGTGTGCGCCATTAAGAGATCAACTGTGAAAATAAGCTGCACCTACAGTTACCCATCCCGTTTCCGATCCAATTCTCATTTGTATAGGCCTAATCATTATGATTCTCATTATGATTTCCCTTACCCTTTGCATGGCCGTGACCGCGAGCGCGACCGTGACCGTTTCCCTGGATATGACACTGTCACTGCCAACATCATAAACAGTTTCTGGTTCATTAAATGGGAGTCTAATGGACCTGTGGATCTGTACCAGGAATCTCAGTATGCAGGTCGTGTGGGATACCATTGTGTCAAACAGCGCAGCAGCTGTACCCTGACCATTAGAAACCTGACAGAGACTGATTCAGCAGAGTACATGTTCAGGTTCATAACCAACATAAAGGACAAAGGGAGATATGCTGGTGAATCTGGAGTCAAATTGGTTGTCACAGGTAACTCAGTGTTATCATTTGCATGGGCATGATTCCATTTGGAGATATTTAATTTATTGTCACGATAATCATCATGATGGTTTTCATTCTGTTGAACATCTAGGAAATACACATCACGTATATAAATATATCTATTGTGCCTACTATCATCATGATGTTTTTCCTTTTCCCCTTTACTTTTCTTTGGCACCCTCTAGGCCTGCGAGTGGCGATGTCTACTTCCACAGCAATAGAAGGACAGAATGTGACACTGACCTGTAACCCAGACTGTTCTCTGATGGACAAACCCAGCTACATCTGGTACCAGAATGGACAGATTCTAAACCACACAGAGAGCCAACAGTTGGTTGTAGGCCCAGTCTGTGGTCGTCATAGAGGAAACTACTCCTGTGCTGTCAAAGGTCTAGAGGATGTCAGAGCTCCTGACCAAACTCTCACCGTCAGATGTGAGTAGAGTTTTTTTAAGTTGTGCTTATCATGTATTGAATCTGAAATCATAGTTTTATTTGGTTTGTTGTGACATTGCCCTTGGTGGTGTAACTTTAAGTAACTAAGTACATTTACTGTACTTAAGTATACGTACGTTTTAGGTATTTTTTACTTTACTGGAGTATTTTCTAATTTTCGATACTTTTACTTCTACTCCACTACATCTCAAAGGCAAATATTGTACTTTTACTCTACTACATTAATCAGCCGTATATACATTTTGGACATTTGAAAATAGTCGTGACAAATTGTGAGCTTGTAGATTATTCAAAAGATTTGTTTACAGTTCATACCTTTGAAAACTTACTTTGGTACTTTCAATACTTTTGTACTTTAACTCAAGTAAATGTTGAATTCTGGACTTTTACTTGAAAAAGACTGTACATTGCAGTAGTGATACTTTTACTTAAGTAAAAAGAATCAGTACTTTTTCCACCACTGTGTGTCCGATACTCAGCATACAAACAAACAAAGACTGTTATTAGTTTAGAGATAGACAAAAAGTGGTCCTGCTGGGGAACTTCAGTCTGCATTCCATGGATCGTCATCTAATTTCCTGGTCTGATTTTTGTTCCCAGTTTGCCCCTGTATAAACATAACTGACAATTAGCATTCTTTATCATAGCCTGTAAGCCCTTTCCTACATGTCATGTGCATTGTGCACAACCCCAAAACATGTTCATCACTTGTCAGACAGACAGAAAGCTGGAGGCAGGTAAAGAGTATGCCTCCTTGCAGATATATTGAGTTTCAAATGAAATGTTCTACAGAACTTTTTTTTTTAATGTACTTATATGGCATCATCTAGGCATGCTGGTGTCGATTACTCCTTCCACAGTCGAAGAAGGACAGAATGTGACTTTGACCTGTAAGACCAACTGTTCTTTGACTATCTACCCCACCTACATCTGGTACCACAACAGAAAGGATCTAAACCTCACTGAGAGCCTACAGACTATGGTTCTAAACAATGTTAGCATTGAGGATGAAGGAGAATACTCCTGTGGTGTCAAAGATGATCCCAGACACAAAGGTCCAGGTCCCACAGAAACTCTCACCGTCAAACGTGAGTAGAATTTACATGTCTGTGATAACAATTAATATTATAGGAATATTTCACTTCTGGGGTAATTTTAACGTCTACTCGGGCATAAAAGCGCACTCTAGATAGTTATTAAGCTTGCTTCAGTATTTATAGTTTCACTAGTAAGAGACAACTGAATAGGTTTAATAGGTATATTGAACGATAAGGGGCGGATGTGATTGTGTAGTATGAGGAACCCAGGTAGGGCGAGACTCAGGGTGGGGGTGTAGTCTCTGGAGCAGACGGCCATCGATGGTTGAATGGACAGACCGTCTGTCCTCCGACAATGCCCTCTGAGTTCCTGGAAGAAGTAGACAGAAAATATAGGAAAAAAAGGGGGAATTTGTTGGGGTGGATGGAGGGTTTGTTCGAGACCACGTTATAGGAATGACTAAGTGATAGCTCACGGGTGTATTTATACTGTGGTGGCTGGCCGATAAGAGGAGGCAGGTAACTTTGATAAGATGATTGAGAGCGGGGGAGTGGCTGTGATAGTTGGTGCGTGGACTCATGAGATGAATGAGCAGGGGAGTGGCTGTGATATTCAGTGTGAGATCTCTACTCCCGAACCTATGTTGTAACCAACATACATTTATTTGGGGGGAATAAATAAATAGTGAGAAAATGAATGGAAAAGTTTATTGAAAAAAGAAAGAGAAATAGAAACACACATGGCCCCCTCACGTATTAGAAGGAATTAAATTCAAATCTCATTTAACCCATGCCAAATAAGGTAAGAACAAACAGCCTAAATCTAAAGCTTTTCCAAGATTGTTTACCTCGCTCCAGTGCTCCACAGTGCTTATACAGAATATGCAGAGCATTTTGCTTTCACATTCTCTGAAAACCGCTTCACATTTTGGCCTAATACTTTTTGCCATTTTGCGTCTTCTTCAGATTTTGGCCGAACGAAATTGATACCCATTCCCCTTCTAGAATAATGTGATCAGGATGTATGTACAGTATCAGTCAGATTTTTCATAATAATTTCCAATGTGGCTGTGATTGCTGTCCAAAGTTTCTATTTTTGAGCACTACTTCTGCATGCCACTTTTGTACAACTAAGTAGGGCTACTAGGGCATTAATATAAGCGGCCATTGTATGGCATGATACCATCCGAAACGGGTGTTAATATACAAAATAAAATGTTACAAGATTTCTGCCTGACAGTGACGATACTGTACAGACATGCATGTAAACTGCATCTGGTTGACTGAGGCATATAACCGCCATGCAGTATTCTAGTTTTAATAACATTAACCTTAGTGTCTCTTTTCTGGACATATTAGCTGAAAAAAAAAAAAAAAAAAGACAAGCATTCATCCAAAATGTTACATCTAGATGCTCACAATACATCTTAAAACAAAGCTTTGTGGGCATGGATACCAGATATTTTGCTATTTGAACTACAATAAAGTATATAGATTTTAAGTGGTTAAAGTTAATCAATATTAATATGATGTTTTGCAGATGGTCCAAAGAAGGTTTTGTTATCAGTGAAACCCTCTGCTGTGATAAAGGAGGGTAGTACAGTGACTCTGACTTGTGAAAGTGATGCAAACCCAAACGAATTGTACATCTGGTACAAGGAGAATGCAACACTGCCGGGACAAAAAGAAATGGTATATAAATTCAACCGCATCAGGTCCAAAGACAGCGGGAAGTACCATTGTCTATCTTCAAATGAATATGGAATCTTAAGCTCATCCTCTGTTGATATAGATGTCCAATGTAAGTACAAGTAAAAGGTTTTCAGGGCAACAGTGATACGTTTGTAAATCCTTCGTTGAAACACTGTTTTATCAAATATAGAAGCAGTATTATGAACATGGTAAGAATGTTCAGTCAAACATTTATGAGTTGTGTTTCTATATATCTTGCTCTCCAGATGCCCCGAAGAACGTCTCAGTGTCAGTGAGTCTGTCTGGTGTAATAGAGCAGGGCAGTTCAGTGACTCTGACTTGCAGCAGTGATGCCAACCCACCAGAGGTAAATTATACCTGGTACCGCCAGAATGAAGTCACACCTAAACATGTTGGACAGAACTTCACCATGGCTAATATTCAACCTGACCAGAGTGGAAAATATCATTGCTTAGTCCAAAACAAAATAGGTGCCAGGTTTTCCACCTCTATGTTGGAGGTTGAAGCAGGTAAGAAATAACCGACGTATTCATTAGTACTCTTGCATCCAATAGAACTAGAATTTCATTAGCAAATAATATTGAAAGGATGATTTTATCTGCTAAGTTTTCAGTGTTGTTAAGAGATCCATAAAGTCCTGTATAAGTCAGGCTCTCATTTACTGTCAGTGATTTATTTGAGCACCTGATCCACAGCACCATGGGCCTCAATATCAATAGCTGCGGCTGAAGGAATCCTCTTTGCTGTCAGCGAGATCATCATATCCATCGTATTCTTCCTGTGGATCAGGTAACACATTTAGTTCTTCCTTTACACTTCTTTAATCCAAATGAAACACAAACTCACCTAAAACCGAGTCTTTCATTCACAGACGAAAGATGGCCTCCAAGCAGTCATCTGACACTGAACGACTAGTGCAAATCACAGTCCAGGTAGATTAGCCCTGGAGAAATAAACAGTGTTTGAAACGTTTCCTAACTTTCCTTTTGTTTCTTGGAGTGAGCCTATATATTTTTTTTTATAATACAATTAAGTGTTTTGCCTGTTTCATCGCCTTTTTTATGTTTTAATTTAGTTTTATGTTTTTACTTTACTTTTCTGTTTTATTGTTAATCATTTGTATTTTTCTGTAAAGCACAATTGTGCTTATTTTTTGTGCTGTAAAGCATATTGAGCTGCATTTCATGTCAAGAAAAGTGCTATACAAACATATTCATTATTATTATTATTACTATTATTAACAGGAACCAATGGAACAGCAAGATGATGTTGACTACACCACCGTTCACTTTATTCCCTATACGAAGAACCAGGAAGAGCCCCACTCTTCTACCGTCCAACCATAGATACCGTATAATGTGATATAATGGTCCAACCACCACAGCCCGAGACCATCAGAGCATCGCAGTTGAAGCCCCACCCCGTCCTCACTCTGGTGTCGGAAGCGTTTTCCCCATTCATTTCTTCCATAGACATTTCATAAAGTATTTATTTAAACGTTTTTAAGCCTCGAACAAAGCCACCTCGGCTGGTGAGGAATCATGACAATATTCACATTTATGACAATATTCAATTTTTTTTTAATGCAACGATTAATTGGAAAGCTGAAAAAAGGGCAGGGTACAAGACTGTGTACATCATTATTTAAAAAATTGCGGAAACTACACTCCCAGAATGCATTGCGAATGACACTTTCCTGAAATATATCCCTTAAATCACGCTCAGTTTAGTTATCCAGGCCAGCATATGGCCTGACATGTAGTGATCTTAAAAACCCTTTAAAACCCTTCTTGTGCCCATCCCGAACAAGTTCGGCTTTTTTTCAATACAATACAATGTTTTTTTTTCTATTTTACTTACCCTGGGCTGCTTGTAGAGATGTGGGTGGTCCTGGCTCGTCCTACGCTTTCCAACGACCGAGTCTAGATGGTCCGACGATTTATTCCATTGAAAATGGTTTAGAATAAAGTTTAGAGCCCCCCCAAAAAAAACTCAATCTATACTGTCGGCGGCGTGACGTATTCCGGGGTGCCGATCCCGATCTAGTCAGGCTTTTTTGATAAAATGAATTAATTAATCGGAGGCCTCAACGAAGCCCGGTCTAATTTTGGAACCAGGCCGCCTACCGCGCTCTCTTTCCACCGGCCCGTAATCGGGTAACGCCACCGCACCGCGCCGCCTAATCCAATACATTCTCAGATCTTTAGAGACCTTTTCTCTGAACTGTGTTCCCAGGGCAGCGACAAAGTTTTTTTTGCGGCTAAATAGCCTCAGATCGGGCTTATAAAAAAAAAGAGCCAATAGCTAACTCTTAGCTCTCTTCCTCCGGTCCACGGTCATAACACTGCATGCATTGAAATCCCAATCCACTTCTGCCAGGGTACCCGGATGATACTATGAAGCCTTATGGAGAAATGTCTGGCACTCTAGCGGCCTCTTGTGGCCTTGGCACGAAGTGAGTTAACATAGTGCATCATATTTGTAAAAGAAAGACACTCGCTCACGGATTTCTGCTGAAGTGCAATAATACGCCGGGAAGACAGGGGGTAGTAAGCTACTTCCGCGGTAACCGCAAGATATGTGAAAGAAGAAGAAGCTAGACCAATCACAGACATCGATTTCACGGGATGTACATGTTTAGCAGTATGGTTAATGCAGTTCTTCTCCGTGCGATCTTGATTAAAACGTGTTTTTACTAAAACTAGAGTGATTGCATACATACTCGGGGGTTTTACAGGAGCATATAGAACCATTTTACAACCACCAGCCTAATGGTAAGTGTATATTGAATTGCTACGACTTGTGGCTGATAATGAAAAACCCTATGGTGAAAATGAACATTTAAAAGGTCCATTGCTGCCCCCTGGTGAGATATCTGAGACATTACAACTGAATAAATCAGAGAGACTGATTACAAGGACACAGTCTTGGATGTGGATATTGTATATACTCACACAATTTTGACACACATGCTCAGATTCTTCAATATTCCGCATTAAGCATTCTGTGCTATAATCTTGCAAGGGAACTAGCCTGTGCCCAGTTCCCTTCTGATTCAGGGACAGATGTTGTGACACTTCTTGACAATTCTGGGGATTATAGCGCAAAAAGACACTTTCTTGGGTGAGATTATGATGGCTACTAAAAGGCCTTTTATGCCAAATTCATGGTCCTATGTTTCTGAATTGCTACAAAGCTGTGTTAACCCTTGATTATTTTCTGCATGGTGTTCCCATTCCCAATGCATTTCCCAGTTCTTAATTGTGTTATTATTGGTGTTATTAGTTGAATATGAATGAGTTGGGATGGGATTATGTTGTAGGACAGGGGTCTTCAACATCTTCAGGCCAAGGACCCTTAGTTGAGAGAGAGATGAAGCAGGGACCCCCACAACCTTTTCGTAGATTCCATATAGTTTCATCGTTTGACAGCACAATCATCAGTGTATTTTGGATTCATGTCAATTTGTGTTTTCAAATATTTAACCACTTGAACTGTCACTCTCACTCTGGTCTGCTCTTTTTCCCCTCTACCAACCTCTTTTGCCGAAAATAGCTGATCTACAAGCTCACAAGCTTGTGAGCTTGTAGATCTGCTATTTATTGTAAGTTCTCAGAATATGGACGCTAGGGTTCAAGTGGTTAAATTATTTTAAAAAAAGCAAAAAAGGTTTCTATCACACAAAGATTTGGAGGACCCCCTGTAGTGACTCTGAGGACCCCCTAGGGGTCCTGGACCCCCTGTTGAAGACCCTTGTTGTAGGATATTATGTGTGGTATTATTTCTTGTTTATGCTCATGTACTGTATGTCAAAGCTTCAATATTAAAAGAGTTGTTCCTGCTAAGTCGTTGTCATGACTACTCCTTACAAGCCAGTCGTCAATATGAATCAAAGAATGCATATGAAATAATTCACATTAGAACAACTACTTTACACTTTGAAGAAATTAAAAATATTATGAACCATTTGGGATTCATTGACGAGTACATGGATATGATGCAAATATTATGAATTCATTTTACTGCATGAAACAAAAAGAAAGAAAAGAAAAAACATGACATTGGCTACAGTGTATAAAAAGTCAGATTAAAACTCAGAGAACCTACATAACTAAAGAAATGTTTCTGACCATAGCACAATATTACACAATATTATTACCACAATACAGTAGTAGACTAATACATGACGAAGATTTAGTGTACTCCACGGCTTGTCATTAATAAACTGTAATATATTAATATGTAATATTACATTTTCTTATATATATATATATATATATATATATATATATATATATATATATATATATAATTATATATATATATATATATATATATATATATAATTATATATATAATTATATATATATATATGACATGTTTCAACTGACAAGCTCTCACTAAAAACCCTCAAACATCGACACGATGATGATTTCCTGTGTTTGCTGTAATCTTGTGATCTAATTATAGGCCTAGGTGATGCCATTTTACGGTATTTTTTCCCGTGCGTTACAGATGATCTGTGCTTAAATCCATGCAAATTTGATTGATTGATTGATTGATTGATTGAAGACTGTATTAGAAGTTTGCATAGAAAAGGGAACAGTTTCATGACGGTACAGTTCACTGGTACAAGGTCTACTAAAAGGAGATCCTAGAAAAGACTAAGCTTATTTCCACAGGAAACCATTAAATTATCTCATATAACATTGAATGACAGACGAATAGAACACAGTACTATGCAGTAGATATAGTCAGTAAAAAAACTGAAAGATGAAAGAACAAAAGAACAGTAATTTTATACAAACAGAAAGTATATACAAAGAAGGGGCAGGGGGGGGGTAGGTCTGTTTTTACCAATTGCGAACGGCTGCTGCCTGTAAGTGGTTTTTCGGGGCGATTTTAAAGGATGCTAGTGATCCACACTCCTTTAAGACCTTCGGTAAGGCATTCCACATTTTTGTGGTATAGCAGAAGAACGAGTTTGACCCTTTCTTTGAGTTGACTCTGGGTTGAACGTGATCTGTGGCGCTGCCTCTGGTGTTGTAATTGTGGACATCCTTAACGTTTTTGAAGTATTTTGCCAGGTACATTGGTATCTTAATGGTGTAGTGTATCTTGTACACCAGGACCATTGCAAGTTGCTGTACTCATCTACAGAGTCATCTACTCTGAGCCACCCCACTCTTAACTGGTGATGAGCTTATTCACAGTCAACGACTCGACATTGGTCATACACTTCAGTCTGCCATATCACGAACACAGGAGAAAAGAATATGGGTACAGAAAGCACCTTCTCCTCCAAATACTGTAGATCGACTGCCTATAGAATGGAGGAGATTGAGCAATGTTGCAAGCTGCTTTGCCTTACACTTGGACAACCCCATAATCCTCCAGCCCCTGACCACCAGCCTGTGGACATGGCCAAAGCTGCCAAATATAAAAACATCTGAACTTATAGCCTAGAATAGATGTATAACACACACACGCACGCACGCACGCACGCACGCACGCACGCACGCACGCACGCACGCACGCACGCACGCACACACACACACACACACACACACACACACACACACACACACACACACACACACACACACACACACACACACACACAGTAATATTTCTCATTGATTATCATCAGGAAACTCACTAAGTTTTCTGCTGTTCGGAAATCTAACCCTTGAACATGCAATGTTTAGCACGCAAAACCAGCTGTGTGCAGCATTTCCTTGTGTGAGAGTATGACGGCTACTAAGCAGGCTTTAATGTTACATTCACATCATAACCATTAGTGATTATAGAAACCTTATTATAACCTTACCTTGGGGTCCTAGTAGCTGCTTAACCTTCCTTTTCATACTCACCTCATCGCTACTCATCAGTCAAGCGTGGGTGGCTCAGAGTAGATGACAGAGTACAGCATCTTGCAATGGGCCTGGTGTACAAGATACACTACACCACTAACATACCCATGTATGTGAAAAAATACTTTAAAAACGTTAAGGATGTCCACAATTACAACACCAGAGGCAGCGCCACAGATCACGTTCAACCCAGAGTCAACTCAAACAAAGGGTCAAACTCGTTGTCCTGCAATACCACCAAAATGTGGAACGCCTTACCGAAGGCCTTAAAGGAGTGTAAATCCCTATAACATCCTTTACACATTTTACACATTTTGAATTGCTCATTAAAAAGCTGGTTGTCCAATACTATGACATAATTTTAAACATCTATTGATCATTAGATCTTTAAAAATATATATTCTCTTTTTTTGTGTCAATATTTCTGTCTTTTATGTGAAAATACCTTTCTTCTTTCTTTTTTTCATTTTTGTGTAGTTTCTCTTCGTTATTGTGTTGTTCCATGTCCTCCTCCTACCCAAAAAGACCACAATGGACTCAATGGACAAAAAATACGTTTTGTGCTTTAATCCTTTTTGAATTGATGGCTCATGAGTTGGGATGGGATTGTGTTGTGGGATATCATGTGCTATTAATTTGTGTTTAGGGTGATATTTTCTTGAATGTATCGATACCAAACTCAGTATTGATCAGCACATGACTAAAAGGCATTTAGGTTCTCGGCATTTGAGTCTGCCTTTTATGCAAAATTATGAATGCATTTTACTTCACAAAGAAAAACAAAAAACTACAAAAAAGAAAAACATGACATATAAGTACATATGAAAATGTAAAAGGGAGATTCAAATGCAGAGAACCTACATGTAGTAGCCTGTAACTAAATGTGTCTGACCATAGCACAACATATCAGTAGTACTAGTAATACATGACAAGGTTTAGGTTCTCTTTAGACTGATTCTAGTTTCTTGATTTACCTGCATTATAGTATATTCTATAAGTCACAAGAACATCTGCTAAATGCATGCATTGTAAATGGTAATTGCTCCACAGCCTGTCACTAAGACACCCTAATATATTAGATTATTTTAATGCAGTTTCAACAACTTTTGCAATACATGACAAGCTCTCACTAAAAGACCCTCAAACATCAACACATTTGTGATTTCCTGTTTGCTGTTATCTTGTGATCTAACTATAGATGATGCATTAGATATTTTTTTCCGTACACGTTACAGATTCTATATATAACTCTAGCTCTTTTTCACACATTTCATAGATTATTATCAGGAAACACATGAGTTCTGCGGTTCTGCTGTTGAACTTGATGATTTACCATCAGTCTGCTTGAAGAGGAAGGACGTAGTCCCATTTTAAACACATTCTGTCCTAATTGTATCAACCTCGGTGGAATCAACCTGTTTACAACTTACCAGCAAACTCTGTAAGTTTACTCTTTTTTAGACAACTAAAGAAACATTTTTAATTGCATTACATTATTTTTTATTTTATTTTGTATTCAAACACAATATTCCACTAATAGGACTGAGTACAATGACATGGGTAAAGATAGAGCATATGCAGAGAAGAGAGCACCACGGTTACCGGTATGTTGTTAAATGATATTATATTTCCTCTTATGGACATTATCCACCAACTAATGTGTTTTAGTTCCTCTGAATCCTTCAACCCAGAGGAGAGGCCTAACTATGAATGTTAGAGCAGCAACACATGGATTTGTGCTCTTCCTCTTGACTGTACCAGGTATTGTACATTTATATTTATTAAGGTTTTAGAAATGTGTTCCTTCATTCTGTGTATTTAGGATGAACATGTGAGGAGCTGTTGTGATGTGATATATAATGTCAAATGTCATTTGATACAAATAATTACCTTTCTCACAGATAATTTTATATATATATATATATATGGTATGGTACATGGTATATATATATATATATATATATATATATATATATATATATATATATATAGTGATGATTATGATTTGTTCTGTTATAACAGTGATACAAGGTCAACAAGGCTGGGGAGTGACCTACAACCCTCCTGCTATGTGCGCTGTTAAGGGATCAACTGTGAAAATAAGCTGCACCTACAGTTACCCATCCAACGCAGGTTATGAAGTCACAAACAGTTTCTGGTATAGGCATACTAAAAGGGAGACTGATGAAACTGTGGATCTGAAACAGGACTCTCTGTATGAAGGGCGTGTGGAGAACCGTTGTGACCGCAGGAGCAGGAGCTGTACACTGACCATTAGAGACCTGAAAGAGACTGATGCAGCAGATTACATGTTTAGGTTGATAACAAACAAACCAGGTGGGACATATACTGGTCGCCCTGGAGTCAAATTAACTGTCACAGGTAACTTTTTCATGGAGAGTAGTTTACCTGGTACACTTTTTACAGTCACAAGTACTTGAACTTAAACAGAAACACACATCAGAGTTACTGTATTAATCTATTGTGACTAGAATCACCATTTTGTTTTTTATTTATTCATGGCACCCTCTAGATCTGTGGGTGACGATGAGTCCTTCCACAGTTACAGAAGGACAGAAGGTGTCAATGACCTGTAACTATAACTGTTGGCCTGACAACCCCACCTACATCTGGTACCTGAATGGACGGTTTCTAAAAGAGACTAATGATAAGTCTGAGACTCTAGAGGTCAGCAGTCATCATGCAGGAGAATACTCCTGTGCTCTCAAAGGTCAAGAAGATACCAGAAGTCCTGGAGAAACTCTCAATGTCAGAGTCAGTGAGTAGATTTTTGTTAAATTGAAAGATTTATCTCTGTGTCTTTTGACGGTTTCCTGATAAAAGTATTCACACTGACTTCACCTCTGCATTGACTTTATAAAAGAAGAGAAAAGAAAAGCATTGACAACACCTCGTATTGTCGACCAAAACAAGACAGAAGACAAAATAATCTATAAAAAATCTATACAGAGGTGAAATCAGTGTGTGCATGTGCATGTGCATGTATGTGCTTATTGCTTAACCCGTTTAATCCCGAATTTTTCCCAGACATAAAAATATTCAAATATCGTGTCATTAGTAACCCTTTGAAATAATCAATCATATTTTTTTGAAATTTTCATGAAAAAGTAGGTGAAAAGGTGTGTTTTATGGATAATGTGTTGTATCAACCTATATATAGAGTATATAGTCAATATAGTTATCCTAGAAAGTGAAAATCCAAAGGCCATAATTACCTACCTACCACCATACTGCATCCCTCATTAAACTACCTACCAGTAAGACACCTAAGGGTGAAAAGCGACCATATCTTGGTCATCTGGCCAGTGATATATATCGGACCAGTTACCCATATATAGAGACCCCTGGTACCCATAGATATTAACAGATATGGGCTTAATATTGATGACATCATCAATATTGATGATGATATTGATGATGTCATCATCATCAATATTGATGACATCATCAATAAAAGGGATTTGGTTCCCCTGGCATCACAGGGATCTCCATATCTCCATATATGGGCATAAAAGGGATTTGGTTCCCCTCACATCACAGTGATGTCAGAGCGTGATGTCAGAGTGTGAGAGTCAGCATGATGTCAGAGCGGCAAACCCATAGACCGTAAAAAAAAACGTGACGGACGGACAGACACGGACATGATGTGCCGTTTTTCATAATAAACTGCGGTTTCAACCATCCACCATTTAACTATCTACATACCATGATAGCGCATCCTTCATTTAAAGACCTACAGTATCTACCACCATACTGGGTCCCTTATCTAACTACCTACCTACCACCATACAGCAGCCCTCATACAACTACCTATACCTACCACCATACAGCGTCCCTTCATCTAACCACATACATATACAATCACCATATTGCATCCCTCATCTAACTATACCACACCATACTGCATCCCGCATCTAACTACCCTCTTACCACCATAATGAATCCCTCATCTACCTACTGTACATACCTACCTACCACCAAACTGCATCCATCATCTAACTACATACCTACCACCTTACAGTATCTATCACCTACCTACCTACCTACCTACCTACCTACCTACCTACCTACCTACCTACCTACCTACCTACCTACCTACCTACCTACCTAACATACTGCATCCATCATCTAACTACCTACCTACCACCTTACTGCATCCATCATCTAACTATGTACCTCCATACTGCATCCCTAATCTAACTATCTACCGACCAAACACCACAGCAGTATGGTCTAAGTACCAACCTACTACCATCATCCCTCATCTAACTAACAACAGTGCCACCAACATATTGCATCCCCCATCTACTACCTACCTACCACCATACAGTGTCCTTCATCTACTAACTACCAACCACCATACCGCATCCATCATCTAATTACCTACAGTACTTACCATCCACAATACTGCATCCCTCATCTTACTACTACCACCATCTGTGTGGCTGGTTCTACAGACAGGGATCTCCATATATGGGCATAAAAGGGATTGTATGTATGATGTCAGATGTCATAGACGTCATAGGACTTTCACATAACAAATAACTGAGTATAAGCATGTTTGGGGTCTCACATATATATATGTGATATGTGAGATATGACATATATGGGTAACTGGTCCAATATACATACATAACTGGTCAGATGGCCAAGACATGGCGTGACCTCACCCTTCATGGCAAGGTCGCTTGTCGCCCTTAGGCGTTTTACTAGTAAGTCATCGTTCCACTCATCTACTTGCATAAATTCAGCATGTGCATTCAACAGCCTGGCTTGCCCCTAATAACCTGTTTGCCCCTAGTAGTCCATGTCTGACACATCACTATCACAATCACTGAGGACAGCATCTTTCTCACTTTGAGACACTGCAATGTGCATGCCTTGTCTGGAGCTAATTTTCATCCAACATACCAGTAAGACTCAATAATTGGGAGATAAGCGACCGTCAGGTGGCTCGGGGGGCAAGTTAAGGCCCTTTTAGCGGGCTGCAGTGGCGGGGTCCGCCACAAGGTGGCGCTCTATGCACGGCTGTCTCCGCGCTACCGAGGCAGACGCGTGGGTACCGGCCCCAGCTCTCCCGTTCGCTCCTAGCCTGAGTTACGGCATTTTATGTGCGCTGCCGGCATGTTATGTGCGCTGCAGTGGCGGGGGTCCTCCACTAGGGGGCGCGACCACTTTTGCATCCATTCTGGAGCACCAGGAGTCGGTGGTCCCCGGGAATTCCCCAGTTAAAGTAAAAGAAAACAGCAGAAAGAGAATAATGTGCTATGTGTATTTGCGACCGTCAGGGAGCAGTTTACTATGAAAACCTCCACCGGCCGTCCGTCGGTCACACGTGCGGTCGACCGCACGTCACACGTGCGGTCGACGTGTGACGCATCACTCTGACATCACAGAGTCCACAGCTGATGATGTGGCGTGATGTCATACAGTCCACAGCTGATGATGTGGCGTGATGTCATACAATACACAAACAAGCCCTATATAAAGGGGCAATTCTCACCAGGGAAGAGCAGACTTTGTGTGATGTGTAGGTTATCTGCTTTATCTGTGGAGAGTGTATGTCACAGAGTCCTTTTATAGCGATTGAAATCATGATGAGGTCACGATGAGTCATCTATGCCCAAATATAGATTTCTAGGTCAGATGGCCCATGGAGTTTGTGATGTCAAACCTAGCAACCCAATATAAACAAACCTGATGTCAGACCTGAAGTATCCTTTTATACCCATATATGGAGATACAGAGATCTCCATATATGGGCATATTAGAAAGCCCATATATGGGCATATACGGATGACATCAGGGATATCCATATATGGGCATAAAAGGGACAAGGGCTTACAGTTAAGAGATCTCCATATATGGGCATATCAGAAAGCCCATATATGTTCATATACTGATGACATCAGGAATATCCATATATGGGCATAAAAGGGACAAGGACTTACAGTTAAGAGATCTCCATATATGGGCATAAAGGGACAAGGACTGTTACAGTAGATATAGAGATGTCCATATATGGGCATAAATGAACAAGGACTGACAAACACTGAGATCTCCATATAACCTATGGGAATATAAGGGACGAGGACAATGCGTAGCATTGTGAGCTTGTAGACCTATTTTCTAAATATTGTTGTACATTAAAAACTTGAAATGGGTCGTTCTGCATAGTACTTGGGATTTGTTGATGTAAATGTTCACATAGAGTGTAATAATTGGTAAAACAAACTTTTGGCCTATTTGTGGAGATAAGCGACCAACGGTCGCTTATCTCCCGATTAGGGAGTCTTACTGGTAGTTAACCTCCACCGGCCGTCCGTCCCTGAGTCACACGTCACACGTCACACGTCACACCTTTGCCCTGCTCATATCTCCGCATCAGTATGACATCACACTGCTGACATCAGTATGACATCACACCGTACACAAATGACCCCTATATAAGACCGGCATTGTCTGTCGTACATTTCGGTCAATTCCAGTGGGGATGCCATTGAAAAGTTAATCTAGTTGTACAAAGTAATCAAAGAATGGGTTGACTGGTAGGCTGGTTGACTGCTTTATCTGTGGAGAGTGTATGTCACTGAGAGTCCTTTTATAGCGATTGAAATCATGATGAGGTCACGATGAGTCATCTATGCCCAAATATAGATTTCTAGGTCAGATGGCCCATGGAGTTTGTGATGTCAAACCTAGCAACCCAATATAAACAAACCTGATGTCAGACCTGAAGTATCCTTTTATACCCATATATGGAGATACAGAGATCTCCATATATGGGCATATTAGAAAGCCCATATATGGGCATATACGGATGACATCAGGGATATCCATATATGGGCATAAAAGGGACAAGGGCTTACAGTTAAGAGATCTCCATATATGGGCATATCAGAAAGCCCATATATGTTCATATACTGATGACATCAGGAATATCCATATATGGGCATAAAAGGGACAAGGACTTACAGTTAAGAAGAGATCTCCATCTATGGGCATAAAGGGACAAGGACTGTTACAGTAGATATAGAGATGTCCATATATGGGCATACATGAACAAGGACTGACAAACACTGAGATCTCCATATAACCTATGGGAATATAAGGGACGAGGACAATGCGTAGCATTGTGAGCTTGTAGATCTATTTTCTAAATATTGTTGTACATTAAAAACTTGAAATGGGTCGTTCTGCATAGTACTTGGGATTTGTTGATGTAAATGTTCACATAGAGTGTAATAATTGGTAAAACAAACTTTTGGCCTATTTGTGGAGATAAGCGACCAACGGTCGCTTATCTCCCGATTAGGGAGTCTTACTGGTATGTGTATAGCTACAGTAGTTGCTAATGTATTATCCCACCGGTCACTATTGTTGCCGTCGATATGTTTGTTCATTTTATGACCACACTGAACACATTTGAGTAATTGCAAAGTCATACACCAATACTAGACATCTTAAAGAAGATGTGTACCAAAAATCATGGTCCTATCTTTATGTTAAGATACTTTACTAACATTTTCTTTTGGGGCTTTGATGCTTCCATCCTCTCCTCTTGGTGCAGACAGGAAGTAAACAGCTCTGGTCATGTGACAATTTAAAGTTAACATGTGACACTGCACATATTTGATTGGGACCCTTTAACCTTTTCAATAATTGCTGGAAATGCATGAATATATCATTCAATAACATTTTATAGCCTCATAAATGAAGAAAATAATTACGGTCACTATTGTGACCGGTGGGATTAAGGGCCTTTGCACCACAGAAAAGAGTCATGCAACTCTGTGTGCGACATGTGTGTTCCCAAATGAATGTGTCCTATTATATTCAACATACAAATTAATTAAAAAAGACTGTAGGTTAGTTTCTCAAACTGAATTAATTTGAGCTCACTGAAAAAAGATAGTGGCTTTAATTTTTGAATACATCTCATCATGTTATTATTAGCTCTTCCTGAAATATACAAATGTCTCTGCCAGGCAGACAGATAAATTGAGATCACTTGTGTGAGTTGGGGGTATATGGATCTGGGGTATTGAAGGTCAAGGTCACAAATAGCGCACGGTCAAAGTTTAGCCCTATGCTCATGCTATATGTACAGTATGCAAAATATAGGACATATTATAATGCGTAGCTTGTGAGCTATAGGCAGCTATACTCGTGAAGATAAAAAGCTCAAAAATAAAAAGGTGTAATAGCCTATAGCAGAGCATGAATTTTAAGATGTAAAATAATATTCACATGTATATAAAGTATACATTTTTATTTATACTTTATATTTGTATATATTAAAAAAATATGTTTCTTCACAGACTACAAATAATATAATATAGAAATAGTTAATGTTCATAAAGCTCATTTGCATTTAACTGAGGCAGTAGTTTTGTTAGAAAGTGTACAGGTGTGTGTGGTCTGTGTGAGTATACATTGCGATGCGAGAGTGTGGTCTAGCCAACACCAGCTCGGGACTCCTGGATCACTGCCCTCCACACTCTCCTATCTAACATCAGTGTTTTTAAACTGTCGCACCACAGTGCATCTAATCAGGCGTGGGCAACTTTGATGATGGAGATTGGAGAGGGCCACTGTATTTTTCTTACTCACTCCAGAGGGCCATATTGCATATACTCTCGGGCAGAAACCTCTGTCACAGAAATGTATAGCAAAACAAAATAGCAAATAAAAATAGCCAATCTACAAGCTCAAAATGCATTGCTCTGTGAAGTGTTTTGAGCTGCAATTTGTTTATTGGAATCCTGAAAAGTAAAAATGTTATTTAATTTCAAATGCATTTAGTTATATGTTAACTTTATGAACTTAATACAAATACATTGGACAGGGGAAGACCACCCACACATTGTACTTTACAATACAAACCCCAAAATCAATCCTCCAGTTCTAGGCAACACAGAAGAGGGGGAACTTTTTTTATATTTCCACACAAATCCTCTAAGGTATATTAATGACATTGAAAATGGGTGGTCTTCCCCTTTAAGTAATTCAATTGGATTATGTTAGCATGGAACAGCTGAAATCAATAATATATCAATATTCTGATATTAACCTGCTGGCCATATAAAGTGAAGGTGGGGGCTTCATGTGGCCTCGGGTCGTACAGTATGATCTAGAATCTAGATCCTGTTTGTCTCATGGACTAATAATGGAGGCCTCTAGCAAGCAAAGAAACATATGCTTTTTAAAATCAATCTATCTTGTGAAATAAAATGTCGTCAACTAATCATCAAGGACGATGATACACGAAAGAAGAAGAATGCACTCTATGCCAGTTTATTTAATGTATTGTTCAGTAATATATATTGTCCCTCTCAAATGTCTTATAGCCTAATGACTTTATGATTATATTCTATGTTACAGCTGATTGGGGAGTAACCTACAACTCTGATGACGTGTGCGTCAGTAGGGGATCAACTGTGCACATTTACTGCTCCTACAGTTACCCATCTGATGAAGTTTATAACGTCACAAACATATTCTGGTTCAGATCAGATGCTGATGAACCTGTGGATCTGAAACAGGATCCTGAGCGTGCAGATCGTGTGCAGTACCATTGTGATGACCTGGACCGCAGCTGTACTTTGACAATTAGAGAACTGAAAGACACTGATTCAGCATATTACACCTTTAGGTTCATAACAAACGTATCAAAAGGGAAATGGAGTGGAAAACCTGTCAAATTGACAGCCAAAGGTAACATTTTCATGCAGGAGTAGTTTACCTGGTACAATTCTGACTGTCACTGGTACAGAAACACATAAAGAATGGTATGTTAATTCATCTTTGTGATCTTTTTTGTTTCTTTTGTTTATGGCTCCATCTAGACAACTGTGAGACAGTCAAAGGTCCTGAAGAAACTCTCACCGGCAGCAGTAAGTAGGTTATGTTATGATGTTTATTTATTGCGACCGTCAGGTCGCAGTTATCAAAACCTCGATCAGCTGTCCGTCAGTCAGTCTGTCTGTCACACGTCACACGTCACACTTTTGCCTGCTCATAATTATCTCCGCAACTGTTGCCCCGATCCATGCCAAATTTTGCACACACACTCCTTGCCTGCCAAACCACAACCTCCACCCAACCTCCACATAAATTCTCACATGGCCCTCTTCTAGCACCACCATGATGCAGATTTTTGGACACTACTCCTACAGATTTTGCCCTAAAATCACGCGAATCGGTACACAGTATGTCTTCACTCATGTCATCAACATGGATCTGTCCCATATAGCGCCACCATCAGGCCGATTTCTTCAAACACATTTTTGGACACTGCTCCTACAGATTTTGCCCCAAAATCATGCAAATCGGTACACAGTAGGCTATGTCTACACTCATCTCATCAACATGGATCTGTCCCATATAGCGCCACCATCAGGCCGATTTTTTCAAACACATTTTTGGACACTGCTCCTACACATTTTGCCCTAAAAAACACGCTGCGACCTAACGGTCGCTTATCTCCCGATTAGGGAGTCTTACTGGTTAGATCTCAAATGACACTTTTATTTTGTTTGTGATCTGTGTTGTGATATACTCAGTTTACAAATTAATACAAATACTGTAGGTTAGTTTCTCTACTGCAATGAAACTAATGATTTTATGATAATGATAATGATATGTTCTGTGTTACAGATAACTGGGGAGTAACCTACAACCCTCGTTCTGTGTGTGCCATTAAGAGATCAACTGTGAAAATAAGCTGCACCTACAGTTACCCATCCCGTTTCCGATCCAATTCTCAATTGTATAGGCCTAATCATTATGATTCTCATTATGATTTCCCTCACCCTATGTATGGCCGTGACCGCGACCGTGACCGTGACCGTTTCCCTGGATATGACACTGTCACAGCCAACATCATAAACAGTTTCTGGTTCATTAAATGGGAGTCTAATGGACCTGTGGATCTGTACCATGAGTCTCAGTATGCAGGTCGTGTGGGATACCATTGTGTCAAACAGCGCAGCAGCTGTACCCTGACCATTAGAAACCTGACAGAGAGTGATTCAGCAGAGTACATGTTCAGGTTCATAACGAACATAAAAGATGGGAGATTTGCTGGTCAACCTGGAGTCAAATTGGTTGTCACAGGTAATTCAAGTGTTATTATTTGGGTATGATTCCATTTGGATATATTTAATTTATTGTCACTATAATCATCATGATGGTTTTCATTTTCTGTTCAACATCTAGGAAATACACACATCACAGTAGTAAATGAAATATCTATTGTGCCTGCCTATACTCTATCATAATGTGTGTTTTTTTTTTTACTTTTCTTTGGCACCCTCTAGGCCTGCGACTGGTGATCTCTACTTCCACAGCGATAGAAGGACAGAATGTGACACTGACCTGTAACCCAGACTGTTCTCTGATGGACAAACCCAGCTACATCTGGTACCAGAATGGACAGATTCTAAACCACACAGAGAGCCAACAGATGGTTGTAGGCCCAGTCTGTGGTCGTCATAGAGGAAACTACTCCTGTGCTGTCAAAGGTCTAGAGGATGTCGGAGCTCCTAACCAAACTCTCACCGTCAGATGTGAGTAAAGTTTTGTTGTGTTGTTCATATATTGGATCTGAAATCATAGTTTTATTTGGTTTGTTGTGACTGAGTCCTCAGTGGTGTAAAGTAACTAAGTACATTAACAGTATTAACAGTACACGTTTTAGGTATTTTTTACTTTACTGGAGTATTTCTAATTTTCAATACTTTTACTTCTACTCCACTAGACTCAAAGGCAAATATTTTACTTTTACTCTACTACATTAATCAGCCGTTAAAACATTTTGGACATTTGAAAATAGTCGTGAGGCATTGTAAGATTGTAGATCTGCTATTTTCAAAAGATTTGTATACATTTCATACCTTTGAAAACTTAATTTGGTATCTTTCAATACCAATACCTTTGTACTTTAACTCAAGTAAATGTTGAATTCTGGACTTGTAAAAGATTATTTCTACATTGCAGTAGTGATACTTTTACTTAAGTAAAAAGAAGAATCAGTACTTTTTCCACTACTGCAGCATACAGTATACGAACGAACAAAGACTGTTCTTAGTTTAGAGATAGACACAAAACTGGTCCTGCTGGGGAACTTCAGTTTGGATTCCATGGATCGTCATCTAATTTCCTGGTCTGATTTTTGTTCCCAGTTTGCCCCTGTATAAACGTATAGGTTCCGAACGGAACCATGTTTATTTAATACCGGAGGACAAGGTCCCCCATTGGGATAACAGCGCCATCTGGCGATGCAACAGAGTAAAACTCATATCCTCCCGTACGAGAAATGTCATTTGTCGGAAGGGCTGTCAATCACAAACGAGGGCACCGCCCCCGAGTGTATATAAGCCCTGCGGGCTATCATAACTTCCTCTAAAGCCGCACCTCTGCGCCCGCAACTAGCGAACCGAGGGGCTTTATTCGGGGGACCTTGTCCTCCGGTATTAAATAAACATGGTTCCGTTCGGAACCTATACGTTTATTGTCATACCTCCAGACAAGGTCCCCCATTGGGACTCATACACTCCCCGAGAAGCCATGAACCGACAAGACTGTCGTTCACACCGACCACACCCGGAAGGAGGTCCCGTCAACCGACGTGACCCCTTTCAGGACTGATCCGACCCAGGCCCACAGGGCCTGAGCGTGTTTAGACAGAAAAGAGACCCTGACAGCCCGAGGCCTGCCTTATGCACTAAGGGCAGACACAGGTCCGCCTTATAATACTACAGTAATATAAGGGAAAGACTCAGGGTCCCCCCCCAGGTATCCTAGAGACAGTAGCATGCTGTCCCAGGAAGGGGAGAGAGCCGCCCCACTACATAGTAGGCGGGGCAGCAGCACCTAGAACCGTATGCGCCATAGCAGAAGGCGCAACGTCCAGGTGATAGTAGGTCGCAAAGGTGGACGGCGAAGACAAATTCGCCGCCACACAAATCTCCTCAATGGAGACACCTTTGGACAAAACCCTAGAGGTAGACACACCCCTAGTACTGTGGGCCTTAAGTGCTTCCGGCACTTCAGACCCAGCCCGGGTGTAAGCCAACCTAACAGCATCCACAATCCATCTCGACAGAGTGGGTTTGGACACCGCTTTTCGCTGACGGGCATTCAAGACCACGAAAAGCTGAGAAGTAGACCTGCTGTCCACCGTCTTGTCACAGTAGGCCTTCAGGGCCCTAACTGGACAAAGACAATGAAGACGCCTATCCTCCTCCGATGCAACCGGAGGAGGATGGAAAGCCGTCAAAACAACAGGTTCCTTCGGGACCACTCGGTTCTTAGGAATAAAACTCAATTGAGGTTTAAGAAGAACCTTGGAGTCATTATTGAGAAACCTCATACAATCAGGGCTCACAGAGAGCGCATGAAGGTCGCTCACATGCTTAGCCGTAGACAAGGCAAGCAAAAGAGCTGTCTTGAAACTTAATTGTTTCAAAGAGGTCCTCCCAATCGGTTCAAAGGGTGCCTTGCAAAGGCCCTCAAGAACCACTTGTAGATCCCAAGCAGGGAACAAAAATCTAGTCACAGGTCTTAAACGGTCGACACCGTGTATGAACTTGACCACCTCAGGGAATTTAGATAGGCCCATGCCTGACACCCCCAGGTGACAGGCATCAAAAGCCGCTAAATAACCCCTAAGCGTAGAGAACGCCAGACCAAAGTCCAGGTGGTCCCGCAAGAAAACTAACGCCTTCTGGGCTGGAGCCAAGTGAGCCGGCTCCTGTAGCTCACACCAGTCCAAGAAAACATTCCACCTTCCATCATATACCACCCTAGTGGAGGAGGCTTTAGCACTCTGAAAAGTAGCTACAACCGCCATTGAGAAGCCTGCGGCTAGCAGGTTCTCCCTCTCACAGGCCAAAACCACAGGTCTAGGGCCTGGGGGTCGGGATGGAAGATATCGTCCCCCGCCTGGCGCAGCAGGTCCCTATGCAAGGGGAGCTGCCAGGGGGACCGGTAGAGCAGTGGGGTGATCAGAGACCTCCACACTCCCCTGGACGGTGCCACGAGAAGAACCTCCAGGTTGGAACTCCTGATCCTCTCCAGTGTGGGAAGGATCAGTTCCAGCGGTTGGAACGCATAGAGACGGCCTTCCGGCCACTCGTGTGCGAACGCATCCACCCCCAGAGGCGAAGGTCCCCTCACTGAGAAGTAGAGGGGGCACTTCGCGTTCTCCTGGGAAGCAAAGAGATCGAACCGAGGTTGACCGAACCTGGAGAAGATCTGTCTCACCACCGCATGGTGGAGAGACCAAACCTCGTAGCGAGGCTCCCCCCTGGACAACAGATCGGCGCCGCCGTTCTGAAGGCCTGGAACATGGGAGGCTCTAAAGGACCTCAGGCGCGGTACGCACCAGAGAGTCATCTCGCGCGCCAGCTGATCCAGCGTGCGCGAGGAGAGGCCGCCTTGCTTGTTGAGAAAGTACAAGGCTGCCATGTCGTCCGTCCTGACCAGGACATGACAAACCCCGGAGAAACGGTTCGAAATACTTGAGAGCCAAGTAGATCGCCATTAACTCCAGATAACTGAAGTGGTACTCCAACGTGGCCGGGGTCCACAGACCCCTGGCTGAGCGCCCCTCGTGGGTGGCGTCCCAGCCCGAGCGGCTGGCGTCTGTGGTGATCACCTTGCGTGACACCACCACGCCTATGGAGACTCCACTCATTAACAACGCCTGGTCCCGCCATGGGACCAGCGCGTCCATGCAGGCCTGGCTGACCACCACTTCCCTGCACCCTTGCAGGGGAGGAATCCTGAGTGTCAGTGTCCACCGCCAGAACGGTCTCATAAGAAACCTGCCCAGGCGAAGAAGTTGCACCGCTGAAGCCATCAGCCCTGCCAACTTCATACACTCCTTGTAACTGACCACTTGGTCCAATTTGAAAGGAGCGAAGACACGTCAGGAACCTGTCCACCCCCTCCAGAGAGAGGCGGGTAGACATCGTGGTCGAATCCAGAGGTATCCCCAAGAAGGAGATCTGCCGGGAGGGCGTCAACATACTTTTGCCAAAAAGACGTTGAAAACCCAAGGCCTTCAGGTGGGCCAACACCAAGTTGGTGTGATATCCCTAATCCAGAAGGGATGCAGCCCCCCCCCCCTTTTTTCCCGAACCAGGAAAAATTAGAGTCCAGAAACCAAGCTGGTTCAGGTCTCGTAAGAGCTCTACTACAGCACCATTGCATAGTACCGAGCTTATTTCCTCACTCAGAGCCCCTGCTTACAAGCGCGGGCTCGAGTGTAAATACCCCAGCTGGAAGCGGGGGTGGTTCAAGAAATGCAATCTAAGGCCACGTGTTACTGACGTAACACCCATTGCTCGGATTGCACAGTCTCCAATGTTTATCAGAATACCATCAAGGGTATTAAATAAACAAGGGTTCCGTTCGGAACCTAACCGTTTCACACAACGTGCTAACGTGCTGTGAAACGAGGGAGAAACCGTTAGGTTGCACGGGGGAGAAGGAACGTAGGGGATTAGCACTTCCGTATCCGGGAAGCTCCCCTCCTTATCCGGTGACGGCCGCGCCAACGGACGTGACGTCAACATGTTGAACGGTGGTGGAAAGAGAAACAGAAAGAGCATTCTGCGAAATACGGTTTGTTACGTAAAAACATTTACCCCAGCACGGGGAAGAACGTGTAAACGTTTAAACCAGATCTGAGGCCTTTAATAGTTCCTTGCAGGGAAAATTAGGCCAACTCATAATCCCACACACCGATAGTGAAACACTTCCTGTCCTGCACTAGAATCGACACTACAGTGCCGTTTAGTGTAGGCAGAGGAAAATTGCACATAGGAAAAACCGCACCACTGTAAACCGCAGTTAACATGGGTGGGAACCTCAGCATGTCTGCAACCCATTCTGATTGTAACCTGTCTGCATGACTGCAAGACTGGGAAATCTGTTATCGTGAGTGAGTAGAAAGCCCTGCATGGGCTTCATTACACTGAGCGGTTGCAAGCGATAAGAGGTTGTCCGTGCAAGTGTAGGAGTGAGCAGGCCACGCTCGCTCAAAACACTTTTTTTTTTTTTTTTTAAACTTGGGGACAAGGGAGGCAGTAACCATTTTCATTATCCCTGCATGGAATAAGGAAAATAAATATTAGCGCCTGGGGGAAGGAGGTCCCTGTGTAGTCAGGGACCCCTGTACCCACAGTCCAAGGTCATTTACGCCACCTCATCCCACAGGTTCTGTGGGAGGAGTCCGGCTCGGCGTCCCTGAAGAGTGTTAAGATGCTGTACATAACACTCCATACTCCTGTTCTGAACTGAACTCGGCACGACAGTGCCGCTCAGTGGAGACAGAGGAGAATAGCACAGAAGAGAAGCTTTGTTATTGCAAACCAGGGAAAAACCTTTTAATTGTCACCAGTCTGCAGGACTGGGACAATAAGTAATCCATTGAGTGAATAAAGAACCCTGCATGGGTCTCTATACACTGACTGGCTGTAAGCAGAGAGGAGGGTCCTTTGTGCTAGGGACTGAGAGGTAGGTAAACAAAGGTTTTGTTTCGACTACCATACTCTTACTGATGACATGGGAAAAAGCTACTGGGCAACAGAGATTTTCATTCTCCCCTGCGTGGGACAGAACTCAAACGTCTGCATTCGGGGGGAGGAGGACCGTGTGCCGTCACGGAACCCAGACCCCGTGGAGGGCTAGGCCCTCAACCCTATGTCATCTAACACACCCACTTCCCACAAGCCTTGTGGGGAGAGCTGTGTTCAGTGCGCTTAGGCGCAAGTAAGTGGTCTCCTTGAGCCCCACCATGTGGAAAACACCACAGTCCGGGTGCCGCAGACCCAGGCCCCCTTCCACTGGCACAGTGGAGGGGAGAGCGGGATGTACTGGGGCGCCGCCGACCCATTCCCCTCCTTCTGCATGGAGGAGGGGAGAGAGGGGGTAGAGGCGGAGGTGGGCGGAAGGATGCAGGGTCCTCGTGGAACCGAGGACTTGCAAGACTCACTTGTAGGAGGAATACTGGGAGAAGAGCCTTCAACCCAATTCCATCCCTCCTCATCCTCACTCTCAAATTCATCCCCGCTTTTAACAGCGTTGTTCGGAGGCGTGCCACCAGAACATAAGCGTGCCAGGAAGATCCGGGCTCAGCCAGCATGGCCGAGAACGAAAAATCCAAGGGGAAGGAGGAGGAAGTCGCCGTTAGTCACCCCCAGCGTGGGGGCAGCCAGGCGGACCAGTAGGTTCTCTCCCCTGAATAAAACGGCGCCAGCCGTACCAGGGAGAGAGGGCGGGAACCGGCGTCGCCGCTCGCCGCACCCGGCGTGGGAGCGGCCAGGCGGGGTCCCTCAAAGTTGCAGACGCCAGCCGTAGGGCACCAGCGGCGCGCTGGAGCCCCCAATAGGCGTCGTGGCTGCAGGCGGGAACCGGAGCCGCCGCTAGCCGCCCCCGGCGTGGAAGCGGCCGGGCGGGGTCCCTCGAAGTTGCAGACGCCAGCCGTAGGGCACCAGCGGCGCGCTGGAGCCCCCAATAGGCGTCGTGGCTGCAGGCGGGAACCGGAGCCGCCGCTAGTCGCCCCCGGCGTGGGAGCGGCCGGGCGGACTAGCAGGCTCTCCTCCCTGGAACGGCGGAGCCGAACCGGCGGGAGAGAGGGCGAGGGCCGGCGTGTGGTCCCGTGAAGTTGCAGAACGCCAGCCGTAGGGCCCCAGCGGCGCGCTGGAGCCCCCGATAGGCGTAGTGGCTGCAGGTTGCAGCCCGGGGCGGGAAGCAGCGCTGTGGCTACAGCGCCGCGAGCCCCGGAGGCAGAAACAACGTGGCGTCGTGGCTGCAGGCGGGAAAAAAACCACGCCGCTAGCCGCCCCCGGCGTGGGAGCGGCCGGGCGGGCTAGCAGGTTCTCCTCCCTGGGACGGCGGCCAGCCGAACCGGCGGGAGAGAGGGCGAGAACCAGCAAGTAGTCCCGTGACGTTGCAGCCGTCCGCCGTAGGGCACCAGCGGCGCGCTGGAGCCCCCTATAGGCGTAGTGGCTGCAGGCTGCGGCCCGGGGCGAGAAGCAGCGCTGTGGCGTACAGCGCCGCGAGCCCCGGAGGCAGCAGAGTCCGGTGGAGGGAAAAAACCAGGCAGGCCACAAGGCTAGTGGAGGCTAAGTGAAGGAAGCACAAACAGCGGGCACCGCTGCGTGCCCACAAAACCTGCCAGGAGAGGCCCGTAGCCCTGGTCGGCGAGACCAGGGCGGCGGGGACAACACGAGAAACCACCGGACAAACATTGGAAAGTCCTAGCCAGCTAGAAGTAAAGACAATAGCGACACCCAGCTAGGGCGCGCTAGCAATCAGTGCCCTGGTGAGGGCCTTCTAGCATGAGGCTACCAAACAGAGGAACGAGCAAGCAAGGCACTTGCTAACACTCGAAAGACTCACCACATGAAGCAGCCTGCGGGATCATCGAAGGAAATTCCGAAGGTGGGTGTCCTCACCAGCGATAAGTCTCCAGCATCGAGCACACTTCCAGGGGAACAAGGATAGCAGCATGCTAGCCGAGGGCCGTGGAACATCGATAGCTTGAAGCTAGGCTAAGCTACAAGAGGCTATCGGACAATAACAAGCTCAGAGAAGAAGCTGGAAACTTACAGCGAGGAAACAGGTGAGAACGCCGAAACTGTTGGAACTGAAGAATAAGGACGTACAGGAGATATTCTATAAAGGCCAGTGGCCGACTTCCTAGCCAACGCTTAGGCTAAACTTTACAGAAAATTATACTTATATGGCTGAGTTCGCGACACTCTAGTTGCAGGTTAGCAGAGGTGCGGAAGAGGAAGTTATGATAGCCCGCAGGGCTTATATACACTCGGGGGCGGTGCCCTCGTTTGTGATTGACAGCCCTTCCGACAAATGACATTTCTCGTACGGGAGGATATGAGTTTTACTCTGTTGCATCGCCAGATGGCGCTGTTATCCCAATGGGGGACCTTGTCTGGAGGTATGACAATAAACATAACTGACAATTAGCTTCCTTTATCATAGCCTGTCCATTGTCCCAATTAAGCCCTTTCCATGTGCACAACCCCAAAACATTGTCACCACTTGTCAGACAGACAGAAAGATGGAGTCAGGTAGTATGCCTCCTTGCAGAGATATGTGCTGTATTGAGTTTCAAATGAAATGTTCTACAGAATAATGTGACTATAATTATCCTTTTTTGTTTAAAGGGGTGGTGACATCCAAAAATAAATTTTGAGTTTTTTATGCTTTTTTTAATGTTTCCTGGCCTCAATTACACCAAAAAAACACCAACTTTTAACTTGCAGTCGTTCCCCTGTTATCTGTGGTTTTTTGACGATTTCTGCATAATGAGGCTCTGATGCTCTGATCATTGGCTCTCGGACAGTGTCGTCACTAGCAGTTAGTGCACCCCCCCCCCCCTCCTCCTCCTCCTGGGCTCTACTGACTCTCTCCCTGTTTATATTTCTCCACAGCCCACGTTTTGAGGAAGTAATCTCTACATTATAGTGTCCTTTAATCGTAAATATGGGCATATAAAATACATGTGTCCATTCAAATATCTTATTTACATCAATATCCTTCATATCAAGTAGTCAGTTTATGCTTTTGTGAAATAGTGAAAATCGCTATGTATCGCTATGTATTTTCCGCCCTGACTAGGTCCGTGGACAGCGCCTCCCTCCTCATTACCGAGGCAGAGGACAGCGCTCTGCTCCTGGGGCAGCAGAGCTCCGTGGAGAGCATACTATAACTCCACGCTGCCCTGTCCTCCCCCCCACACACACGGGCACGGCGACCCGGCGAGCAGACAGTAAAACGCTATGATAACACAAGCAATAGGTGGTTCTCTAAACGGAGGCATTTAGCCAAAGATCCGGTAACCTCGGTCCCGGGGTAAGAAAAAACATTCGCGACTCTCGATGCTGTTCGTGTGTGCCTCTTCAGGGCTCAGCTCAGCCTCTGTGTGTCAGTGTGTGTCAGTGTGTGTGTGTGTGTGTGTGTGTGTGTGTGTGTGTCTGTCACAGTGTGTCTTGTACCAAAGCAAAGCAGCGAAACAAATGCATCGCGTCTCGGTCAGTGTTGGAGCCGGGGCGGTCCTCTGTGTGTGTGTGTGTGTGTGTGTGTGAGTGAGAGAGAGAGAGAGCGTGCGTGTGAGAGCGTGCGTGCGTGACTGCGTGTGCGTGTGTGTGGCCAGTGCAAGGGAACGTTTGGGTACCATAGTTTGAGAACTGCTGGCCTAAAGGGCTGAAGTGAGTGATTTGTATTAATAATCAAAATGATTGTAGTGGAGAGATAAAGTGCATTTGCCTCTGAGATGTAGTGGAGTAGAAGTATAATAATTGAAAATTGGAAAAACTCAAGTAAAGTACAAATATTCAAAATTGTACTCAAGCTATAATAATATTTGTTAGACTGAGTGGGAGAGAGAGGCTCCCCTAGTGGTGATTATAGAGTATTTCAGGTGACAGACCGTTTTTCATGACACCTCAACAGAGAAAGAGACCATGGCTCCATGGAGTGGATTTTCAAGTTTAAACATTTTAAAACATGTTTTTAGGACCAGGGCAAAGACTTTTATGATTGGTAAAAACAGAATGTCATTTAACCTTTAATGTATGGCATCCTCTAGGCCTGCTGGTGACGCTTACTCCTTCCACAGTCGAAGAAGGACAGAATGTGACTTTGACCTGTAAGACCAACTGTTCTTTGACTATCTACCACACCTACATCTGGTACCACAACGGAAAGGAAATAAAACACACTGAGAGCCTACAGACTATGGTTCTAAACAATGTTAGCAGTAAGGATGAAGGAAATTACTCCTGTGGTGTCAAAGATGATTCCATACACAAAGGTCCAGGTCCCACAGAAACTCTCACCGTCAGACGTGAGTATAATTTGCATGTCTGTAATTACAATTAATATTAAAGGGATATTTCACTTTTGGGGTCATTTTAACGTCTACTCGGGCATAAAAGAGCACTCAGATAGTTATTAAGCTTGCTTCAGTATTTATAGTTGATATGGGGGGAATAAATAAATAGTGAGAAAATGAATGAAAAAGTTTATTGAAAAAAGAAAAAGAAACACACATGGTCCCCTCACGTATTAGAAGGACAAAATCAGTCACCTGAACCAAGAACAGGTGTTTTTGATGAGTCTATCATGGATAAAATGGAGTTTGAAGTTACAATGGGTTTGTATAGGAAGAGGGTGTGTCTGTTAAAATGAATATCAAATATCTAAATACTGAATCAAGCAACTTAAACATTGTCTGGGGTGCTATTGTAATTCCTGAGTAGATGTTAAATTGACCCCAAACTATTTTGAAAGTGAAATATCCCTCTAATTAAATTAAAATCACATTTAACACATGCCACGGTAAGAACAAACAGCCTAAATCTAAATGTATTATACATTTATGCCTGGAATTAGCCTGGCTTTTCCAAGATTGTTTACCTTGCTCCAGTGCTCCACAGTGCTTATACAGAATATGCAGAGCATTTTGCTTTCACATTCCCTGCAAACCTCTTCAAATTTTGGACTAATTTTTTTTGCCATTTTTGCGTTTTCTTCAGATTTTGGCCAAACTTGTTAAACAAAATTGATACCCATTCCCCTTCTGGAATAATGTAATCAGGATGTACAGTATCAGTCAGAATTTTCATAATCATTTCGAATGTGGCTGTGATTGCTGTCCAAAGTTTCTATTCTTGAGCACTTCTGCATGCCACTTTTGTACAACTGATGTGTACGAAAATAAGCCCCAAAAAAGTAATATTATTTAGGCCACACAAGCACTTTAAAACTATACACATCGCCGCATCAGCTACTTGACAATTGCCGATCTACAAGCTCACAACAAATAAAACACAACCAGCAACTATCAATATATAGGCTACAAGCAACTTTACGGAAATCAAGCCCAGAGTCGCTTATAATTAACAGACATGGCAACACTTGTACTGAAAGACATGCAAAAAACAGTCTCCCCAGTTCGGTTCAGTCTGGTGGCATCGGTTCCTGTCTCTTCTCTCTCTCACCCTGAATAACTTCCAAGTTCCGGCACTAAAAATAAGTGGCCGCTTTCACATGGTGTGAATTTCAAAATTGCCGTAATTTTAAAAAAAACTTCCAGAAGTTTTGCTCTATGAAAATGGGCCATAAGTAGGGCATTTGTATATGAAAATACATAAAAAGTTCAAATATTACAAGGTTTCTGCCTGACAGTGAATATACTGTATGAGTCTGGACAGACATGCATGTAAACTGAAACTGGTTGACAGAGGCATGCAACCACCATGCAGAATTCTAGTTTTAACCACATTAACCTTAGTGTCTCTTTTTACATATTTGCTGAACAACAAAAATGGGCGAACATTCATGAAAATAGGCAAGCATTTATCCAAAATGTTACATCTAGATGCTCACAATGTCTCTTAAAACAAAGCTTTGTGAGCTTGCATACCTGATATTTTTCTAATTGAACTACAATAAAGTATATAGTTTTTAAGTGGTTAAAGTTAATCTGTGTTAATATGATGTTTTGCAGATGGTCCAAAGAAGGTTTCCTTAGTTGTGAAACCCTCTGCTGTGATAAAGGAGGATAGTACAGTGACACTGACTTGTGAAAGTGATGCAGACCCAAAAGAATTGTACATCTGGTACAAGGAGAATGCAACACTGCCGGGACAAAAAGAAACATATAACTTCTCCTCCATCAGCTCCAAAGATAGCGGGACGTACCATTGTCTATCTTCAAATGAATATGGAAACTTAAGCTCATCCGTTGTTGATATAGATGTCCAATGTAAGTACATAGAGTAAAAAATCTAACAGTGATAAGTTTGTAAATCCTATGTTAAAACACTGTTTTACCAAATATAGAAGCAGTATAATTAAAGGAGCTATAGTCAACTTTTTCATTGTAGGGCCGACACTTTGTTTACATACTAGTCTATAGACTAGAATGTAAACAAAGTGTTGGTCTGACAATGGCCAAAATGATTATTTTATCATTATTTTACGCTTTTTGTGGTCATTTTTGAATAGAAACACATATATGAAGCTTATTTCTTTATAAAATATTTTCAAAACATTCTTTTTATTTTAGCATCCGTTTTTCAAGAAAAAGTTGACTATAGCTCCTTTAACACAGTACGAATGTTCACCCAAACATTTATGAGTTGTGTTTCTATATATCTTGCTCTCCAGATCCGCCGAAGAACGTCTCAGTGTCATTGAGTCTGTCTGGTGTAATAGAGCAGGGCAGTTCAGTGACTCTGACTTGCAGCAGTGATGCCAACCCACCAGAGGTCAATTATACCTGGTACTGTAAGAATGAAGCCACACCTAAAGCTTATGGACAGATCTTCACCATCACTGATATTCAACCTGACCACAGTGGAAATTATTCTTGCTTAGCCCAAAACACAATAGGTCATAAGAAGTCCACCCCCCGGTCGCTTGTTGTAGAAGGTAACAATGAACATTTCATTCATTTGATTTTTTTTCTGTATAATGTGTCTCTTGAGTCTTAAGCTTCGTACACACCGCCGGCGAATAGCGAATTAGCGTAGAATTCGCTTTTAAAAAAAAACCTTATAAAGTCAATGGAAGCGTCCACACCAAACGCGAATTTCGAAAAAGCGAAAAGGCGTCTGTTTTTTATTCGCCCTTGTGTCGAATTTAGCGAACATTCGCTGGTGAACTCCTCTCTCTTTCTGTATTAAATCAAGCTCACTCTATCCTACTTAAAGAGAGAGAGAGAGCAAGGTCGAGGGACCTTCCCTTTGCATTGCTTTTCCGTGTCTCGTCGGTGTGGCTGCTTGGAAAAGGTACTCGAATTTCTACTGGTAAAACTGTAAAAGCATGGTTTATGTATTGTTAATTTAGCATATATCTGCAGAAAGACTAATGTTTTAAAATAAATCGCTGGGTATTAAATACAATAGGATCCGAAATGTAGTGGAGTAGAAGGAAAGTATACTGGGAATTGGACTCGAGTAGGCCTACAAATATCTACAAGTACAGGCTACTCAAGTAAATGTAGACCTACTTCAAGTTACTTTACACCACCGCTGCTGCGAGTTGCCTGTCTGTGGGGGAACGGAGCGGAGGGAGAACGGTGAAAGCGTGTTCTCTTCTGTGATGTGATGGGTTGTGTGTGTGCGCAGGTGAAGACTTCTATTCTTCTTTTTCTTTTTATTATTTAATAGGCTAACAACCACGGCCAGGTCATCATCACTTGAGGATGTAGTTTCCATTGTTTTACTTGTTTCCCCGTCCGTTCTCCTCTCTCCTCTCTCTCCTTTCTTCTCCTTTCTCCTCCTGTGGCTATACAGGCAGATATCACCCCCTCGTATTCAGGCGAATTAAGCGAATATTATACGCATATTCGTGTCGCTTTTTGGTGTGTATGGAAAAAGGTGAATCATGAATTCTTCGCCTTTTTGGTTCGCTTATTCACGTCGCTTTCGCTAATTCGCCGGTCTGGACAGAGCTTTACTCTCGTTTACTGTCAGAATTTTAAACTGACTATGTGATCCCCAGTGCCCTGGCTAAAAATAGCTCTTGGTGCAGGAATCCCCTTGGTCATTATCCTTCTCGCCATATCCGTCTTTGTCTTCCGGTGGATCAGGTAATTAATGTGTTTACCCCTTCCCACTTCAATCCAAATTATTTGCTAAATCCCAGACTGACCTAAAATTGATTCTTTCAACAGGCAAAAACTGGCTTCCAGGCAGCCACCTGACATTGTACCACCACCACGACCACCAAAAACCACAGTCCAGGTAGGTTTTATTGCCCAGGAGAGTCAAGAAGTGTTCGGAACGGCTTGTCATATAACCTACCTGTTGTACCCTGGAGCGGGCCTACAGTATATTCTTCCACTAGAGGATTTCCCAGGAAGTGCTGTTCCACTGACTTCCACCGTTTTTTATTTGTGGCAAATAAAACCTATTCGACTGACTGGGTGATACGCCTCTGCCTTGGAAACGTTACATGGATTTAAAGTTAAACATCCCGTCTTAACCCGTCGCTTAAATATTATTTTCCAGTATTCCGCTATAAAATTGCAAACATCTGAGAGCAGGTATACTGTTTGTTGGACACCGTTTGCCGTTATCACACTCTAAAGGAGCTGAATTCATTGAGGAATGGAAAATAATAATAATTTCTTTCCCACTCCCTCTCTCTCTTTGTCTCTCTCTCTCCCCCAACTCGAATTCCCCTCAGAACAACTCTGACTCAGACTCTGACTACTCAGACTTTGAGATCTTCTTACCTTTGGCCAGTAGCAGCAGCTCTGAATCTACAGCCCAAGAGGAATCAAGGGAACAGCAGGCTGATGTTGACTACTCCACCGTCCACTTCACTCGCTTTAAGAGGAACCAGGAAGAGCCCCACTTTTTCACCGTCCAACCACCACAGCCCCAGGGACAGGATGTCCACTACTCCAGCGTCCAACCACCACAGCCCCAGGGACAGGATGTCCACTACTCCAGCGTCCACTTCACTCGCTCTAAGAAGCCTAAAGCGCCCGTCCATTCCACTGTCCAACCACCACGGCCCCCCCAGAGACAGAGACAGAAGGATGTTCACTATGGTGTGGTCAAATTTAAAAGGCCCAATGCTGTCCACTGGTGAGATATCTGAGACACTATAACTGAATAGTGTATATACTGTAGGTGGCCATGGATAGAATCAAGCCACTCAGGATCCTGGTGAATCATGACCATAAAACCTTAAAAAGAAAAAGTTGAAAACCGCTAAACAAACATTATTTATAAATTGTAGTATATCAAATAATTAAATATTCACATAATCAAAGGGTTTATGGTCATGATTCACCATGATCATTGATGGCTTGATTCTAGGCTTAAAATAATTTATAAATATCTTTGTAAATCTCTATGGGAAAAAATGTATGGGCGATTATTTTTTGCACCAGTAAACCATGCACACTGCTATGCCCTATAGAGAGGCTGATTAGAAAGACAAATGATAGATCATTTATTTTAATTTGATGGTCATTGCTGTTTCCTCCCCCCCCCCCCCCCCTTTTTTTTCAGAGCCAGAGTCCTGGATGAGGAGGATCCTCTTCACAGGAGCAGATCCTGCAATCGTCCACATTCTACATTCTGCTTTAGGACAGGGTTTCTCAACCTGGGAGTCGGGACTGCAGGGGGTCCCCCAAATTACTTTGGGGGGTATCCAGATGATTAACTTAAGACTCTTTTCAGGCTGCGACTCCCCAAAATAATCATATTTGAACAGGGGACCCCCCCCACCCTGACAAGCACTTGGAATTGTTGAGGCATTAGGCTACATTTAGCATGACTCGGTTCCACAGGTAAATATTAAAAATATATATATATTGGCCTCTTTCTTATATCAGATTCACTCTCACTGTAATTATCATCATCTCTGAGTACATGATTACTGTAAATACATTATTAGAATACATTTATTTGTAAGGAGAAAGGAAGATGTGGAAGGAAAAACATACTGCTCGAAAGATTGAAAAGAAGGTTTCCTATTTTTATTTCTCTTATGTTATTACAACCACTATATTCTCATGACTTTGTACATTATCCTTTACATAATATAATTCTATTTACTTTCTTTTGTATATAAGTGTTAGCAATATACGTATGGTGTCTGTTAGTGTCATTTGTATTTAAAAAAGAAAAGAAAAAGAAAACAGTGAAACACAAGTGATTAAAAAAAGAGCTGGTCTAATAGGTTAAAATATCATAATGGATCATATTCTTGTAAACAAGATGCAACATTTTGATTTCAATTTGCTGAATTGAATCAATTTGTGTTTGACCATAGCAGTGCTTTATATCGTTGTTGTCGGGCAGAAACCTCTTATCTCCATATTTGAACTTTGTGTGTGTGTGTGTGTGTATGTGTGTGTGTGTGTGTGCGTGCGTGCGTGCGTGCGTGCGTGCGTGCGTGTGTGTGTGTGTGTTTATTCATTTATTTTTAATAATGCTGTACTTGATCATCATTGTACAGCGCCACATAAAAGTAGCAGATCCACAAGCTGGAAACGCAGTGCGAAGCGACGCGTTTCGTGCTTGTAGATCTGTTACTTTTGCTATTTTGAATTTGAATCCTAAAAAGTAACAGTTTTAAACATACTGTATGAGGTTTCCACCTGACAGAGACGATAATAGTACATCACATCATACATGACATTAGGCTGCACGCGCTCCACAGCCTTGTCACTAATAACCGAAAATACATTTAAAACATAATTTCACTGCAAAAACAAATCTTGACTGTATTAATAGCCCAGGATGTACTATCATATAAAGGATGTACTATCATATACGCGTGTCTGCCTCAAGCATCAAAAGGGGACTTCCTTTGAATGTAATCTGAGACCTCAAATCTAGTCTGTTCTTAATCCTATTTGCTTGAAACATGAATTCATTACAAAGCCAATAAAAAATAAAGGTAATGATAGGTCATAAAGATGTCATTAATATACCTTAGAGGAGTTGTGTGGAAATAGAAAAAAAGTGCCCCCCCTTCTGTGTTGCCTAGAACTGGAGGATTGATTTTGGGGTTTGTACAATGTGTGATGTCATCAAGTTGTACTTAACAATACAAACCTCAAAATCAATCCTCCAGTTCTAGGCAACACAGAAGGGGGGGAACTTTTTTTCTATTTCCACACAACTCCTCTAAGGTATATTAATGACATATTTCAATATTGAAAATGGGTGGTCTTCCCCTTTAACTATGGATGCTACGATGATTTCCTGTGTTGGCTATCTTGTCCTCTCACTCAGTGATGGGTATTGGATAATTTTTCCATTCGTGCAAACAGTTAGGCCTGTAAGAGCTCCACCACCCCCACACTCTCTGATTTCAATCTTTCTCATATAGATTAGCACGAAAAGTCACAAACATCTGATTGTGTAATTGTGCTGTTCAGCTCTGCTTGCCTATAAATGACATGACAGCTCCCCAGTTTAAGCAGCTTGTGTCCGATAAGTGTATAAACTTAGGTGGCATCAACATATTCACAAGTTGACGGCATATGTGAGTTTACTTTTTTTGGTTTTACCAGATCTTTCTGAGATTCAAATGATACTATACTGAGTACCATGTTCCATGTACATTATCCACCAGCGAATGTGTTTAATTAACACCTCTGAGGCCTTCAACCGAGACTAAAGGCTTAACTATGAATGTTAGAGGAGCAACACATGGATTTGTGCTCTTCCTCTTGACTCTACCAGGTATTGTACATTTATATTTATTAAAGGTTTTAGAAGTTATGTGAAGTGGTGTCAAATGTCAAATGATGCATAATAACCTTTCTTAGGGAGAAGGGTAAACTTGGAGATCATTATTATAATTATCAGTGCAGTTTATTGTTATCAGGGGCCCCATTACCCCTTATTCCTAAACTTAATTCTTTGCCTTTACTATTTTGAAAAATAGTTTAAATAGCCGATCTACATCGACACGTTGTGATCTTGTAGATCAGAAATTTGAAATATTTTTTCAAAATAGTAAAAAATGGCAAAAGAGTTTAGGGATAAGGCATGGACGAAAATAGAGCCCCAGGTCTCCTCATCAGAAAGAGATTTTTTGGGAGACATTTTGAATACATTAAATGTATGTTTGGTGATCATTTATCACACCCATTGAGAGAGTGTTTTGCACCGCCAGTGTCTGTTTGTCTTCTCACACAGTTTGAATGATTTGTGTGATGTCATTAACAATATTATCGCGATAATCAAAATGTGCTTAAAACGTAAAAATGTGCCAGGCAGACAGATTAATTGTGATCACTTACGTGAGTTGGGTATATGGATCTGGGGTATTGAAGGTCAAGGTCACAAATAGCTCACGGTCAAAGTTTAGCCCTATGCCTATGCTCATGCTTTATATACAGTATGCTAAATATAGGGCATATTGTAAATGAATGCGTAGCTTGTGAGCTATAGGCAGCTATACTCGTGAAGATAAAAAGCTCATAAATAAAAAAGAGTAATAGCCTATAGCAGAGCATGAATGTTAAGATGTAAAATAATATTCACATGTATATAAAGTATACATTTTTATATTTATACTTTATATTTGTATATATATATATATATATATATATAAAATATGTTTCTTCACAGACTACAAATAATATAATAAAGAAATATTTAATGTTCATAAAGCTAATTTGCATTTAATTGAGGCAGTAGTTTTGTGTTAGAGAGTGTACAGGTGTGTGTGGTCTGTTTGTACAGTGTGTACGTTGCGATTCAAGAGTACGGTTTAGCCAACACCAACTCGGGACTCCTGGATCACTGCCCTCCACACTCTCCTATCTAACATCAGGGTCTTGAGCTCAACAGTGTTGTTAAACTGTCGCACCACAGTGCATCTAATCAGGCGTGGGCAACTTTGATGATGGAGATTGGAGAGGGCCACTATATTTGTCTTACTTACTCCAGAGGGCCATATTGCATATACTCTCGGGCAGAAACCTCTGTCATTCTATGTCACAGAAATGTATAGCAAAAATAGCCGATCTACAAGCTCAAAATGCATTGCTCTGTGAAGTGTTTTGAGCTGCAATTTTCTTATTGGAATCCTGAAAAGTAAAAATGTTATTTAATGTCAAATGCATTTAGTTATATTTAACTTTATGAACATAAGTACAAATACATTGGACATTAAAGGGGTATTCCACTTTCAACAGGGAGCAGTGGTAGGGCCTCTCTCCTCATACAAACCCATTGTAACTTCAAACTTCATTTTAACCATGATAGATTCATAAAAAACACCCATTATTTTTCTGGTGACTCATTTTACCTTCCTAATACGTGAGCAGGCCGTGTTTTTTCGATAACTTTTTTCATTTATTTTTAATAATTATTTGGGAAAATGGAAGAAATGAAATACAAAAAAAATATTATTAAAAATAAATGAAAAAAGTTATCGATAAAACACGGCCTGCTCACATATTAGGAGGGTAATATGAGTCACCAGAAAAAAGAATGGGTGTTTTTAATGAATCTATCATGGTTAAAATGAAGTTTGAAGTTACAATGGTTGTGTGTGGGGAGAGGCCCTGGGCCTGGAGGGCCTGGTAACATTTACATCAAATATCTAAATATTCAATCAAGCTAATTAAAAACTGTTCAGGGTGTTCATAAAAGCCTGATTAGATGATAAAATTACCAAAAGTTTTTTTGAAAGTGAAATATCCCTTTAAGTAATTAAATTGGATTAAGTTTGCATGTTTGGAATTGGAACAGCTGAAATCAATAATATATCAATAATCTGATATTAACCTGCAGGCCGTATAAAGTGAAGGTGGGGGCTTCATGTGGCCTCGGGCCGCCAGTTGCCCATGGCCATGTATGATCTAGATCCTGTTCATGGACTAATAATGGAGGCCTCTAGCAAGCAAAGAAAATCTGCTTTTTAAATGCACTGTATTGTGCTGTTTTTTATGTATTGTTCATTTGTCCCTCTCAAATGTCCTATAGCCTAATGACTTCATGATTATATTCTATGTTACAGCTCATTGGGGAGTAACCTACAACTCTGATGAGGTGTGCGCCAGTAGGGGATCAACTGTGCACATTTACTGCACCTACAGTTACCCATCTGATGAAGATCATAAAGTCACAAACAGATTCTGGTTTACTAAATATGAGGATAATGAACCTATGGATCTGAAACAGGATCCTGAGCGTGCAGATCGTGTGCAGTACCATTGTGATGACCTGGACCGCAGCTGTTCCCTGACCATTAGAGACCTGAGAGACACTGATTCAGCAGATTACAAGATAGAGGGAGGGATGTTTACTGGTAAACCTGGAGTCAAATTGACTGTCAAAGGTAACACTTTCATGTGGGAGTAGTTTACCTGGTACAATTTTTACTGTCACCAGTACAAAAACACATAAAGAGTAGTTAATTCATCTTTGTGATTTTCTCTTATTATCTTTTTCTGGCTCCATTTAGACAACTGTGAGACAGTCAGTCCCGAAGAAATTCCCATTGACCAGTACTGTGAGTAGGTTTTTGTTAAGTTGTGATGTTTATTATCTCAAATGACACTTTCATTTGGCTTGTGACCTGTGTTCTGATATACTCAACCTAGAGTTGAATAAAATACTGTAGGTTAGTTTCTCTACTAGACCCATCTGTGACCTCTCCTTTGCTGTAGATACAGGCCATGGCCACATACTCTATCACTGCCATCAAGAATTGGGGTTCTGAGCATGGTTCCTACAGATGTATATGTCACGGTTAGATAGAGAAACGGTTAGATAGAGAAACGGTTAGATAGAGAAACGGAGCGCTTGTCGTGCGTCGCGGGGCGGAACAAGCGGTCGCTTTGACCCACAACAACGTCGCGTCGGCAGGAATGATAGCGTGTGTTATATCTGAGACAGTTTTATGACGGCAGTAAAACCATATAGTACTCGAGGCACGGAGCTTCAGGTTAACGTGTCTTTATTCCAGCCGGCACTTCAATACAAGGACAACATCCGGGTCTCCCATCATGCATTGTACCAACAGCTACGGCAAGCAGCAAAACCCAAAAGACATAACATCTCCTTCCCCCTTAGAATAGAGCCCCCCCCAACAAATGACGAAAGAACTTAGCTCAATCTTAAGGCACAAACACTCAAAAGTCCTCAAGGCAAAGTACTGAACTGAACAATAATAATTATGTCTTATTTAACCGTCAGGTAACAACACAACAAAACAAAACGAGATGAGGGTAGACCACCTCATCCCGTGACCATACCCATGGGGATTATTCTGCCCCAGTTGTTTGGGTTGGTCGCCAACTTAACTTTAGAGTCTATAAGTTCAGGCGTTCTGGAGGACGGCGTTCTCTTACCGGGTAACGATGCTCAACAGAATGCTCAGTCTTACTGTCTCTGGGAGTGGACCCTGGAACAGCAGCAGGTGTAGGGACATCCATCAGAGCCTCTCGTAGCGGGGAGTCAGGAACAGACGGTTCGCCAACAGGTTCAGGTGCACCTTGGGGTGGTGCCGGTGTGTGCTGGGGTGCGCTGGGTGCACCTTGGGGTGGTGCCGGTGTGTGCTGGGGTGCGCTGAACTCTGTCTCGTCGAGGCCGTCCCTCGAAGGTTGATCTGGGGCCGATGCTGCTGACTGCAGAAGTTGATCGACGTGTCTTTTCCACACTAGTCCGGTAGCAGTCCGTACGGTGTAGGAAACGGGGCCAGTCTGCTTGACGATGGTTGCAGGGACCCACCTGGGTCCAGTACTGTAGTTTCTTGCCAATACTGGCTCATCTGGAGAGAAGACTCTTTCTTTAGCCCGTTGCATCCTTTGCTGTATCTGCTTTTCCTGTTGATGCTGAACGGCATCCTTCACTGTCATCGGCTTTAAGAGGTCGAAGTTGGTTCGTAAATCTCTATTGAACATCAGGGCAGCGGGTGAAACTTTAGTAGTGGCATGTGGCGTGTTACGATAGCTCAACAGGAACCTATGCACTCTCTGATGAAGTGTTCCTTGGCCTTGAGATGTCTTCAGTGCCTTTTTCACTGTTTGAACAAACCTTTCAGCCAACCCGTTAGTGGCAGGGTGGAACGGGGCTGATCGGATGTGTTGGACACCATTCGCTTGCAGGAATGTAGTCATTTCTTGTGACACCAGTTGTGGTCCATTATCCGAAACCAGCTGAAGGGGAGAACCGAAACGACTGAAGATCTCGCCAAGCTTCTCAATGGTTTTTGCAGTAGTGGTGGATTTCATTATGGCCACTTCTGGCCACTTACTGTGTGCATCCACACACACAAGGAGCATTCGGCCCTCTAGTGGTCCTGCAAAATCAATATGCACACGCTGCCATGGTTCTTCGGGAAACTCCCAGGGGTGCAGAGGAGCTAGTTGTGGGGTATTTCTAACTTCCTGGCATGAGGAACAGGTTTTGGCGGTAGACTCGATCTCTCTGTCGACTCCTGGCCACCAAAAGTAACTTCTAGCAATTTCTTTCATTCGAACTATTCCACTGTGACCTGCGTGGAGCTGTTGCAGAATAAGCTTGCGTAATGATGGTGGAATAACCACCCTCCTCCCCCACAGCAAACAACCAGATTGCACCGACAGTTCTGCTCTCCTGGAGACATATGGGTGCAAACTGGGGTCGTTCCCGCCTGGTCTACCCTTCATCACCATGTCCATCACCACTGACAGGACAGGGTCAGTGCGAGTGGCTCTCCTCACCTGAGTAGCTGAAACTGGAGCATCATCCACCTGACAGAAGTAGAAGACGTCCGCGGAACGCGGCTCAGGCCTGGTGACAGGATGTGGTAACCTAGACAGCGCATCCGCGTTGCAGTGAAGGTCAGCCTTCCGATATTTGATATCATACGAGTGCGCTGACAACAGCAATGCCCACCGTTGCATGCGACTCGCTGCGAGTGAAGGTATCCCCGTGTGGGACCCTAGGATGGTTGTGAGGGGTCTGTGGTCAGTCAGGAGCGTAAATCGCCTCCCATACAGGTACTGATGGAACTTGCGAACTCCATAGACGATACTCAGCCCTTCACGCTCTATCTGAGCATAGTTAGTCTCTGCTTTGTTCAAGGTTCGAGAAGCAAACGCTATAGGCCTCTCTCCTCCACCTGGCATTAAGTGGGAAATGACGGCCCCCACACCATATGGAGAGGCATCGCAGGCCAACTGAATGGGAAGCGACGGATCAAAGTGGGTCAGAGCCCCTGAAGTCACTAACGTTGTCTTCGCCCGCTGAAAAGCCTCCTGGCAGGCGTCACTCCACTTCCATTTCTTGCCTTGACAAAGCAGTTCGTGTAATGGCTTGAGCATGGACGACAAGTTCGGCACAAAACGGCCATAATAATTCAGCAAGCCCAAGAATGAACGCAATTGGCCCACATTCTCTGGTGGCGGGGCGTCCACAATGGCACGAATCTTGGATGGGGCAGTGTGTAACCCTTGAGCATCTATCACATGCCCCAGATATTCAACAGACAGTTGAAAGAACTCACACTTGTCTTTGCGAACCCGGAGTCCGTAGTCTTTCAGCCTCTGAAGCGCGGCATCCAAATTGTCAAGATGTTCCTCATCTGTAGCTCCTGTGCACAGAATATCGTCCAGGTAGCACTGTACTCCCGGTAGGCCATGCAGGATCTGATCCATGGCCCGTTGGAAATGTGCAGGAGCTGACGTGATCCCAAAAGGGAGCCGACAATACCTGAAAAGCCCCTTCTGTGTGTTTATGGTGAGCAATTCCTTGGAATCCTCATGAACGTGCATCTGCAGACAAGCTTGGTTAAGGTCTATTTTGCTGAATTTTTGCCCTTGACTCAGGCCTGCAAACAAATCGTCAACGTGTGGAAGAGGATATTGCTCTGCTGACAGTACAGGGTTCAGTGTTACTTTGAAATCTCCACAGATGCGAATTTCTCCCGTCTTCTTTGGGACGGGGACTATGGGCGTGGCCCATTCACTGGTAGTAACAGGTTCCATGACGCCATTTCTAACCAAGGTGTCCAATTCATCTTCTACTTTCGACCTGATAGCATACGGCACCGGCCTGGCTTTCATGAACTTTGGTGTCGCTTCAGGCTTAATGCTCAGCCTGACAGTGATGTCCTTCATACTGCCTAATTCGTCTCGGAAGACCTCCTCGTGTTTCTTCAAAATAGCAGCTAGATTGGTGGCAGTTGGTGACACCATTTTCACAGTGTACCAGTTCAGCTTCATTTTCTCTAGCCACACACGTCCCAGAATGGCTGGGTAATCACCTTTAACAACGTAGATGGGGAGTTTCTTCACTTGCTTGTTACTCTGGACCATGACATCTGTCATTCCTGCCATGGGTACAGGTTCTCCTAGATAGGTTTTGAACCTAGTGTCAGAGGGTCGCAGGGGCAGGTGTCTCAAAAACAGTTTGTAAACTTTATCGGAGATGATGGATGCTTTTGAGCCAGTGTCAATTTGCATACTCACTGGATGCCCTTCCAACATGGGCTCAACCCAATAACCCTCTGAATCTTCATCTACCTTCATTATCTTCAGTGTATTCACACTCATCTCCTGCTCCCCTTCTGAAGAATCACTGGCCTCCGTCTCTTTTTGTCTCACAGCATGCACTTGTGTTTTCTTCCTGTATTTCCCTCTTCCTTGTCTGCTGTCAGACGTAGACGTTTTCTCAGTGTTCTTCTTCTTGCTTTGACAGACACGCTCTATGTGGCCCCTTTTTCCACAATTTCGACAGTCTACATCTTTAAACCAACATGTCGTGGCGAGATGTCCTGTTTTTCCACAACGGAAACATGGCCCTTGTCCACTTGACCTCTCCGTCTGGACTGTATGCACTCTGCCTGTTGCATTAAACTGTTGAGCCTCTTTGGAGGCCATTTCCATGGAGACACTGATACTGATGGCTTTCTGTAATGTCAAATCTCTCTCAGTCAGCAGTTTCTTCTGTGCTGCTTCATTTCTTAGACCTAATACCAGTCTGTCTCTCAATGTGTCATTTAGTACTTGCCCAAATTCACAATGTTCAGCTAACTTCCTTAGCGCTGCAACAAACACGGTCACGGATTCACCTTCCTCTTGATTGCGTCGGTGAAACCTAAACCTTTCTGCTATCAGTAATGGCTTAGGTGAATAGTGTTCTGCCAGGACATTCACTATTTCTCCATAGGTCTTGGTCCCTGGCTTGGTGGGCTGCAGGAGGTCACGTAGCAAATTAAAAGCCTTTGGCCCCATTACTGACAGGAATGTGGGTACCACTTTTTCATCGGGAATGTCATTTGCGGCTATGAAATAGTCAAAACGCTCCGAGTAAGCACTCCATTGTTCCACATGCTCATCAAAAGGGCCAATACTACCAATAACTCCAGCCATTTTCCTTGCAGGCTCCTGGTTATTATCCTCTAATACTTCCTCTTCAGATGATACTTCCACTTCAGCAGGCAATTCCCCTTCAGCAGACATGCAGATCCTCCCTCCGTTTTCCTCTTCTCTCTTTTTTTTTTTTTTTCTTTTTTAGTAGTCCTCGTCCATCACAATAGCCGCCGGTCGTGACGTGTCCACTAGCTGCATTAGCCTCTTACTGCTAACAAACACACAGCCACACAAACTAAACTTGACCCCACACTCACACAAGTTACACACACACAGTGCTCGCGGGAGTTCAAACCACCTCGTCGCCAGTTTGTTATATCTGAGACAGTTTTATGACGGCAGTAAAACCATATAGTACTCGAGGCACGGAGCTTCAGGTTAACGTGTCTTTATTCCAGCCGGCACTTCAATCAAAGAGATTCTATAATAAGAGACGGCAGTCCTTAAATATATGGAATCACCACTAGATGGCGCAGCTGTAGTATTGCCGCCATCTTGGAATGATGGCTCTGCTCTTAAATTAATCAAAACAATTAAATTGGGTGTGAATAACGTTTTCCAAAGCGGTCTTGATCACCCAACAAAGTGAAAATCACCATTGATATTACATATTATCATAGACTGCTAAACAGATCAATAGAAGCATAGAATAGTATTTTTTTCAGTTATAAGAAATAGTAATAATTTGGTATGAATAATACATTTCGGATTGTTCTAATTGGTCTAATGTTAATTTATTTTATCTGTTTGACATTAATCTGGCTTTTGTGGACAATAATTTATCATGTGGGCCTACATTAGGTCTATATAATGTTTTATGGTTTTGTCATTCATAATCTCTTAGGAACAGATTCAGTGCTGCCAAAAAAGCAGCAGAGGGCAGAGTTTCCCCCCCTTTTATAATGATGCGTTTTAATCATTTCTATTTGGTATTAACACATCATATTTAACATGTGTGCCTGCACGCAAACATGCATTAGCATATACACGCATGTGCACACATGCACCCTGAAATGTTATTATTAGTAAGTCATTCCAGTTTTGATCCATTGATAAATATTATAAATAAAATAGTAAATCATTATAGTAGTATGTATATATAAGCTGTATTCCAATCCGAAGGGTTTGCACTTTGAAGTGCGCATTTGAAGGGCTATGACATCACTGGTCACAGATCTACAAGCTCACAATGCGTCGCAACGCAACGCATTGTGAGCTTGTAGATTGCTATTTGGCGCGGCCCAGTGACGTCATAGCCCTTCAAATGCGCACTTCAAAGTGCAAACCCTTCGGATTGGAATACAGCTATAGGCTATAATACTTTTTTTGCTGTTCAACACAGACCAGTTATATAGAATCATTAAATATATCATAGTAGAACAGAATAAAAGCAAGTTTTTGATTGTACAGCATGACTTTGTTTTTTTTAACCACCGGAAGTCGTCATCATTCCAAGATGGCGGAGCAACATGGGCTCTGCTTGTTGTAATGGGATGTATAGGGAGTGCCGTCTCTTATTATAGAATCTCTTTGCTTCAATACAAGGACAACATCCGGGTCTCCCATCATGCATTGTACCAACAGCTACGGCAAGCAGCAAAACCCAAAAGACATAACAGCGCGCACCCCACGGAGGTTAGGGTTAGGGTTAGGGTTAGGCATAGTTTTACTGAGGTTAGGGTTAGGGTTAGGGTTAGAGTAAGGCATAGTAAGCTAATGGCTAAACACAGCCGAGCTGGGCTAGTAAATAAACGAAAGAGAGTCGCAAACGAGTGACGTCAGCGCTAGTGAATGGCTGACTGGCTGTTGTCGCCATCTGGTGGTGATTGGTGTGTGGTGAACTACTAAACGAGCGCTCTTACCACAGTCTCACTGAGTTACCCAAAATGACTGTAACATATACAACACTAACTGTTCTGAGAAGTCCAAAGCCTCATTATACAAAACCATATTAGTAAGACCCAAGTCCAATTTGACACATCGACATGTGTGGGCCTATAGCAAGCAATGAAACATCTCCTGTCCTCTAATGATTTTATGATTATGATTATGATATGTTCTGTGTTACAGATCACTGGGGAGTAACCTACAACCCTCGTTCTGTGTGCGCCATTAAGAGATCAACTGTGAAAATAAGCTGCACCTACAAATACCCATCCAGTTTCCGAACCAATTCTGATTTTTATGACCGTAACCGTGGCCGCGACCGTGACCGGGACCGGGACCGGGACCGGGACCGTTTCCATGGATATGACACTAAGACAGCCAACATCATAAACAGTTTCTGGTTCACTAAATGGGGAGTGGATCTGTACCAGGACTCTCAGTATGCAGGTCGTGTGGGATACCATTGTGTCAAACAGCGCAGCAGCTGTACTCTGACCATTAGAAACCTGACAGAGAGTGATTCAGCAGATTACATCTTCAGGTTCATAACCAACATAAAAGGTGGGAGATATGCTGGTGAACCTGGAGTCAAATTGGTTGTCAAAGGTAACTCAGTGTCATTATTTGGGCATGATTCCATTTGGAGATAATAATCTATTGTCACTATAATCATCATGATGGTTTTCATTTTCTGTTCAACATCTAGGAAATACACACTTCACAGTAGTATATGAATGTGGCGTTTTCATACGCTCGTAATCTATTTAGATTAAGCAATGTTTAAGAGGAACACAGGACGCGGAGACGCTGCTTGCACGTTAACATCAAAGGACCCAGTTTACTTTGATCTGCCACTCAACCACAACTCACTCACACCGGTGCGCACATGCGCACTGTTGACTGGCAGATATAATATATATATTGGCACACAATATTCACTTTATGTGACACCTCCCCTCTTAAGTAAAGAAACCCCAAAGTTCCCAGAGGCAATATATATATTCTCAAAACGTAATTCAAAACAGTATTTTTTTTCTTTTAGCAAAATCAACTTAAACTCTCTTCTTTTTAACATCAAATATCTCGTGCATCAAAATGTATTATCATTAACTTATGAACTTTAGCAATTAACTGTAAATAATATCAAGCATGCAAATCCTAGGGGAGTGGGTGGACCACCACAACCCCTTGAGAGATGTGACAGGGATTATTCTGCCCTTATGCCATCCATCTCTCTCTAACTATCATAACGACGGTTAGGCTTCACCACTCTTCCGCTCCTGGTGACAACAGGACCTCCAGGCCCCGCTGCTGGGTGGCTGCTGACAGGTTCTGCAGTGTTCAGCACCGGAGGGACTGGATCAGGGTGTACTGGTGCTGGTTCAGGCGGGACCGCTGGCGGCTCCGCTGGAGTCTCTCCGTTGACTAGCCGGATGTTTCTGCGGTTCCTCCTGGGCGTGTCACCTCGGCCTGTTTCCATTGTGAACGACCGTGGCGTCGCCTCCTCGCGCTGCACCACCGCTGTAGTCGCCCACGTCTTCTCACCGTCGATCTTAAGACGAACTCGGTTACCACAGGTGAGAGGCAGGAGTGGCTTTGCTGAGTATCTACGGTTGTAGAACCTCTCGTAGGACTGCTTAGCTTGCTTGTCACTTTTCCTGACCTTTTCCAAGTCAGGCCAGGCAGGTCTCAGATTCTCCATGAGGGTTGGCAGGGTTGTACGCAGGCTCCGGCCCATCATGAGCTTGGCAGGACTCTCTTTTGTTGGCTCTGTTGGTGTCGAGCGATAGCACAGGAGTGCCAGGTGAGGGTCATCCTGCTTGAGAATGCCTTTGGCTGTTTGAACCGCGCGTTCAGCCATGCCATTTGACTGGGGAAAATAGGGACTGGACGTGACATGTTGGAAATCGAACTCTGCCGCGAACTTCTGGAACAGCTCTGCAGAGAACTGAGGACCATTGTCTGTTCGGACCTCCGTGGGGACCCCCCAGCGACTGAAGGTGCTTTTCAGCTTCCCAATGACTGTCTCACAGTTTGTCTTTGGCAGATTGAGAACTTCCAGCCACCTGGAGAAGTAGTCAATTATGACAAGGTAGTGGCGGCCTTTGTACTCACAGAGATCGGCTGCGATTTTCTGCCAAGGCAGCTCCGGCAGTGGAGTAGTCATTAAGGGCTCTCTGTGCTGACTGGGTCGGTTGATGTTGCAGTGGCGACATGACTGTATGAGTTCTTTCACATCATTTCCAACGCCTGGCCACCAGACGGACTCACTGTAGCGCTGTCTACATTTTGTCAGCCCTTGGTGACCCTGGTGGATCTTTTGGACCATGTCGTCACGCATGCTGCACGGGACCACAATCTGGTTGCTATGCCTCAAGACCCCGTTCAGTTCACTCAGTGCTCCACGTTCGTGGAAGTATGGCTTTGCCAGCATGGCTACGCTTTTAATGTGGTCTGGCCATCCACTCTTTATGTAGCCAAGGACACACTGGAGCTCGCTGTCCATCTCCGTTTGCTCTTTGATCTGTTCCAAGACAGGCCTCCTGACTCCTACGTTCTCCTCTATGGCATCAACGTATGCCTGGACATCCTTTTCCAGGCTGTCCGGTTCTGTGTTCTGTAGCGGGTGCCTCGACAGTGCGTCGGCAGCGACGAGGTTCTTTCCCGGGACATACACAGCTACAGGGTTAAACTTCATCAGTCTAATGAGGAGACGCTGGCAGCGTAGGGGTGTCGTATCCAGATCTTTTGAGTTGATCAACGTGACCAGCGGCTTATGGTCTGTTTGTAGCTCATACGACTCTAGGCCGCACAGGTACTGGTAGAAACGCTCTGATGCCCACACGCCTGCCAGACATTCTTTCTCAATCTGGGCGTATCTTCGTTCAGCATCAGTAAGAGTACGGGAACAGAATGCCACGGGCTTCAGTGTCCCGTCATGCTCCTGCATCAGTACGCCTCCCAGGCCATAGCTACTTGCATCTGCACTGACGACGGTGGGCCTCCGGGGGTCAAAGTAGACTAAAGCTGGTGCTGAGGAGATCAGCGATTTCACCTCAGTGAATGCTCTTTCTTGTTGAGGACCCCAGATCCATTCTCTGTCAGACTTTAGCAGGTCATTCAATGGCTGGAGACAGGTAGATAGGTTTGGCAGGTAGCGACCTATGTAGGTTACCATTCCTAAGAACCGTCTGAGTTCTGGAACGTTCGTTGGAGCGCTCATGTCTCTGATAGCAGCAACTCTCGCCGGGTTTGGCTTAATGCCGTCTTTGCTTACTACCTGACCCAAGAAGTCCAACGTTGTTTGAGACATTTTACACTTGTCTTTGTTGAGCTTGAGGCCAGACTTCTTGATGGACTCCATCACCTTGCTGAGTCTCATGTCATGCTGCTGTGTGGTTTCTCCAAAGACTAGAATGTCATCCATGTAGACTATAACGCCTTCATGCCCTTCCAGTAGCTCCGACATCTTTCTCTGAAATATTTCGGGCGCTGAAGTGATGCCGAAAGGCAGCCTCTTAAAGCAATATCTACCCAGCGGGGTGATAAACGTAGTCAACAGGGCACAGTCCTCCTCCAAGGGGATCTGCCAGAATCCACTGGCCGCGTCCAGGCTGGTGAAGACTGTACTCCCTGCTAGCTTTGGCAGAAGGTCGTCAATAGTAGGCAGGATGTACTTTTCTCGTTCCACACATTCGTTCAGCCTCTTCAAGTCAACACATATTCTGATTTTATTGTTTTTCTTCACAACTGGGACCATAGGCGCACACCATTCCGTTGGCTGCGTTACTTTCTCTATGATGTCCAGTGACACCATCCGTTTCAACTCTTCCTCCACTTTTGGTAACAGTGGAATAGGGACCCGTCGTGGTGTGGATACACTGTAGGGTTTGGCCCCTTCTTTAAGCATAATCCTCGCAGGATCTCCCTTTAATGTGCCCAGCTCCCCGAACACACTCACTTCATTCAGCCGCTTGATCAGGCCTAACTTGGTGGCCACTGCACGGCCAAGCAGGTTTTCGCCACATGACTTGACTACAACCACTCTGAAGTGGCAATCACGCAGCTTGTCCTGCACTTCAGCCTTGATTTTGGCTAAAAACTGCCCTCTAGTGGTCACATTGCCGCCTGGGCTTCCCAGTGTGGTTTTTACAGGTTTAAGCTGGGGCTTTTTGGCTAGGCCATTATATGTAGCTTCTGTCATCACTGACGTGTCGGCCCCTGAGTCTATCTTAAATGTCACTTGAGTATTAGCAATGTTCAGTGTGGTGTGCCAAGGTGGCTCATCCTCAGTAATGACCTCGTTCACATTTGTGTTATGCTCGGTGAGTGACCCGAGGAAGAAAGACTCCTCTTCATCACGTGCACTTTCTTGGTCATTTACAGTAACCTCCCGCACATGGCTCTTAGAGAAACATGCTACTGCAAAGTGTCCCATTTTCTTACATTTGTTGCATCTCTTTCCTTTAGCTGGACACTGGTCTGGATCACTGTGTTCCCTGTGACATCTTCCACAGTTTCCCTTTGATCTTTCGTTTTTCTGTCTGTGTGCTTTAGCTCCACTTGCACCATAATCTCTCCTCCCCTTCTGTCTGAAGGTTTTGACTTCATCAACATTATCTGATGAGCCTTGGTTTTGTCCTTTAATTAGCTCAAAATGCCTCGCCATTTCAATTGCACTGCGCAGCGTCAGATCATCTCTCATTTGTAGCTTTTGAGACAGGTGCTTATCACGGATGCCAAGGACTAATCTATCCCTCATATGGTCATCTTTCTGGGCTCCAAACTCGCAGGTTTCTGCTAACTCATAGAGCTGCCTAATGAAGGCTTCCACGTTTTCACCGGCTTGCTGTGCTCTTGAGTAAAATCTAGCCCTCTCAAAAATGACGTTCCGTTTAGGGACGAAATATTCATTGTATTTAGCAAGCACTGGGGCATATTTGTTCGCATCACCTGACGTCGTGAATGTGAAGGATTTATATATGTGCTCAGCCTCTGCTCCCATGGAGTATATTAAGGCGCTGACCTGTACATTTTCTTCCTCCTCGCTCAGCTTTGTTGCAACTCTGTACCGGGAAAATCTTTGCTTCCAATCTGGCCAGGTCGCCGGCTTGGTAAAATCCATCTGCTCCGGAGGGGAAAACTTCGCCATGGCGATGCACACGCACGTTCAAAAGTCTCAAACTTATAATCCTTCTTCTCTCCCAACGTTTAGTTCACTTTCTGACACCATGTGGCGTTTTCATACGCTCGTAATCTATTTAGATTAAGCAATGTTTAAGAGGAACACAGGACGCGGAGACGCTGCTTGCACGTTAACATCAAAGGACCCAGTTTACTTTGATCTGCCACTCAACCACAACTCACTCACACCGGTGCGCACATGCGCACTGTTGACTGGCAGATATAATATATATATTGGCACACAATATTCACTTTATGTGACAATGAATATATCTATTGTGCCTACTATGATCATGATGTTTTTTTTTTGTTTTGTTTTTTACTTTTCTTTGGCACCCTCTAGGCCTGCGACTGGCGATCTCTACTTCCACAGCGATAGAAGGACAGAATGTGACACTGACCTGTAACCCAGACTGTTCTCTGATGGACAAACCCAGCTACATCTGGTACCAGAATGGACAGCTTCTAAACTACACTGAGAGCCAACAGATGGTTGTAGGACCAGTCAGCAGTCAGCATGCAGGAAGCTACTCCTGTGCTGTCAAAGGTCTAGAGGATGTCAGAGCTCCTGACCAAACTCTCACCGTCAGATGTGAGTAGAGTTTTGTTAAGTTGTGCTGTTCATGTATTGGATCTGAAATCATAGTTGTATTTGGTTTATTGTGACTGTGTCCTCGGTGGTGTAACTGTAAGTAACTAAGTACATTACTGTCCTAGTACACGTTTTAGGTATTTTTTACTTTACTGGAGTGTTTCTAATTTTCAATACTTTTAATTCTACTCCACTACATCTCAAAGGCAAATATTGTACTTTACTCTACTACATTATTCAGCCGTATATACATTTTGGACATTTGAAAATAGTCGTGAGGCATTGTGAGCTTGTAGATCTGCTATTTTCAAAAAATGTGTATACATTTCTGTGAAAACTTAATTTGGTACTTTCAATACCAATACTTTTGTACTTAACTCAAGTAAATGTTGAATTCTGGACTTGTCATAGCCTATCCATTGTCCCAAGCCCTTTCCTACTATAAAAACATTGTCACCACTTGTAAGACAGACAGAAAGATGGAGGCAGATATAGGGCATGCCTCCTTGCAGAGATATGTGCTGTATTGAGTTGCAAATGAAATGTTCTACAGAATAATGTGACTATAATTACCCTTTTTTCTTTTTTTTTTCTTTCTTTTTTTATGGCATCCTCTAGGCCTGCTGGTGACGATTACTCCTTCCACAGTCGAAGAAGGACAGAATGTGACTTTGACCTGTAAGACCAACTGTTCTTTGACTATCTACCCCACCTACATCTGGTACCACAACAGAAAGGATCTAAACCTCACTGAGAGCCTACAGACTTTGGTTCTAAACAATGTTAGCATTGAGGATGAAGGAGAATACTCCTGTGGTGTCAAAGATGATCCCAAACACAAAGGTCCAGGTCCCACAGAAACTCTCACCGTCAGACGTGAGTAGAATTTGCATGTCTGTAATTACAATTAATATTAAAGGAATATTTCACTTCTGGGGTAATTTTAACGTCTACTCAGGCATAAAAGAGCACTCAGATAGTTATTAAGCTTGCTTCAGTATTTATAGTTTATTTGGGGGTAAATGATAAATAGTGAGAAAATGAATGAAAAGGTTTATTGAAAAAAGAAAGAGAAACACACATGGCCCTCTCACGTATTAGAAGGACAAAATCAGTCACCTGAACCAAGAACAGGTGTTTTCGATGAGTCTATCATGGTTAAAATTGAGTTTGAAGTTACAGTGGGTTTTTATAGATATAGGAAGGGGTGTGTCTGTTAAAATGAATATCAAATATTTAAATACTGAATCAAGCAACTTAAACATTGTCTGGGGTGCTATTTCAATGCCTGAGTAGATGTTAAATTGACCCCAAACAAATTTGAAAGTGAAATATCCCTATAATTAAATTCAAATCTCATTTAACCCATGCCAAATAAGGTATGCCTAAATCTAAATGTATTATGCATTTATGCCCGGAATTAGCCTGGCTTTTCCAAGATTGTTTACCTTGCTCCAGTGCTCCACAGTACTTATACAGAATATGCAGAGCATTTTGCTTTCACATTCCCTGCAAACCGCTTCACATTTTGGCCTATTACTTTTTGCCATTTTGCGTTTTCTTCAGATTTTGGCCAAACTTGTAAAATGAAATTGATACCCATTCCCCTTCTGGAATAATGTGATCAGGATGTACAGTATCAGTCAGATTTTAATAATCATTTTCAATGTGGCTGTGATTGCTGTCCAAAGTTTCTATTTTTGAGCACTACTTCTGCATGCCACTTTTGTACAACTAAGTAGGGCTACTAGGGCATTGATATAAGCGGCCATTGTATGGCATGATACCATCCGAAACGGGTGTTAATATACAAAAGAAAATGTTACAAGATTTCTGCCTGACAGTGACGATACTGTATGAGTCTGGACAGACATGCATGTAAACTGCATCTGGTTGACAGAGGCATATAACCACCATGCAGTATTTTAGTTTTAATAACACTAGAAGCTGGGCCGACCTAAGCCCGTATCAGAGTCGGGTCCGCGGTGGAAGGCTATCCACCGCGGTGTAGTGCCGTGTAGTCTTTTTGAGCGTTAACGTTGTAGTTTTACGACTCAAAAAGACTACACAGCACTACACCGCGACCCGACTCTGATACGGGCTCTAGTCGGCGACCTGGCCAACTCGGGAACGATGTAAATAGGGAATGAATGCCCCGCCCTTTAATGCAAACCCCATTATACTGTTGTCATAGGACCCGTTTTGACCATCTGTTTGCCTGTGTCCATTTATGCCCATATGGAGATATCTGTATCTGTCTGTCTGTCGGCGTCCATTTTATGTCCATATATGGAGATCACTGCAGATATAGTTCTGGGTCCATTTTATGCCCATATATGCCCATATATGGAGTTATCTGTCTATCTGCGTCCATTTTATGCCCATATATGGAGATCTCTGTATCTGTCTGTCTGTGTCCCTTTTATGCCCGTATATGGAGATCTTTGTGATTCTGCGTCCATTGTATGCCCATATATGCCCATATATGGAGATATCTGTTTTATCTGCGTCCATTTTATGCCCATATATGAGATCTCTGTCTCTTTTTGTTTGTTTCCTCTTTAAGCAGAATATGCAGCCTGCTTAAATCTGCATCATTCAAGTCATCCTCCCAGTCCCACGCTTTGTTGCTTGTCTTATGTTTGTCTTTGTCTCTTTTATTTTCCTTTTCTTTTTTGGAGCGGGAGAGTGAATTCAGCTTGAGATTTTTTGGAGAACTTGTTTTTTTTTTCAGTCTTGTGCTGTTGACAGGGGAGGCCTTAGCTATGTTTCACCAGTTTCAATTGAAACGGGCCTCAGCCACCAGGGGGCCTCCAAGAGCTAGCCAGCAAGCCTTTTCAACTTGCAACACACATATAACACTTTTTAATAATCATATAACCTTGTTAATATAACGCCATTTTGGCCAATGCTATAACATTATGTAGTGATATAATAATAATAATATATAAATAGCAGGCAGTCATTGACTATAAGTCAACTTTTGTGTGCGATTGTTGCATGGCTACTGTGGCCTGGGTGCGCTGGCGGTGGCGTGGGGGGGCCTCATCAATAGCTCTTGAAACGGGCCTCCAGATTACTAAGGCCGCCCCTGGCTGTTGATTTAACTTGTCTTATGTTTGTCTCCTCCGTCTGCACCTCAGCCAACCCAGATCTCCACTACTGATCCTTGTTCTCTTCAGCAAAAGCTGTAAAGTAATTTAAATCTGCATCATCAATGTTCTCCCAGTCACACTCTTTGTTGCTTGTCTTATGTTTGTCTCCTCCTCCATCTGTTTGTCTGTGTCCGTTTATGCCCATTATGGAGATCTCTGTATCTGTCTATGCCTCCGACTGTGTTGCAGACACAGTGCTGGTTCCCCCTTTAATTCAAACCCCATAGAGACACACGGGCTCCTACAAATATGGCCGTCCTATTGTGATAGCGACCCGACTTCGGGTAAGGATTAACGGTGAACTGCAGCTGCCAATGCAATCCCAATGAGAGGCATCGTGAAATATCATAATTTCAGTGGTTGACTACTGAGGCATTAGCGATTTTTTTTTGTGTTCTAATAAAGTGTCCCATGAGTTTAATTTTGCCTTTTTAAAGTGGCATATCTGTCATCTTGATACACTACCTACAATATACTTTAATATACTTCATCTGTGAGTCAAAAGTGCTAGCATTGGAAATCTTAAGTTTAGGTGGTCGCATGGTACACACGTCATGGACGCATCCCTTGAGGTTTTCTATAGCCAGATACGCTCGTCTCTCATGTATAATTAGGCTGTTTATTTTTGGGAAATGATTGCATCTCGCCTTTTCCAAACGGAGTCTTGCAGGTTATTTTTGGATTAATACTAACCTGGAGAATCCACTCTGTAGTTGAAAAGGTCGGGATCTTCAAAGTCGGCGCTCATAAACGCACAGCAGTAAAGACAGTGATGTCACTGAAAAGCGACAGGTTCTGTGTCTGCCGTTTCCCCTCTTCTCTGTTAACATTATGGGTAATCCATTCAAGTGGCAAATTAAATGTGACACACATCATGTATTTAGAAAACAAGAAGATATGTTGTCAGGGTCAGGCCATACATCTGGAAACATATTTTTATTCAAATCAAGATAGTCTGCAGTTCGTGTAGGATTATTTTAATATTAGGCTAACCACAGCTGAATTGCAATGACTTTCTATGGGCTGGCTTGCAGTGCACCGTTCTCCCTTACCCGAAGTGGGGTCGCTATCACAATAGGACGGCCATATTTGTAGGCGCCCGTGTGTCTCTATTATACCTGTTGTCATAGGACCCGTTTTGACCATCTGTTTGCCTGTGTCCATTTATGCCCATATATGGAGATATCTGTATCTGTCTGTCTGCGTCCATTTTATGCCCATATATGGAGATCTTTGACCATCTGTTTGCCTGTGTCCATTTATGTCCATATATGGAGATATCTGTATCTGTCTGTCTGCATCCATTTTATGCCCATATATGGGGGCATTCATTTTATGCCCATATATGGAGAACGTGCGTGCCCGTGGGACGAACGGTTCTCGAGTGATGTCACAATGAGTCAGCGCTTGCGCCGATTTCCTCCGGAACAGCCTGATGTCAACAATCAGCCCCGCATAAGGAGATTCCGAACGTTTCGCGCTGGTTCGGGAAAACCGCGCGTCGGGTCGGGTCGAGGCCCAGCACTGCACTCCGCGCCACGGTGGGGAACGCGTGTGCCGAATCTGAAGCCGGTGGGACGAACGGGTCTCGAGATACGTGGATTACAGACAGACTGACAAGCAGACACGCAGAGACTTCTCGCATGTATAGATAGATTAACCTCTCTTTTCTGGACATATTAGCTGAAAAAAAAGAAAGAAATAGACAAGCATTCATCCAAAATGTTACATCTAGATGCTCACAATACATCTTAAACAAAGCTTTGTGGGCATGGATACCAGATATTTTGCTATTTGAACTACAATAAAGTATATAGATTTTAAGTGGTTAAAGTTAATCAATATTAATATGATGTTTTGCAGATGGTCCAAAGAAGGTTTCATTATCAGTGAAACCCTCTGCTGTGATAAAGGAGGGTAGTACAGTGACTCTGACTTGTGAAAGTGATGCAAACCCAAAAGAATTGTACATCTGGTACAAGGAGAATGCAGCACTGCTGGGACAAAAAGAAATGGTATATAAATTCAACCGCATCAGGTCCAAAGACAGCGGGAAGTACCATTGTCTATCTTCAAATGAATATGGAATCTTAAGCTCATCCTCTGTTGATATAGATGTCCAATGTAAGTACAAGTAAAAGGTTTTCAGGGCAACAGTGATACGTTTGTAAATCCTTCGTTGAATCACTGTTTTATCAAATATAGAAGCAGTATTATGAACATGGTAAGAATGTTCAGTCAAACATTTATGAGTTGTGTTTCTATATATCTTGCTCTCCAGATGCCCCGAAGAACGTCTCAGTGTCAGTGAGTCTGTCTGGTGTAATAGAGCAGGGCAGTTCAGTGACTCTGACTTGCATCAGTGATGCCAACCCACCAGAGGTCAATTATACCTGGTACCGCCAGAATGAAGACACACCTAAACATGTTGGACAGAACTTCACCATGGCTAATATTCAATCTAACCAGAGTGGAAATTATTCTTGCTTAGTTCAAAACACAATAAGTGGCAGGAATGTCACCTTCCTATTGGTTGTTGTAGCAGGTAAGAAATATCCAACGTATTCATTAGTACTCTTGCATCCAATAGAACTAGAATTTCATTAGCAAATAATATTGAAAGGATGATTTTATCTGCTAAGTTTTCAGTGTTGTTAAGAGATCCATAAAGTCCTGTATAAGTCAGGCTCTCATTTACTGTCAGTGATTTATTTGAGCACCTGATCCCCAGCACCATGGGCCTCAATATCAATAGCTGCGGCTGAAGGAATCCTCTTTGCTGTCAGCGAGATCATCATATCCATCGTATTCTTCCTGTGGATCAGGTAACACATTTAGTCTTTCCTTTACACTTCTTTAATCCAAATGAAACACAAACTCACCTAAAACCGAGTCTTTCATTCACAGACGAAAGATGGCCTCCAAGCAGCCATCTGACACTGAACGACTAGTGCAAATCACAGTTCAGGTAGGTTAGCCCTGGAGAAACAAACAGTGTTTGAAACGTTTCCTAACTTTCCTTTTGTTTCTTGGAGTGAGCCTATATATATTTTTTATAATACAATGAAGTGTTTTGCCTGTTTCATCACCTTTTTTATGTTTTAATTTAGTTTTATGTTTTTACTTTTCTTTTCTGTTTTATTGTTAATCATTTGTATTTTTCTGTAAAGCACAATTGTGCTTATTTTTTGTGCTGTAAAGCATATTGAGCTGCATTTCATGTCAAGAAAAGTGCAAACATATTCATTATTATTATTATTACTATTATTAACAGGAACCAATGGAACAGCAAGATGATGTTGACTACACCACCGTTCACTTTATTCCCTATACGAAGAACCAGGAAGAGCCCGACTCTTCTACCGTGCAACCATAGATACCGTATAATGTGATATAATGGTCCAACCACCACAGCCCGAGACAGAAGGATGTCCACTATAGAGCATCGCAGTTGAAGCCCTACCCCGTCCTCACTCTGGGGTCGGAAGCGTTTTCCCCATTCATTTCTTCCATAGACCTTTCATAAAGTATTTATTTAAAAGTGTTTAAGCCTCGGACAAAGCCACCTCGGCTGGTGAGGAATCATGACAATATTCAATTAATTGGAAAGCTGAAAAAAGGGCAGGGTACAAGACTGTGTACATCATTATTTAAAAAATTGCGGAAACTACACTCCCAGAATGCATTGCGAATGACACTTGTTTCCTGAAATATATCCCTTAAATCACGGTCAGTTTAGTTATCCAGGCCAGCATATGGCCTGACATGTAGTGATTTTCATCTCTGTGGACGCTCTTATCGTCATCTTTAAAACCCTTCTTGTGCCCATCCCGAACAAGTTCGGCTTTTTTTCAATACAATACAATGTTTTTTTTGCTATTTTACTTACCCTGAGCTGCTTGTAGAGATGTGGGTGGTCCTGGCTCGTCCTACGCTTTCCAACGACCGAGTCTAGATGGTCCGACGATTTATTCCATTGAAAATGGTTTAGAATAAAGTTTAGAGCCCCCCCAAAAAAACTCAATCTATCTGTCGGCGGCGCGACGTATTCCGGGGTGCCGATCTCGATCTAGTCCGGCTTTTTTAATAAAATGAATTAATTAATCGGAGGCCTCAACGAAGCCCGGTCTAATTTTGGAACCAGGCCGCCTATCGCGCTTTCTTTCCACCGGCCCGTAATCGGGTAACGCCGCCGCACCGCGCCGCCTAATCCAATACATTCTCAGATCTTTAGAGACCTTTTTCTCTGAACTGTGTTCCCAGGGCAGCAACAACGTTTTTTTTGCGGCTAAATAGCCTCAGATCGGGCTTACCAAAAAAAAGAGCCGATAACTCTTAGCTCTCTTCCTCCGGTCCACGGTCATAACACTGCATGCAGTGAAATCCCAATCCACTTCTGCCAGGGTACCCGGATGATACTATGAAGCCTTATGGAGAAATGTCTGGCACTCTAGCGTCCTCTTGTGGCCTTGGCACGAAGTGATTAACATAGTGCATCATATTTGTAAAAGAAAGACACTCGCTCACGGATTTCTGCTGAAGTGCAATAATCTGCCGGGAAGACAGGGGGCAGTAAGCTACTTCCGCGGTAACCGCAAGATATGTGAAAGAAGAAGAAGCTAGAAGACCAATCACAGACGTCGATTTCACGGGATGTACATGTTTAGCAGTATGGGTAATGCAGTTCTTCGTGCGATCTTGATTAAAACGTGTTTTTACTAAAACTAGAGTGATTGCATACATACTCGGGGGTTCTACAGGAGCATAACCATATTACAACCACCAGCCTAGTGGTAAGTGTACATTGAATTGCTACGACTTTGTGGCTGATAATGAAAAACCCTATGGTGAAAATGAATGAGCTTTTTTACTTCTGACACCTCACTGCGATGCTCTATGGTGTGGTCACATTTAAAAGGTCCATTGCTGCCCCCTGGTGAGATATCTGAGACATTACAACTGAATAAATCAGAGAGACTGATTACAGAGACACAGTCTTGAATGTGGATATTGTATATACTCACACAATTTTGACACACATGCTCAGATTCTTCAATATTCCGCATTAAGCATTCTGTGCTATAATCTTGCAAGCGAACCAGCCTGTGCCCAGTTCCCTTCTGATTCAGGGACAGATGTTGTGACACTTCTTGACAATTGGGGATTATGGCGCAAAAAGACACTTTCTTGGGTGAGATTATGATGGCTACTAAAAGGCCTTTTATGCCAAATTCATGGTCCTATGTTTCTGAATTGCTACAAAGCTGTGTTAACCCTTGATTATTTTCTGCATGGTGTTCCCATTCCCAATGCATTTCCCAGTTCTTAATTGTGTTATTATTGGTGTTATTAGTTGAATATGAATGAGTTGGGATGGGATTATGTTGTAGGACAGGGGTCTTCAACGTCTTCAGGCCAAGGATCCCTTGGTTGAGAGAGAGATGAAGCAGGGACCCCCACAACCTTTTCGTAGATTCCATATAGTTTCATCGTTTGACAGCACAATCGTCAGTGTATTTTGGATTCATGTCAATTTGTGTTTTCAAATATTTAACCACTTGAACTGTCACTCTCACTCTGGTCTGCTCCTTTTCCCCTCTACCAACCTCTTTTGCCGAAAATAGCTGATCTACAAGCTCACAACGCCTCGCACTGTGAGGCGTTGTGAGCTTGTAGATCTGCTATTTATTGTAAGTTCTCAGAATATGGACGCTAGGGTTCAAGTGGTTAAATTATTTAAAAAAAAGAGCAAAAAGGTTTCTATCACACAAAGATTTGGAGGACCCCCTGTAGTGACTCTGAGGACCCCCTAGGGGTCCCGGACCCCCTGTTGAAGACCCTTGTTGTAGGATATTATGTGTGGTATTATTTCTTGTTTATGTTCATGTACTGTATGTCAAAGCTTCAATATTAAAAGAGTTGTTCCTGCTAAGTCGTTGTGATAGGCCTACTCCTTACAAGCCAGTCGTCAATATGAATCAAAGAATGCATATGAAATAATTCACATTAGAACAACTACTTTGAAGAAATTAAAAAGATTATGAACCATTTGGGATTCATTGACGAGTACATGGATATGATGCAAATATTATGAATTCATTTTACTGCATGAAACAAAAAAGAAAGAAAAGAAAAAACATGACATCGGCTACAGTATATAAAAAGTCAGATTAAAACTCAGAGAACCTACATAACTAAAGAAATGTTTCTGACCATAGCACAATATTACACAATATTATTATCACAATACAGTAGTAGACTAATACATGACGAAGATTTAGTGTACTCCACGGCTTGTCATTAATAAACTGTAATATAGTAATATGGTAATATTACATTTTCTTTTAATGCAAACTGTAAACTGTTTCAACAATGTTTGTTGCTATATATATATATATATATATATATATATATATATATATATATATATATATATGACATGTTTCAACTGACAAGCTCTCACTAAAAACCCTCAAACATCGACAAGATGATGATTTCCTGTGTTTGCTGTAATCTTGTGATCTAATTATAGGCCTAGGTGATGCCATTTTACGGTATTCTTTTTTGTGCGTGTTACAGATGATCTGTGCTTAAATCCATGCAAATTTGATTGATTGATTGATTGATTGATTGATTGATTGATTGATTGATTGATTGATTGAAGACTTTATTAGAAGTTTGCATAGAAAAGGGTACAGTTTCATGACGGTACAGTTCATTGGTACAAGGTCTACTAAAAGGAGATCCTAGAAAAGACTACGCTTATTTCCACAGGAAACCATTAAATGATCTCATATAACATTGAATGACAGACGAATAGAACACAGTACTATGCAGTAGATATAGTCAGTAAAAAAAAAAGAAAAATGAAAGAACAAAAGAACAGTAATTTTATACAAACAGAAAGTATATACAACGAAGAGGCAGGGGGGGGTAGGTCTGTTTTTACCAATTGCGAACGGCTGCTGCCTGTAAGTGGTTTTTCAGAGCGATTTTAAAGGATGCTAGTGATCCACACTCCTTTAAGACCTTCGGTAAGGCATTCCACATTCCACCAATGTCGACTCGACATTGGTCATACACTTCATTCTGCCATATCACGAACACAGGAGAAAAGAATATGGGTACAGAAAGCACCTTCCTCCAAATACTGTAGATCGACTGCCTATAGAATGGAGGAGATTGAGCAATGTTGCAAGCTGCTTTGCCTTACACTTGGACAACCCCATAATCCTCCAGCCCCTGACCACCAGCCTGTGGATATGGCCAAAGCTGCCAAATATAAAAACATCTGAACTTATAGCCTAGAATAGATGTATAACACACACACACACACACACACACACACACACACACACACACACACACACACACACACACACACACACACACACACACACACACACACACACACACACACACACGTAATATTTCTCATTGATTATCATCAGGAAACTCACTAAGTTTTCTGCTGTTCGGAAATCTAACCCTTGAACATAATAATTATGCAATGTTTAGCACGCAAAACCAAGCTGTGTGCAGCATTTCCTTGTGTGAGAGTATGACGGCTACTAAGCAGGCTTTAATGTTACATTCACACCATAACCATTAGTGATTATAGAAACCTTATTATAACCTTACCTTGGGGTCCTAGTAGCTGCTTAACCTTCCTTTTCATACTCACCTCACCGCTACTCATCAGTCAAGCGTGGGTGGCTCAGAGTAGATGACAGAGTGCAGCATCTTGCAATGGGCCTGGTGTACAAGATACACTACACCACTAACATACCCATGTACGTGACAACATACTTTAAATAAAATATAAAATAATACATAAATATAATAAAATAAAACGTTAAGGATGTTCACAATTACAAAACCAGAGGCAGCGCCACAGATCACGTTCAACCCAGAGTCAACTCAAACAAAGGGTCAAACTCGTTCTCCTGCAATACCACCAAAATGTGGAACGCCTTACCGAAGGCCTTAAAGGAGTGTAAATCCCTAACATCCTTTAAAATCGCCCTGAAAAACCACTTGCAGGCGGCAACCACTCGTGACTGAATAATTAATATTTAAAAGAGCTATAAAATGTTGTAGTTGTTTTTTTGTGGAGGTAGGCCATTAAGCATTTGATGCAGTATTGATGCCATACTGCAGCAGTATGCACAAGACATTTGATACTGATTGCTCCAGTGGTTTGTGAGATTAGCTCCAGACACACACACACACACGCACGCACGCACGCACGCACGCACGCACGCACGCACGCACGCACGCACGCACGCACGCACGCACGCACGCACGCACACACACACACACACACACACACACACACACACATTTTACACATTTTGAATTGCTCATTAAAAAGATGGTTGTCCAATACTATGACATAATTTTAAACATCTATTGATCATTAGATCTTTAAAAAAATATATTCTCTTTTTTTGTTTCAATATTTCTGTCTTTTATGTGAAAATACCTTTCTTCTTTCTTTTTTTCATTTTTGTGTAGTTTCTCTTCGTTATTGTGTTGTTCCATGTCCTCCTCCTACCCAAAAAGACCACAAGGGACTCAATGGACAAAAAATACGTTTTGTGCTTTAATCCTTTTTGAATTGATGGCTCATGAGTTGGGATGGGATTGTGTTGTGGGATATCATGTGCTATTAATTTGTGTTTAGGGTGATATTTTCTTGAATGTATCGATACCAAACTCAGTATTGATCAGCACATGACTAAAAGGCATTTAGGTTCTCGGCATTTGAGTCTGCCTTTTATGCAAAATTATGAATGCATTTTACTTCACAAAGAAAAACAAAAAACTACAAAAAAGAAAAACATGACATATACGGTAAGTACATATGAAAATGTAAAAGGGAGATTCAAATGCCGAGAACCTACATGTAGTAGCCTGTAACTAAATGTGTCTGACCATAGCACAACATATCAGTAGTACTAGTAATACATGACAAGGTTTAGGTTCTCTTTAGACTGATTCTAGTTTCTTGATTTACCTGCATTATAGTACAGTATATTCTATAAGTCACAAGAACATCTGCTAAATGCATACATTGTAAATGGTAATTGCTCCACAGCCTGTCACTAAGACACCCTAATATATTAGATTATTTTAATGCAGTTTCAACAACTTTTGCAATACATGACAAGCTCTCACTAAAAGACCCTCAAACATCAACACATTTGTGATTTCCTGTTTGCTGTTATCTTGTGATCTAACTATAGATGATGCATTAGATATTTTTTTCCGTACACGTTACAGATTCTATATATAACTCTAGCTCTTTTTCACACATTTCATAGATTATTATCAGGAAACACATGAGTTCTGCGGTTCTGCTGTTGAGCTTGATGAATTACCATCAGTCTGCTTGAAGAGGAAGTACGTGGTCCCATTTTAAACACATTCTGTCCTAATTGTATCAACCTCGGTGGAATCAACCTGTTTACAACTTACCAGCACACTCTGTAAGTTTACTCTTTTTTAGGCAACTAAAGAAACATTTTTAATTGCATTATTATTATTATTTGTATTATTTTTTATTCAAACACAATATTTTACAAATAGGACTGAGTACAATGACAAGAGTAAAGATGACTGTATGCAGAGAAGAGAGCACCGCAGTTATGATCTTAAATTATATTATATTTCCTCTTATGGACATTATCCACCAGCAGTTTTAGTTTTCTGAAGCCTTCAACCCAGAGGAGAGGCCTAACTATGAATGTTAGAGGAGCAACACATGGATTTGTGCTCTTCCTCTTGACTGTACCAGGTATTGTACATTTATATTTATTAGGATTTTAGAAATGTGTTCTTACGTTCTGTAGGCCTTTATTTCAGATAAACATGTGAGGAGCTATTGTGATGTGATATCTAAGTGTCATTTGAAAAATAATGAAAATACCTTTCGCACAGAGAATGGTGAACTGATTAAAGACAAGATTGTCAGTGTTTATTGTTAGATCACTGAAACCTCCGTTAGACTGCAGTAGGATATGCTTATTTAAAAGGATCTATTAGCTGATGCCATGTGAGACAGCTAGTCCTACTGGGGTCCACCATAGTCATGACACAATACACCATCAATGGGATTATTACAATTTAGAGGTTAAGAGGTTCTGTCAATTTCAAATAAACATTTCCTCTACTCTAATAACTTTACGATTATGATAATGATTTGTTCTCTGTTACAGTGATACAGGGTCAAGATGGCTGGGGAGTAACCTACAACCCTCATTCTAGAATGTGTGCCGTTAAGGGATCAACTGTGCAAATAAGCTGCACCTACCGATACCCATCCAACGCAGGATATAAAAACAGTTTCTGGTATACTAAAGGGGAGGCTAATGATGCTCTGGATCTGTACCAGGACTCTCAGTATGCAGGGCGTGTGGAGAACCATTGTGAACTACAGCACAGGAGCTGTACACTGACCATTAGAGACCTGAGAGAGACTGATGCAGCAGATTACAAGTTTAGGTTGATAACAAACAAACCAGGTGGGACATATACTGGTCGCCCTGGAGTCAAATTAACTGTCACAGGTAACTTTTTCATGGGGAGTAGTTTACCTGGTACACTTTTTACAGTCACAAGTACTTGATCTTAAACAGAAACACACATCAGAGTTACTGTATTAATCTATTGTGACTAGAATCACCATTTGTTTTTTATTTATTCATGGCACCCTCTAGACCTGCAGGTGACGATGAGTCCTTCCACAGTTACAGCAGGACAGAAGGTGTCACTGACCTGTAACAATAACTGTTGGCTTGACAACCCCACCTACATCTGGTACCTGAATGGACAATTTCTAAAAGAGACTAATGGGAAGTATGAGACTCTTGACTCAGTCAGCAGTCATCATGCAGGAGAATACTCCTGTGCTCCTAAAGGCCAAGAAGATGCCAGAAGTCCTGGAGTAACTCTCACTGTCAGATGTGGGTAGATTTTTGTTAACCTGAGATATTTATTTGTGTGTCTTTTGATGGTGTACTAGTCACACTACTTCACTTCTACATTGACTTTATAAAAGAAAAGAAAAGAACACCTCATATTGTCGACCAAAACAAGACAGAAGTATGTGCTTATTGCTTAATTGGGTCTTTGCACCACAGGAGAGAGTCAAGCCACTCTGGGTTCTCAAACTGAATTAATTTGAGCCCACTGAAAAAAGATAATGCCTTTATAATAATTTTTGAATTCATCTCATCTCATGTATCATTATTAGCTATTCCTGAAATATACAAATGTCTCTGCAGGCAGACAGATACATTGTGATCACTTGTGTGAGTTGGGTAAATGGATCTGGGGTAATGAAGGTCAAGGTCACAGTTAGCGTACGGTCAAAGTTTAGCCCTATGCCTATGCTCCTGCTATATATACTGTATAAAGTATGCAAAATATAGGGCATATTGAAAATGAATGCGTACCTTGTGAGCTATAGGCAGATATACTCGTGAAGATAAAAAGCTCAAAAATAAAAAAGGAGTAATAACCTAGCAGAGCATGAATGTTAAGATGTAAAATAACATTCACATGTATATAAAGTATACATTTTTATACTTATACTTTATATTTTGTATATATATAAAATGTGTTTCTTCACAGAGTACAAATAATATAATATAGAAATATTGAATGTTCATAAAGCTCATTTGCATTTAATTGAGGTAGTTTTGTGTTCGAGAGTGTACAGGTGTGTGTGGTCTGTGTGCACAGTGTATACTGTACATTGCGATCCGAGAGTGTGGTCTAGCCAACACCAACTCGGGACTCCTGGATCACTGCCCTCCACACTAGACATCAGGTTCTTGAGCTCTACAGTGCTTTTAAACTGTCGCACCACAGTGCATCTAATCAGGGGTGGACAACTTTGATGATGGAGATTGGAGAGGGCCACTATATTTTTCTTACTCACTCCAGAGGGCCATATTGCATATACTCTCGGGCAGAAACCTCTGTCATTCTATGTCACAGAAATGTATAGCAAAAATAGACGATCTACAAGCTTAAAATGCATTGCTCTGTGAAGTGTTTTGAGCTGCAATTTTCTTATTGGAATCCTGAAAAGTAAAAATGTTATTTAATTTCAAATGCATTTAGTTACCATACATATGTTAACTTCAATTGGATTAAGTTTGCATGTTTGGAATTGGAACAGCTGAAATCAATAATATATCAATAATCTGATATTAACCTGCGGGACGTATAAAGTGAAGGTGGGGGCTTCATGTGGCCTCGGGCCGCCAGTTGCCCATGGCCATGTATGATCTAGATCCTGTTCATGGACTAATAATGGAGGCCTCTAGCAAGAAAAGAAACATCTGCTTTTTTAAATGCACTGTCTGTATTGTGCTGTTTTTTATGTATTGTTCATTAATATATATATATTGTCCTTCTCAAACGTCCTATAATCTACTGTATCTATAATCTATGTTACAGCTTATTGGGGAGTAACCTACAACTCTGCTGAGGTGTGCGTCAGTAGGGGATCAACTGTCCACATTTACTGCTCCTACAGTTACCCATCTGATGAAGTTTATAACGTCACAAACAGATTCTGGTTCACTACATCAGATGCTGATAGACATGTGGATCTGAAACAGGATCCTGAGCGTGCAGATCGTGTGCAGTACCATTGTGATGACCTGGATCGCAGCTGTTCCCTGACCATTAGAGACCTGAGAGACACTGATCCAGCATATTACAAATTTAGGTTCATAACAAACATAGAGGGAGGGATGTTTACTGGTAAACCTGGAGTCAAATTGACTGTCAAAGGTAACATTTTCATATTGCAGTAGTTTACCTGGTACATTTCTGACTGTCACCAGTACAAAAACACATAAAGAGTAGTGAGTTAATTAATCTTTGTGATTTTCTCTTTTTTCTCTTATAATCTTTTTTCTGGCTCCATCTAGACAACTGTGAGACAGTCAGTCCCGAAGAAACTTCCATTGGCAGCAGTAAGTTGTGATGTTTATTTTGTTATCTCAAATGATACTTTCATTTGGTTTGTGACCTGTGTTCTGATACTCAGCCTACAAATGAATAAAAATACTGGAAACCATCTTAGTACTAAGATCCAAATTTCTCACATTGACATGTGTGGGCCTATAGCAAGCAAAGAAACATCTCCTGTCCTCTAATGATTTTATGATAATGATTATGATATGTTCTGTGTTACAGATAACTGGGGAGTAACCTACAACCCTCGTTCTGTTTGCGCCATTAAGAGATCAACTGTGAAAATAAGCTGCACCTACAGTTACCCATCCTATGCAAATTCTCATTTGCATAGGCCTAATCGTTATGGTCCTCATTATGATCATTTCCGTCACCCTTTCTATGACAGTGGCCCTACCTATGAGACTGTCACAGCCAACATCATAAACAGTTTCTGGTTCACTAAATGGGAAGTGGATCTGTACCAGGACTCTCAGTATGCAGGTCGTGTGGGATACCATTGTGTCAAACAACGCAGCAGCTGTACCCTGATCATTAGAAACCTGACAGAGACTGATTCAGCAGATTACATGTTCAGGTTCATAACCAACATAAAAGGTGGGAGATATGCCGGTGAACCTGGAGTCAAATTGGTTGTCAAAGGTAACTCAGTGTCATTATTTGGGCATGATTCCATTTGGAGATATTTAATCTATTGTCACTATAATCATCATGATGGTTTTAATTTTCTGTTCAACATCTAGGAAACACACACATCACAGTAGTAAATCTTTTTTTTTTTTTTTACTTTTCTTTGGCACCCTCTAGGCCTGCGAGTGGTGATGTCTAATTCCACAGCGATAGAAGGACAGAAGGTGACACTGACCTGTAACCCAGACTGTTCTCTGACGGACAAACCCAGCTACATCTGGTACCAGAATGGACAGATTCTAAACCACACTGAGAGCCAACAAATGGTTGTAGGCCCAGTCTGTGGTAAGCATGCAGGAAGCTACTCCTGTGCTGTCAAAGGTCTAGAGGATGTCAGAGCTCCTAACCAAACCCTCACCGTCATATGTGAGTAGAGTTTTGTTAAGTTGTGTTGTTCATTTATTGGATCTGAAATCATAGTTTCATTTGGTTTGTTGTGACATTGCCCTCGGTGGTGTAACTTTAAGTAACTAAGTACATTTACTGTACCGGTACTTAAGTATACGTACGTTTTAGGTATTTTTTACTTTACTGGAGTATTTTCTAATTTTCAATACTTTTACTTCTACTCCACTACATCTCAAAGGCAAAGGTAAACTCTACTACATAAATCAGCCGTATATACATTTTGGACATTTGAAAATAGTCGTGACACATTGTGAGCTTGTAGATTATTCAAAAGATTTGTTTACATTTCATACCTTTGAAAACTTACTTTGGTACTTTCAATACCAATACTTTTGTACTTTAACTCAAGTAAATGTTGAATTCTGGACTTTGACTTGAAAAAGATTGTACATTGCAGTAGTGATACTTTTACTTAAGTAAAAATAATCAGTACTTTTTCCACCACTGTGTGTCCTGATACTCAGCATACAAACGAACAAAGACTGTTATTAGTTTAGAAACAAAAGTGGTCCTGCTGAACTTCAGTCTGGATTCCATGGATCGTCATCTAATTTCCTGGTCTGATTTTTGTTCCCAGTTTGCCCCTGTATACACATAACTGACAATTAGCATTCTTTATCATAGCCTGTAAGCCCTTTCCTACATGTGCACAACCCCAAAACATGTTCATCACTTGTCAGACAGACAAGGTATAGAGTATGCCTCCTTGCAGAGACATTGAGTTTCAAATGAAATGTTCTACAGAACTTTCTTTTTAATGTACTTTTTATGGCATCCTCTAGGCCTGCTGGTGATGATTACTCCTTCCACAGTCGAAGAAGGACAGAATGTGACTTTGACCTGTAAGACCAACTGTTCTTTGCCTATCTACCCCACCTACATCTGGTACCACAACGGAAAGTATCTAAAACACAATGAGAGCCTACATACTATGGTTCTAAACAATGTTAGCAGTAAGGATGAAGGAGAATACTCCTGTGGTGTCAAAGATGATCCCAGACACAAAGGTCCAGGTCCCACAGAAACTCTCACCGTCAGACGTGAGTAGAATTTGCATGTCTGTAATTACAATTAATATTAAAGGGATATTTCACTTTTGGGGTAATTTTAACGTCTACTCAGGCATAAAAGTGCACTCCAGACAGTTATTAAGCTTGCTTCAGTATTTAGAGTTTATTTGGGGGGAATAAATAAATAATGAGAAAATAAATGAAAAAGTTTATTGAAAAAAGAAAAAGAAACACATGGTCCCCTCACGTATTAGAAGGACAAAATCAGTCACCTGAACCAAGAACAGATGTTTTTGATGAGTCTATCATGGTTAAAATGGAGTTTGAGTTACAATGGGTTTGTATAGGAAGGGGGTGTGTCTGTTAAAATGAATATCAAATATCTAAATACTGAGCAAGCAACTTAAAAACTGTCTGGGGTGCTATTGTAATGCCTGAGTAGATGTTAAATTGACCCCAGACTATTTTGAAAGTGAAATATTCCCCTAATTAAATTAAAATCACATTTAACCCATGCCAAGGTAAGAAGCAGCCTAAATCTAAATTTGTGATGCATTTATGCCCGGAATTAGCCTGGCTTTTCCAAGATTGTTTAACTTGCTACAGTTCTCCACAGTGCTTACATTCTCTGCAAACCACTTCACATTTTGGCCATTTCGCGTTTTCTTCAAATTTTGGCCAAACTTGTAAAACTCTAGAATAATGTGATCAGGATGTATCAGTCAGATCTTTCATAATCATTTCCAATGTGATTGCTGTCCAAAGTTTCTATTTTTGAACACTACTTCTGCATGCTACTTTTGTACAACTAAGTAGGGCATTAATATACAAAAATATGTAAAATGTTGAAACATTACAAGGTTTCTGCCTGACAGTGAATATACTGTATGATTCTGGACAGACATGCATGTAAACTGCAACTGGTTGACAGAGGCATATAACCTCGATGCAGCATTCTAGTTTTAAACACATTAACATTAGTGTCTCTTTTCTGGACCAACAGACTCTCTTTTCTGGACATATTAGCTGAACAAAAAAACGAAAAAATTAAAATAGGCAAGAATCATCCAAAATGTTACATCTAGATGCTCACAATGCATCTTAAAACAAAAATGTGTGGGCATGCATAACAGATATCTTGCTATTTGAACTATAATAAAGTATATAGATTTTAAGTGGTTTAAGTTAATCTATGTTAATATGATGTTTTGCAGATGGTCCAAAGAAGGTTTTGTTATCAGTGAAACCCTCTGCTGTGATAAAGGAGGGTAGTACAGTGACTCTGACTTGTGAAAGTGATGCAGACCCAAACGAATTGTACATCTGGTACAAGGAGAATGCAACACTGCCGGGAAAAAAAGAAATGGTATACAAATTCAACCGTATCAGCTCCAAAGATAGCGGGAAGTACCATTGTCTATCTTCAAATGAATATGGAAACTTAAGCTCATCCTCTGTTGATATAGATGTCCAATGTAAGTACATACAGTAAAAGGTTTTCAGGGCGACAGTGATAAGTTTGTAAATCCTATGTTGAAACACTGTTTTATCAAATATAGAAGCAGTATTATGAACATGGTAAAAATGTTCAGCCAAACATTTATGAGTTGTGTTTCTATATACCTTGCTCTCCAGATGCCCCGAAGAACCCCTCAGTGTCAGTGAGTCTGTATGGTGTAATAGAGCAGGGCAGTTCAGTGACTCTGACTTGCAGCTGTGATGCCAACCCACCAGAGGTCAATTATACCTGGTACCGCCAGAATGAAGTCACACATACTGGACAGATCTTCACCATCACTAATATTCAACCTTACCAGAGTGGAAATTATTCTTGCCAAGTCCAAAACACGATAGGTTTTACAAAGTCCACCACCTGGTCGGTTGTTGTAGAAGGTAACAACAACAATTCATTCATTTACCCACTTACCTCCACTTACTAAAACTACATTTTCATCAGCAAATGTTGGATGAATGATTTTCTCTGCACATCTTTCATTATAAAGTGTTTCTTGAATCAGGCTCTCATTTACTGTCAGAGTTTTAAACTGACTTCCTGATCCCCAGTGCCCTGGATAAAAATAGCTGCAGGTGCAGGAATCCCCTTGGTCGCTATTCTTCTCATCATAACCGTCTTTGTCTTCCGGTGGATCAGGTAATGAAAGTTGTTTTCCCTTTCCACTTTAATTCAAATTAATTTGCTAAATCACAGACTCACCTAAAATTTACTCTTTCAACAACAGACAAAAGAGGGCCTCCAGGCAGCCACCTGACATTGTACCACCACCACGACCACCGAAAACCACAGTCCAGGTAGGTCATAGCCCAGGAGAGCCAAGAAGTATTTGAAACAGCTTGACACATAATAACCTGTTACCTGTTGTACCCTGGAGCGGGTCCTCTTCCACTGGAGGATTTCCCAGGATGTGCTGTTCCACTGAATTCCAGCGTTTTTTTATTCATGGCAAATATAACCTGTTCGACTGACCCTCAACCTCACCCTCCACGTTAGCTCTGAGTTGAGGTGCCACTTCGTAGGATGCCGGTGTTAGGTCATTAACACCGGTAGAATGTGACACCGGAGTGACCAACAGCACAGATGTTTACTTTTTTCCAGACATCATATCCAAACAGTAAAGTTAGTCCTAAGTCCTCCGTGTGCTCAGATGTTCTACATTTTAGCGGTCAAAAACATTCACCATTGAGACAAGCATATAAATCTTTAATAGTCACAGTTCCATATTTTAAATAAAACACAATGTAGCCTTTACTTCTACGTTGTGTTTTACCACACGGAAGTCTCAGCCGAAGAATGTGGAAATGGCTGACTAAAAATGGATTTAAAGTTAAACACCCCGTCTCAACCCATCGCTTAAATATTATTTTCCGATATTCCGCTATGAAATTGCAAACATCTGAGAGCAGGTATACTGTTTGTTGGCCACTGTTTGCTGGTATCACACTGATCAAGTGCAGCGTACTTCTTGCGTGACTTTGTGACGCAGGACTGCGTGACAGCGACACGATGGCGGCATGGCGCTCTACTATGAACCGAGGGGAGCAGTGGCCGTAAAACACCCGGCCGCAGCGGCTCTGCCGAACGAGCGAACCTTGTTTGGGGAGCGGGGTTTGATTCCAGCTCTGTACACAAATCAACACATTAGGACTTTGATTGATTTTAAACAGCAGAATTCAGAGAACTCACTGAGTAGAAATTCTGCTAGAGGATAATGCCTTGGTCCATGATCCAAACAGAAAGTTCAGTCTCAGACACTTCCAAACACCCTTTGGGTCTTCAAAGTAAGTTAGGCTTAAAGGAGCTGAATTAATTGAGGAATGGAAAATAATGATAATTTCTCTCCCTCTTCCTCCCTCTCCCTCTCCCACTCCATCTCTTTGTCTCTCTCTCCCCCAACTCTAATTCCCCCCAGAACAACTCTGACTCAGACTCTGACTACTCAGACTTTGAAATCTTCTTACCTTTGGCCAGTAGCAGCAGCTCTGAATCTACAGCCCAAGAGGAATCAAGGGAACAGCAGGCTGATGTTGACTACTCCACCGTCCACTTCACTCGCTTTAAGAAGAACCAGGAAGAGCCCCACTTTTCCACCGTCCAACCACCACAGCCCCAGGGACAGGATGTCCACTACTCCAGTGTCCAACCACCACAGCCCCAGGGACAGGATGTCCACTACTCCAGTGTCCACTTCACTCGCTCTAAGAAGCCTAAAGCGTCCCTCCATTCCACTGTCCAACCACCACGGCCTCCCCAGAGACAGAGACAGAAGGATGTCCACTATGGTGTGGTCAAATTTAAAAGGCCCAATGCTGTCCACTGGTGAGATATCTGAGACACTATAACTGAATTGTGTATGGGTGGCCATGGATAGAATCAAGCCACTCAGGATCCTATAAAATCTTAAAAAGAAAAAGTTGAAAACCGCTAAACAAACATTATTTATAAAATGTAGTTCATCAAATAGTTAAATATTCACAGAATCAAAGGGTTTATGGTCATAATTCACCAGGATCATGGATGGCTTGATTCTAGGCTTAAAATAATTTATAAATATTTTTGTAAATCTCTATGGGAAAAATGTATGGGCGATTATAGACCATGTACACTGCTATGCCCTATAGAGAGGCTGATTAGAAAGACAAATGATAGATTATCTATTTTAATTTGATGGTCATTGCTGTTTCTTTTATTTTCCCCCCTTTTTTCAGAGTCCTGGATGAGGAGGATCCTCTTCACAGGAGCAGATCCTGCAATCGTCCACATTCTACATTCTGCTTTAAGACAGGGTTTCTCAACCTGTGGGTCGGGAGTCGGGACTACAGGGGGTCCCCCAAATTACTTTGGGGGCTACCCAGATGATTAACTTAAGACTCTCTTCAGGCTGCGACTCCCCAAAATAATTATATATAATAATAACCTGACAAGCACTTGGAATTGTTGAGGCATTAGGCTACATTTAGCTCTTTCCTCTTTCTTATATCAGATTCAATGTCACTGTCATCATCTCTGAGTACATGATTACTGTAAATACATTATTAGAATACATTTATTTGTAAGGAGAAAGGAAGATGTGGAAGGAAAAACATACTGCTCGAAAGATTGAAAAGAAGGTTTCCTATTTTTATTTCTCTTATGTTATTATAACCACTATATTCTCATGACTTTGTACATTATCCTTTAAATAATATAATTGTATTTACTTTCTTTTGTATATAAAATGTTAGCAATATGTATGTGGTGTCTGTTAGTGTCGTATTAAAAAAAAGTAAAAAATAAAAAAAAACAGTGAAACACAAGTAATTAAAAAAAGAGCTGGTCTAATTGGTTAAAATATTCTAATGGATCATATTCTTGTAAACAAGAAGCAACATTTTGATTTCAATTTGCTGAATTGAATCAATGTGTTTGACCATAGCAGTACTTATCATTGTTGTCGGGGGCAGAAACCTCTTATTTCCATATTTGAACTTATAACGTGTGTGTGTGTGTGTGTGTGTGTGTGTGTGTGTGTGTGTGTGTGTGTGTGTGTGTGTGTGTGTGTGTGTGTGTGTGTGTGTGTGTGTGTGTGTGTGTGTCTTTATTCATTTATTTTTAATAATGCCGTACTTGATCATCATACTACAGCGCCACATAAAAGTAGCAGATCCACAAGCTGGAAACGCGTTTCAAGCTTGTAGATCTGTTACTTTTGCTATTTTGAATTTGAAATTTTGAATCCTAAAAAGTAACAGTTTTAGACATACTGTATGAGGTTTCCACCTGACAGAGACGATAATAGTACATCACATCATACATGACATTAGGCTGCACACGCTCCACAGCCTTGTCACTAATAACCGAAAATACATTTAAAACATCATTTCACTGCAAAAACAAACCACATCTTGACTGTATTAAAGGATGTACTATCATATACGCGTGTGTCTGCCTCAAGCGTCAAAAGAGGGACTTCCTTTGAACATAATCTGAGACCTCAAATCTAGTCTGTTCTTCCTGTTTGCTTGAAACATGAATTCATTTAAAGCCAATAAAATATAAAGGTAATGATAGGTCATAAAGATGGTATTTTGTCCAGGGGGTCCTGACCTCCCTTTTGGCCCTTTAGAGTACACCCTCTGAGGACAAGCAGTTGGTTTTATTCAAAGGTTTTTTAATAAAAACCTACTTATTAATAAATAAACAAATCAACCCAAATGCACATCAACTTCTGCTTCCCCCTCTCTAAGGGAACCCTTAACCATGGATGCTACGGTGATTTCTTGTGTTGGCTGCTATCTTGTCCTCTCAGAGGCTCTCACTCAGTGATGGGTATTGGTTAATTTTTCCATTCGTGCACACAGTTTTGGGCCTGCAAGAGCTCCACCACCCCCACACTCTCTGATTTCAATCTTTCTATAGATTAGCACGAAAAGTCACAAACATCTGAGTTGTGTAATTGTGCTCTTCAGCTGTTCAGCTCTGCTTGCCTATAAATGATGTGACGGCTCCCCAGTTTAAGCAGCTTGTGTCCGATAAGTGTATGAACAGGTGGCATCAACACATTCACAAGTTGACGGCATATGTGAGTTTACTTTTTTTGGTTTTACCAAATCTTTCTGAGATTCAAATTATACTATACTGAGTACCATGTTCCATGTACATTATCCACCAGTGAATGTGTTTAATTAACACCTCTGAGGCCTTCAACCGAGACTAAAGGCCTAACTATGAATGTTAGAGCAGCAACACATGGATTTGTGCTCTTCCTCTTGACTGTACCAGGTATTGTACATTTATATTTATTAAAGGTTTTAGAAGTTATGTGAAGTGGTGTCAAATGTCAAATGATGCATAATAACCTTTCTTATGGAGAAGGTTAAACTTGGAGATCATTATTATAATTATCAGTGCAGTTTATTGTTATCAGGGGCCCTATTACCCCTTATTCCTAAACTTAATTCTTTGCCTTTACTCTTTTGAAAAATAGTTTAAATAGCCGATCTACATCGACACGTTGTGATCTTGTAGATCAGAAATTTGAAATATTTTTTCAAAATAGTAAAAAATGGCAAAAGAGTTTAGGGATAAGGCATGGACGAAAATAGAGCCCCAGGTCTCCTCATCAGAAAGAGATTTTTTGGGAGACATTTTGAATACATTAAATGTATGTTTGGTGATCATTTATCACACCCATTGAGAGAGGGTTTTGCACCGCCAGTGTCTGTCTGTCTGTCTTCTCATACAGTTTGAATGATTTGTGTGATGTCATTAACAATATTATCACGATAATCAAAATATGCTTAAAACGTAAAAATGTGCCAGGCAGACAGATAAATTGTGATCACTTATGTGAGTTGGGTATATGGATCTGGGGTATTGAAGGTCAAGGTCACAAATAGCGCACGGTCAAAGTTTAGCCCTATGCCTATGCTCATGCTTTATATACAGTATGCAAAATATAGGGAATATTGTAAATGAATGCGTAGCTTGTGAAGTTGTGAGCTATAAGCAGCTATACTCGTGAAGATAAAAAGCTCATAAATAAAAGAGTAATAGCCTATAGCAGAGCATGAATGTTAAGATGTAAAATAATATTCACATGTATATAAAATATATTTTTTTATATTTTTACCCATATATAACATATGTTTCTTCACAGACTACAAATAATATAATAAAGAAATATTTAATGTTCATAAAGCTAATTTGCATTTAATTGAGGCAGTATTGTTCATTTGTCCCTCTCAAATGTCCTATATCCTAATGACTTTATGATTATATTCTATGTTACAGCTCATTGGGGAGTAACCTACAACTCTGATGAGGTGTGTGCCAGTAGGGGATCAACTGTGCACATTTACTGCTCCTACAGTTACCCATCTGATGAAGTTTATAAAGTCACAAACAGATTCTGGTTCATTACATCAGATGCTGGTAGATCTGTGGATCTGAAACAGGATCCTGAGCGTGCAGATCGTGTGCAGTACCATTGTGATGACCTGGATCGCAGCTGTTCCCTGACCATTAGAGACCTGAGAGACACTGATTCAGCAGATTACAAGATAGAGGGAGGGATGTTTACTGGTAAACCTGGAGTCAAATTGACTGTCAAAGGTAACACTTTCATGTGGGAGTAGTTTACCTGGTACAATTTTTACTGTCACCAGTACAAAAACACATAAAGAGTAGTTAATTCATCTTTGTGATTTTCTCTTATTATCTTTTTCTGGCTCCATTTAGACAACTGTGAGACAGTCAGTCCCGAAGAAATTCCCATTGGCAGCAGTGAGTAGGTTTTTGTTAAGTTGTGATGTTTATTATCTCAAATGACACTTTCATTTGGCTTGTGACCTGTGTTCTGTTATACTCAACCTAGAGATGAATAAAATACTGTAGGTTAGTTTCTCTACTAGACCCATCTGTGACCTCTCCTTTGCTGTAGCTACAGGGCATGGCTACATACTCTATCACTGCTATCAAGAATTGGGGTTCTGAGCATGGTTCCTACTGATGTATACAACACTAACTGTTCTGAGAAGTCCAAAGCCTCATTATACAAAACCATATTAGTAAGACCCAAGTCCAATTTGACACATCGACATGTGTGGGCCTATAGCAAGCAATGAAACATCTCCTGTCCTCTAATGATTTTATGATTATGATTATGATATGTTCTGTGTTACAGATCACTGGGGAGTAACCTACAACCCTCGTTCTGTGTGCGCCATTAAGAGATCAACTGTGAAAATAAGCTGCACCTACAAATACCCATCCAGTTTCCGAACCAATTCTTATTGGTTTAATCATCATGATTTTCATTATGGTTTCCTTAATCGCCCTTGGTATGACCGTAACCGTGGCCGTGGCCGCGACCGTGACCGGGACCGGGACCGTTTCCATGGATATGACACTAAGACAGCCAACATCATAAACAGTTTCTGGTTCACTAAATGGGGAGTGGATCTGTACCAGGACTCTCAGTATGCAGGTCGTGTGGGATACCATTGTGTCAAACAACGCAGCAGCTGTACCCTGACCATTAGAAACCTGACAGAGAGTGATTCAGCAGATTACATCTTCAGGTTCATAACCAACATAAAAGGTGGGAGATATGCCGGTGAACCTGGAGTCAAATTGGTTGTCAAAGGTAACTCAGTGTTATTATTTGGGCATGATTCCATTTGGAGATAATAATCTATTGTCACAATAATCATCATGATGGTTTTCATTTTCTGTTCAACATCTAGGAAATACACACTTCACAGTAGTATATGAATATATATATTGTGCCTACTATGATCATGATGTTTTATGTTTTACTTTTCTTTGGCACCCTCTAGGCCTGCGACTGGTAATGTCTACTTCCACAGCGATAGAAGGACAGAAGGTGACACTGACCTGTAACCCAGACTGTTCTCTGATGGACAAACCCAGCTACATCTGGTACCAGAATGGACAGATTCTAAACCACACTGAGAGCCAACAGATCATGGTTGTAGGCCCAGTCTGTGGTCAGCATAGAGGAAACTACTCCTGTGCTGTCAAAGGTCTAGAGGATGTCAGAGCTCCTAACCAAACTCTCACCGTCAGATGTGAGTAGAGTTTTGTTGTGTTGTTCATGTATTGGATCTGAAATCATAATTTTATTTGGTTTGTTGTGACTGAGTCCTCAGTGGTGTAAGTAAGTAAGTGCATTTACTGTACTTAAGTACGCGTTTTAGGTATTTTTTTTTTTACTTTACTGGAGTATTTCTAATTTTCAATACTTTTACTTCTACTCCACTACATCTCAAAGGCAAATATTTGACTTTTACTCTACTACATTAATCAGCCGTATATACATTTTGGACATTTGAAAATAGTCGTGAGGCATTGTGAGCTTGTAGATCTGCTATTTTCAAAAGATTTGTATACATTTCATACCTTTGAAAACTTAATTTGGTACTTTCAATACCAATACTTTTGTACTTTAACTCAAGTAAATGTTGAATTCTGGACTTTTACTTGTAAAAGATTTTACATTGCAGTAGTGATACTTTTACTTAAGTAAAAAGAATCAGTACTTTTTCCACCACTGTGTGTCCGATACTCAGCATACAAATGAACAAAGACTGTTAGTAGTTTAGAGATAGACACAAAACTGGTCCTGCTGGGGAACTTCAGTCTGGATTCCATGGATCGTCATCTAATTTCCTGGTCTGATTTTTGTTCCCAGTTTGCCCCTGTATAAACATAACTGACAATTAACTTCCTTTATCATAGCCTGTCCATTGTCCCATTAAGCCCTTTCCTACATGTGCACAACCCCAAAACATGTTCATCACTTGTCAGACAGACAGAAAGCTGGAGGCAGGTATAGAGTATGCCTCCTTGCAGAGATATTGAGTTTCAAATGAAATGTTCAATATATATGTGACTATAATTATCCTTTTTTAAATTTGTTTTTTATGGCATCCTCTAGGCCTGCTCGTGACGATTACTCCTTCCACAGTCGAAGAAGGACAGAATGTGACTTTGACCTGTAAGACCAACTGCTCTTTGACTATCAACCCCACCTACATCTGGTACCACAACGGAAACTATCTAAAACACAATGAGAGCCTACAGGCTATGGTTCTAAACAATGTTAGCAGTAAGGATGATGGAGAATACTCCTGTGGTGTCAAAGATGATCCCAGACACAAAGGTCCAGGTCCCACAGAAACTCTCAACGTCAGACGTGAGTAGAATTTGCATGTCTGTAATTACAATTAATATTAAAGGGATATTTCAATTTTGGGGTAATTTTAACCCATGCCAAGGTAAGAACAAACAGCCTAAATCTAAATTTGTTATGCATTAATGCCCAAAAATTAGCCTGGCTTTTCCAAGATCGTTTACCTTGCTCCAGTGCTCTGCTTCACATTTTGGCCATTTTGCGTTTTCTTCAGATTTTGGCCAAACTTGTAAAACGAAATTGATACACATTCCCCCTCTGGAATAATGTGATCAGGATGTATCAGTCTGATTTTCATAATCATTGTGGGCTCGCCTATAAGGCGAGCACACTTTAGATATTGTCATTATTTCTATACTATACTATACTAGTCATATCAAGTTCTCCTCAAAACTTCGGTTCCTTTCAACTCCTACATACTTAGTGAGAAAATGAAAATAAAATGATCAATGTGTTCAGTTTACTGTGGCGAAGTGTGCTATTACTTTTTACAGCAATCGGCCAAATGGTGGCGCTGTAGGAAGCCTTCGAAAGTGCGATCTTTGAACAGGTATAGCTCATGCTGTGTTATACATACAGCCATGAAACCTGTATACACTTATGCGTCTCCTCATGCCGAACAACTTTTACCCTCTAACTTTTGACCTCTGACCTTTAGGTCTCCCACAATTCGGAATTATATGAAAAACAGTAAAAATCTATCTCCTCCTGGGTTTTTTTCGATACGCGCACGAAACTTTTTTCACATGAACTTTGGACCAATACGGTCAGATTGATCAACCAGATTTTTTTTAAAGTGAAATATAATTTTTTAATAATTCAATCAATATTGCGGTTTTATGCAAATTATTCTTCGGCCTCTAAATCATACATGCAAAGTTACACGTTCATGGCATTTGGCAAAGATGTGGAGGGTTAGTCAAAGTATCACTGAAACCAATTTTATTCCAATCGGCCAAAGGGGGGCGCTATACGAAGCGTTTGAAAATTCAAACTTCAAACGGGCATAAGTCATGACTCGTTTCGTTTGAAGACATGCAACTTGTTACACGCGTGCTTTGACTCAAGCGGAAGACATCTGTGTCGTTGTTAAGTAAGCTCCGCCCTTTGATTTTCCGCCATTTTGAGCAGTTTGTAAAACGCGTAAACCCGCTTTTATTCTGGAATTTTCGCTCCACGTGCACAAAACTTTTTTTACGTGAACTTTGGACCGATATCTAAAGATCTGTCAGATCGGATTTCTTTAAAATTGAAACATGCTTTTTTAAATAAATTCAATGAATATTGCAGTTTTATGCAAATTATTCTTCTGCCTCTAAATCATACATGCAAAGTAACATGTTCATGGCATTTGGCAAAGATGTGTAGAATGTTAGTCCAAATATCACTAAAACCAATCTTACCCCAATTGGCCAAAGGGGGGGGGGGGCGCTATATCATTTTGAGCAGTTTGTGAAACGCTTAAACCCGTTAGGATTTTTTTTTGCAATTTGCATGAAACATTCTACACACAATCTAAGGACCTTTATCTAATATGCCTATGAAGTGCACACACACAAACAAATAATAATAATGAATATAGCTGCAAGCAGCGATAAAGTGGCCAAAGCCAAAAACACCTCAAATCATGAACACAGCCTGCAATGTGCGTGAAATCTTGCAAGCACATTCCCAATAGGTCAAGGAACAGATACCACCCTTCTCACATTGGCCTGTTATAGCGCCACCAGCGGGTCAACTTTTGCACAACACATTTTTGGAACAAAATGGACCAATCTTTGACGTCAGTAACGTCAAAGAGAGCACTGCCTGCGATCTTGACATTTTGTGCTTTTATAGCCATTGTTTTCTGGCTTGAAGCGAGCCCACAATTGTTTCGAAGGAACAATATTTTCTAGTTTCCAATGTGGCTGTGATTGCTGTCCAAAGTTTCTATTTTTGAGCACTACTTCTGCATGCTAATTTTGTACAACTAAGTAGGGCATTTATATATATGAAAATATGTAAAATGTTGAAACATTCCAAGGTTTCTGCAACTGGTTGACAGAGGCATATAACCTCGATGCAGTATTCTAGTTTTAACCACATTAACATTAGTGTCTCTTTTCTGGACATATTAGCTGAACAAAAAAACAAAAAAAATGAAAATAGGCAAGAATCATCCAAAATGTTACATCTAGATGCTCACAATGCATCTTAAAACAAAACGTTGTGGGCATGCACACCGGATATCTTGCTATTTGAACTATAATAAAGTATATAGATTTTAAGTGGTTAAAGTTAATCTATGTTAATATGATGTTTTGCAGATTGTCCAAAGAAGGTTTTGTTATCAGTGAAACCCTCTGCTGTGATAAAGGAGGGTAGTACAGTGACTCTGACTTGTGAAAGTGATGCAGACCCAAAAGAATTGTACATCTGGTACAAGGAGAATGCAACACTGCCAGGACAAAAAGAAATGGTATATAAATTCAACCGCATCAGCTCCAAAGACAGCGGGAAGTACCATTGTCTATCTTCAAATGAATATGGAAACTTGAGCTCATCCTCTGTTGATATAGATGTCCAATGTAAGTACATGCAGTAAAAGGTTTTCAGGGCAACAGTGATAAGTTTGTAAATCCTATGTTGAAACACTGTTTTATCAAATATAGCAGCAGTATTATGAACATGGTAAGAATGTTCAGCCAAACATTTATGAGTTGTGTTTCTATATACCTTGCTCTCCAGATGCCCCGAAGAACCCCTCAGTGTCAGTGAGTCTGTCTGGTGTAATAGAGCAGGGCAGTTCAGTGACTCTGACTTGCAGCTGTGATGCCAACCCACCAGAGGTCACTTATACCTGGTACCGCCAGAATGACGACACACATACTGGACAGATCTTCACCATGGCTAATATTCAACCTTACCAGAGTGGAAATTATTATTGCTTAGCCCAAAACAAAATAGGTCATAAGAAGTCCACCCCCCGGTCGGTTGTTGTAGAAGGTAACAACCAACTATTCATTAATTTATCCACTTATAACTCCACTTACTAAAACTAGATATTCATCAGCAAATGTTGGATGAATGATTTCCTCTGCAAATCTTTCATTATAAAGTGTTACTCATTTACTGTCAGAGTTTTAAACTGACTATCTGATCCCCAGTGCCCTGGATAAAAATAGCTGTTGGTGCAGGAATCCCCCTGGTCGCTATTCTTCTCATCATAGCCGTCTTTGTTTTCCGGTGGATCAGGTATTGAACGTTGTTTTCCCTTTCCACTTTAATCCAAATGAATTTGGTAAATCACAGACTAACCTAAAATTGACTCTTGCAACAACAGACAAAAGAGGGCATCCGGGCAGCCACCTGACATTGTACCACCACCACGACCACCAAAAACCACAGTCCAGGTAGGTTATAGCCCAGGAGAGTCAAGAAGTGTTGCCTGTTACCTTTTGTACCCTGGAGCGGGCCTATATTCTTCCACTGGAGGATTTCCCAGGAAGTGCTGTTCCACTGAATTCCATCGTTTTTTTTATTCATGGCAAATACAACGTGTTCGACTGACCCTCAACCTCACCCTCCACGTTAGCTCAGAGTTGAGGTGCCACTTCGTAGGGACCGGCGAACTGTGGCCAACAGCACAGATATATATATTATATTATATATATATATATATATATATTTCCAGACATCATATCCAAACAATGAAGGTAGTCCTAAGTCCTCTGTGCGCTCAGATGTTCTACATTTTACCGCTCAAATTCATTCACCCTTGAGACAAGCGTATAAATCGCTTTTTTAGGCAGCCAGTTTCATATTTTAAATAAAACACAATGTAGCCTTTACTTCTACGTTGTGTTTTACCACACGGAAGTCTCAGCCGAAGAATGTGGAAATGGCTGACTAAAAAAGGGATTTAAAGTTAAACACCCCGTCGCTTAAATATTATTTTCCAGTATTCTGCTATAAAATTGCAAACATCTGAGAGCAGGTATACTGTTTGTTGGACACCGTTTGCCGTTATCACACTCTAAAGGAGCTGAATTCATTGAGGAATGGAAAATAATAATAATTTCTCTCCCACTCCCTCTCTCTCTTTGTCTCTCTCTCTCCCCCAACTCTAATTCCCCTCAGAACAACTCTGACTCTGACTCCAACTCAGACTTTGAGATCTTCTTACCTTTGGCCAGTAGCAGCAGCTCTGAATCTACAGCCCAAGAGGAATCAAGGGAACAGCAGGCTGATGTTGACTACTCCACCGTCCACTTCACTCGCTTTAAGAAGAACCAGGAAGAGCCCCACTTTTCCACCGTCCAACCACCACAGCCCCAGGGACAGGATGTCCACTACTCCAGTGTCCACTTCACTCGCTCTAAGAAGCCTAAAGCGCCCGTCCATTCCACTGTTCAACCACCACAGCCCCCCCAGAGACAGAAGGATGTCCACTATGGTGTGGTCAAATTTAAAAGGCCCAATGCTGCCCCCTGGTGAGATATCTGATTAGTGTATAATCTGTATATAGGTGGCCATAGATAGAATCAAGCCACTCAGGATCCTGGTGAATCATGGCCATAAAACCTTTGATTCTGTGAAAAGAAAAAGTTGGAAACAGCTAAACAAACAGTATTTATAAAATGTAGTACATCAAATAATTATTCACAGAATCAAAGGTTTTATGGTCATGATTCACCAGGATCATGGATGGCTTGATTCTAGGCTTAAAATAATTGATACATATTTTTGTAAATCTCTATGGGAAAAATGTATGGGCGATTTTTTTTCTTTTGCGTCACTATTATACCATGCACACTGCTATGCCCTATAGAGAGGCCGATTAGAAAGACAAAGGATAGATACATTTATTTTAATTTAATGGTCATTGCTGTTGCTTTTATTTTCCCCCCCTTTTTTCAGAGCCAGAGTCCTGGATGAGGAGGATCCTTTTCACAAAGTTGAAATACAACGCAGGAGCAGATCCTGCAATCGTCCACATGCAACATTCTGCTTTAGGACAGGGTTTCTCAACCTGTGGGTCGGGAGTCGAGACCCCCAGGGCAGGGGGTTCCCAAAATTACTTTGGGTGGTACCCGGATGATTAACTTAATGTGCAACATTGTTTTCCTCAACAGTAAACAAAAAAACAACGTTTAAGTGTATAGACTAGGGTATTATTAGAGGCAGACATTGTGAGAATAGCATATCTCAGATCGCAAGGCGAGGTGTTGTGAGCATGTACGTAGATCAGCTATTTTCACAATAGAACTGTGTTATAAAAAATGTAATGCCTCAACTCTTAGTGCTGGGGTTGGGGGAGGGGGTCCCTAGTTAAAAGGCTTATTTTGGGGGTCGCGGCCTGAAAAGGATGAGAACCACTGCTTTGGGGGAAAATTTATTTTATGTAAGTCATGAATTTGGCCCACTTGTGCAAAACTAACAAGTGAACTGTGATGAAAGAGAAGCAAATAATATATAACTATGTCTTTTGGGGTTGTTCAAGAATCCAGACTTTCTGGAGCGATTTTCTGGGAGAAAACACATAGGCCTACCACTTCCACAATTACCAAAGTCTTGCTATACTGTAACTGCTGTATCACTGAGATCTACAACATGAAGTGACAGGAAGTGCACAGATGAAATGTGCTTTGCAGCTGGGTTAAGCCATTGCACACAAAAATGACTACTGACAGATGCTCCATCTGCAGAAAATTGGCTGTTTGTACTGTAGTCTATGACTCTTTTCAGGCTGCGACCCCCCAAAATAATCATAGGCTATTTGAACAGGGGACCCCCACCCTGACAAGCACTTGGAATTGTTGAAGCATTAGGCTACATTTAGCGTGACTCGGTTCCGCAGATAAATATTTTAAAAATAATATTTCTGATATACCGGTATTTCTTATATCAGATTCACTGTCACTGTCATCATCTCTGAGTACATGACTACTGTAAATAAATTATTAGAATACATGTATTTGTAAGGAGAAAGGAAGATGTGGAAGGAAAGAAAAACATAATGCTTGAAAGATTGAAAAGAAAGTTTCCTATTTTTATTTCTCTCTGTTTTTATAGCCACTATATTCTCATGACTTTGTACATTATCCTTTAAATAATATAATTGTATTTACTTTCTTATATATAAAATGTTAGCACTGTATAATGTGGTGTCTGTTAGTGTCATTTGTATTTAAAAAAAAACCCTGAAACACAATTAAGTGATTAAAAAAGAGCTGGTCTAGTAGGATAAAATATTCCAATGGATCATATTCTTGTAAACAAGAAGCAACATTTTGATTTCAATTTGCAGAAATTAATCAATGTGTGTTTGACCATAGCTGTACTTATCATTGTTGTCGGGCAGAAACCTCTTATTTGCTATTGCTATTTTGAATTTGAATCCTAAAAAGTAACAGTTTTAGACATACTGTATGAGGTTTCCACCTGACAGAGACGATAATAGTACATCACATCATACATGACATTAGGCTGCACACGCTCCACAGCCTTGTCACTAATAACCGAAAATACATTTAAAACATCATTTCACTGTAAAAACAAACCACATCTTATGACTGTATTAATAGCCCAGGATGTACAATCATATACGCGTGTCTGCCTCAAGCGTCAAAGGGGGACTTCCTTTGAACGTAATCTGAGACCTCAAATCTAGTCTGTTCTTCCTGTTTGCTTGAAACATGAATTCATTACAAAGCCATTACAAAGCAAGGGTAATTATAGGTAATAAAGAGGGTATTTTGTCCAGGGTATCCTGACCTCCCTTTTGGCCCTTTAGAGTACACCCAGCTGAGGACAAGCAGTTGGTTTTTAATAAAAACCTACTTTTTAATAAATAAACAAATCAACCCAAATGCACATCAACTCTTGCTTTCTCACATGCTCTCACATGCTCTCTCTCTCTCTCTCTCTCTCTCTCTCTCTCTCTCTCTCTCTCTCTCTCTCTCTCTCTCTCTCTCTCTCTCTCTCTTCCATCACAAAGCTTGCACTAGACACCCTTAACCATGGATGCTACGATGATTTCCTGTGTTGGCTGCTATCTTGTCCTCTCACTCAGTGATGGGTATTGGTTCATTTTTTCATTCGTGCACACAGTCAGGCCTGCAAGAGCTCCACCACCCCCACACTCTCTGATTTCAATCTTTCTTATATAGATTAGCACGAAAAGTCACAAACATCTGAGTTGTGTAATTGTGCTGTTCAGCTTGCCTATAAATAACGTGACGGCTCCCCAGTTTAAGCAGCTTGTGTCTGATAATTGTATAAACTTAGGTGGCATCAACACATTCACAAGCTGACGGCATATGTGAGTTTACTTTTTTTGGTTTTACCAAATCTTTCTGAGATTCAAATTATACTATACTGAGTACCATGTTCCATGTACATTATCCACCAGCTATTGAATTTAATTAATTACCTCTGAGGCCTTCAACCGAGACTAAAGGGTTAACTATGAATGTTAGAGGAGCAACACATGGATTTGTGCTCTTCCTCTTGACTGTACCAGGTATTGTACATTTATATTTATTAAAGGTTTTAGAAGTTATGTGAAGTGGTGTCAAATGTCAAATGATGCATAATAACCTTTCTTAGGGAGAAGGGTAAACTTGGAGATCATTATTATAATTATCAGTGCAGTTTATTATTAACACTATGATTTATCAGGGGCCCTATTACCCCTTATTCCTAAACTTAATTCTTTGCCTTTACTATTTTGAAAAATAGTCAAAACAGCCGATCTACATCGACACGTTGTGATCTTGTAGATCAGCTTGAAATATTAAAAAATGTTTTTCAAAATTGTAAAAAATTACAAAAAAGTTTAGGGATAAGGGGTAAGGCATGGATGAATACAGACATTTTGAATACATTAGATGTATGTTTGGTGATCATTTATCACACCCATTGAGAGAGTGTTTTGCACCGCCAGTGTCTGTCTGTCTTCTCATACAGTTTGAATGATTTGTGTGATGTGATTAACAAATATTATCGCGATAATCAAAATATGCTTAAAACATAAAAATGAAACTTTTGTTAACCCCATGAACCCCCAGCATCTGTCTTCACTTTGACCACAGACACTGAAGCATTTCATGTCCATAATGCTGAAGTCGAATTGAACTGAGACATTGTGGTGTGTTCTATCTTTATTCTCCACTTTAGAGTGTTTGAGTGTAAAGGTACAGTATGTGTGGTCAGTGTGTACAGTTAGTACTGAGATCCTGTTTGTCTCGTTGACTAATAATGGGGGACTCTATCAAGCAAAGAAACAGAGGAACATCTCCTCCTGTCTTCTAATAACTTTATGATTACAGCAGTCATCCCGCCCATTCCCTGTTCTATCTCCTCCCATCCAAAAAACGTTACCAGAGCATCTCATCGCACACCACCCGTCTCAGTAATAGTTTTTATGCTCAAGCAATCAGGTTGCTTAACGAAGAGATGAATGCGAGACGTAGGTAGTCATTTGCACTGTACGCAGTTTTTAAACTGTACACTGTTACACTGTATGGTTTTTGTTGTTTTTGGGTTTTCTTGGGTGACTTGTTGTTGTCTTGTTGTTGTGGGTTGATGTTTTTGTGTGTAATAAGGCTGAGAGTGCTCCTGGCACAAGCATTTCATTGTATGTCTGTACCTGTATGGATATGCATGTGACTAATAAACCTGAACCTGAACCTGATTACAATATGTTCTGTGTTACAGTGATACAGGGTGAAGATAACTGGGGAGTAACCTATAACCCCCGTGATAGTATGTGCGCAATTAATGGATCAACTGTGAAAATAAGCTGCACCTACAGTTACCCCGAGGCTGCGTATTATAAAGTCATGACAAGTTTCTGGTTCACTAAAAGGGAGGCTAATGAACCTGTAGACCTGAAACAGGACTCTCGGTATGCAGGTCGTGTGCAGAACCATTGTGATCCACAGCACAGGAGCTGTACACTGACCATTAGAGACCTGAGAAAGACTGATGCAGCAAATTACATGTTTAGGTTCATAACAAACAAACCAGACGGGAAATTTACTGGTCACCCAGGAGTCCGATTAACTGTCACAGGTAACTTTTTGTCACAGGTAACGTGTGTGTGTGTGTGTGTGTGTGTGTGTGTGTGTGTGTGTGTGTGTGTGTGTGTGTGTGTGTGTGTGTGTGTGTGTGTGTGTGTGTGTGTGTGTGTGCGCGCGCATGCCTGCATGTGTCTGCGCGCGCACGTGCCTGCATGCGTGCGTGAGAGAGATAGAGAGAATGGGGGATGAAAGAAACATTTTGTCCAATAACATAACAGTACACTTGTCCATAGACATAGAGCTTCGGTGGGAATACAGTCACGACTACTTCACAAAACGGAGAACGCTGGCCTGTCGCACCACGTGCAGTGATCCTACCTACATCTCTTACATCAATGGACAGGAGCCCACCGGTTGGGCCACCAGGCGCACCCTTTACGATGGAGAAAGCGTTGCCTGTTCATTAAAAGGCTATGAGATATTTCATTCTCCCTTTAAGTGTGAGTGTAAAATACAATGTACATTATAAGTAACACATCATCAACTTTCTCTATGGGTGACCCCACATGGAACCAAACCCTACTATTGCTTTTATTTTTTCTTTGCCTCAACAACACCACTTAGGATCCCAACACAAACAGAATGTTTTCTGTATTATGGCATTAAATTGAAAAATTCTAATGAAACTTCTTCTGTCTTTCAGGTATCGGTGATTTGAGTTGCAGCTATGTGTCTTATAATGAAAAGAGGATTTGTGCATTGAAAGGCTCATCAGTGGACATTTCTTGCACATATACTCATTATTATCACACATACTCAACATTCTGGTTTGTTCCTGACTATGAGTATCCCAAACGACCTAAGGACCTAAAGACAGTCTCCGGATACACAAATCGCGTTCAATACCTTCAAACACAACCCAACTCCACTCTGAGAATCACCAATCTGAGAGAGAGCGATTCAGCTGAATATCGCTTCAGATTTACAGGCTACTTATTCCAATGGGGGAGTAGTTTACCTGGTACAATGCTGACTGTCACAGGTACTGTTTCAATTAAATTGAAACACCCAGCAGACTAGTAAATGAATGAATCAATTGTGACTACAATCATCATGATTTCTTCATCTTTTTCTTATCCCCCGCCTCTTTGTTATGGCATCCTCTAGACCTGCGGGTGACAATGGATTCTTCCACAGCGATAGAAGGACAGAAGGCGACACTGACCTGTAAAACCGACTGTTTTCTGACTGACAACTCCACCTACATCTGGTACCAGAATGGACAAAACCTCACTGAGAGCCAACAGAACTATGTGGTTCTAGACCCAGTCAGCAGTCAGCATGCAGGAATCTACTCCTGTGCTGTCAAAGGCAGAGAGGATCTCAGAGCTCCTGAAGAAACTCTCACCGTCACATGTGAGCAGATGTTTGTCTAAAATCACAGTTTTATTTGGCTTGTGACTGTGCCCTGATACACTTGTCCTTGTATTCTTCCCATAGAGTGCAAAGATGCAGGTGCTGTCAAAATACGAGTTTAGCCTATTTTATGAGCCTGTGCAGTCAATTGTGTAAAACACACATGCTGACCTTGTATTATGTCCTTGTGCCTTTTCAAACCTGGTGTAGGGCATGCCTTCTGTCAGAGATATACACTCAAGTACTACCTTTCTACTTCCAAATTATATTAGACAAAATTATCACCATGTTTCTATTTATTTATGGCATCCTCTCTAGACCTGCGGGTGACGACTACTCGTTCCACAGTGACAGAAGGATGGAAGGTGACACTGACATGTGACACTGACTGGTCTCTGAATGACAAGTCCACCTTCATCTGGTACCAGAATGGACATGTTCTAACCCACACTGAGAGCCAACAGAACACTGTGGTTCTAGACCCAGTCAACAGTCATCATGCAGGAGAATACTCCTGTGCTGTCAGAGGTCCGATAGGGCTCATAGGGCCAGGTCCCACAGAAACTCTCACTGTCAGATGTGAGTAGATTGTTCTTTTATTTAAGTTGTGCTGTTCATGCATTGAATCATCATCATGATGTTTAGATTTTCGACCGGAATTAAAAGTAACACCTAAAAGGAAAAAGAAAAAAAGTTTTTAGTATTATTAAATGTAATAATGTACACATCTTTGCATCTTCTTTGCCCGAGAGTAAATTTGTCTCTTTACTCCCAAACTAGATGCTCCCCAGATAGCCTTGGTGTCAGTGAGTGGTGAAGTAGTGGAGGGCAATTCAGTGACTCTGAGCTGCACCAGTGAGGCCTACCCACCAGCTGGGATCACTTGGTTCAAAAACCATGAGGATGAAGCTCTCAGTTTTAATGGTGAATCACAGCTCGTCTTCCATTCCATCCAAACCTCTGACACTGGAGAGTATGTCTGTAGAGCAGAGAACCAGATTGGAGAGACATCTACCAGCACCAACATTACTGTCAAATGTGAGTAAAATAACATTTTATCCACCAATAGGTGTGAACAAAAGGCCTAGTTGTCAACTATGTTTTTACTTATTTATCCACGGAGTGGCATTGCTGAGACATTCATTCCAGCCACTCTATTGATAACTGAACAACTCCACTGATGTTTGAAGTTGTTTGTAGACTAGATGGCATGTTTCACTAACATTTAGACTAAACATGTTTTTTATTATGCCACCACCGGCAATAGCTGCCATCAATGTGACCTCAAAATTAAACACCTTAATTAAATTATTTAGTCTTCATTCCCTACATCCTACTATAATGACTCTGGAATTGTAAACGGCAACTGGTTAGCGTATGCATAGACATCCACAACCACAATGCAGTATTCTATAGTTTTAACCACATGAACCGTAGCGTCCCTATACTTGGCATGTCATCTGATATATTGTTAAGGCAACGAATAAGCAAAAGTAGATCTAGGCTCACAATGCATCTAAAAAAAATGTGTTGTGGGCATATAGCTCTGATATTTCTACTATTCAATGTACAATAAAGTATAAATGCTATTAAGTGATTAAAGTTAATCTATGTTAATAATTATGTTTTTCAGACAGTCCCAAGAATGTTTCGTTATCAGTGGAACCCTCTGGTGTGATAAAGGAGGGTAGTCCAGTGACTCTGACTTGTAAAAGTGATGCCAACCCAAAAGGAGTGTACATCTGGTACAAGGACAACGCAAGACTGCATCAGGGACCTAATGAAAAGTATCACTTCTCCTCCATCAGCTCTAAGGACAGCGGGACGTACCAATGTCATTCTTTAAATAAATACGGACTTTTTATCTCACCCTCCATCTTTATAGACGTTCAATGTAAGTACAGAAAACACTTTCACTTTACAGTGGTAAACCATACGCTACAAGTCAATTGATTAGACTGTTCAGCCAAACATCTATTACTGTAGTTACATTTCTAGTGCATACTGTACCTTGTTCTCCAGATGCCCCGAAGAACCCCTCAGTGTCCTTGAGTCTGTCTGGTGTAATAAAACAGGGCAGTTCAGTGACTCTGACTTGCAGCAGCAGTGATGCCAACCCACCAGAGGTCAATTATACCTGGTACCGTAAGAATGAAGACACACCTAAAGCTACTGGACAGAACTACACCATCACTAATATTCAACCTTACCAGAGTGGAAATTATTCTTGCTTAGTCCAAAACACAATAGGTGGCAGGAATTCCACCTTCGTATTGGAGGTTGAAGCAGGTAACAAATAGACAACTATTCATTCATTCATTCATTCACCAACTTACAACTAGATTTTCATCACCAAATATTTATGTTGGATGGATGATTTAATCCACCCATTTTATTCAGTAATGTTAACAGATTCATAAAGTGTTGTATGAGTTTTAACTAAAGTTGTGATCCCCAGGGCCATGGATAAAGATAGCTGCAGTTGCAGGAATCCCTCTAGCCGTTCTCCTCATCATAGCCGTCTTTCTCTTTCTGTGGGTCAGGTAATGAATTTTGTTTTCACTTTACACTTTAATCCAAATTAACTTGTTAAATCACATATAGCCTATACTCACCTAAAATCGACTTTCACCCATAGACGAAAGCGGGCCTCCAGGCAGCCACCTGACATTGTACCACCAGTACAACCACCGAAAACCACAGTCCAGGTAGGTTTTATTACCCAGGAGAGCCAAACAGTGAAATGTTTTCCGCTTGACACTTACCATTTGGGTCATGGATCGAGCCTATCCTTCCACAGTATAAATTCAAATTCAAATACATAAAATTCATTATCTTGAAGTGTGTGTGTGTGTGTGTGTGTGTGTGTGTGTGTGTGTGTGTGTGTGTGTGTGTGTGTGTGTGTGTGTGTGTGTGTGTGTGTGTGTGTGTGTGTGTGTGTGTGTGTGTGAGAGTGTGTGTGTGTGTGTGTGTGTGTGTGTGTGTGTGTGTGTGTGTGTGTGTGTGTGTGTGTGTGTGTGTGTTTGCTCAATTTCCATATACAGTAATGTCATACTTAAAAAAAAAAAAAAGTGTCAACCTCCTCTGTGAGAATATTCAGTCCCTTTCCTGATCAACTGCAAAGGAATGGGAATAAGCGAGAAGGTTGTCACTTTTAAGGTCACATTTTTTATGTCTCTCTCACTCAGGGCAACTCTGACTCCGACTCTGACTCCGACTTTGAGATCTTCTTACCTTTGGCCAGTAGCAGCAGCTCTGAATCTACAGCCCAAGAGGAATCAAGGGAACAGCAGGCTGATGTTGACTACTCCACTGTCCACTTCACTCGCTTTAAGAAGAACCAGGAAGAGCCCCACTTTTCCACCGTCCAACCACCACAGCCCCAGGGACAGGATGTCCACTACTCCAGTGTCCACTTCACTCGCTCTAAGAAGCCTAAAGCGTCCCTCCATTCCACTGTCCAACCACCACGGCCCCCCCAGAGACAGAAGGAGGTCCACTATGGTGTGGTCAAATTTAAAAGGCCCAATGCTGCCCCCTGGTGAGATATCTGAGACACTACAACTGACTTAGACCTCAAGTAGCTGGTCACACAGACAGAAGGCTAGATTTATTTATTATCGTATTGGTGTGTTTCTTTTTCAGAGGCTTGGAAGGGGAGAAACAGCTCACACAAAAGTGGAAATACAACGCATACAACAGGCTTCCACTTGCAGTCCACTTCCAATTCAAAACACTGGTGACATGGCAATGAAGGGCACAGCACGCCCTTACCTTCAGCATATGATGCACCCCGTCCCCTACAGCCCTTCCCCAACATGTAGGACATATGTCCCTCTCTTCCCTGCAAGACCCTGGCCATTGCTCCAAGTGTCCTAACTAGACTTTTCTCCTTCCTTGCTCCAAAGCTCTGTAAAGCTCTCTAAACCGACCTAGCATTCTTTATAAACTTCACCAATAAGAATGAAATTACTTCACAAGAACTATGTTGGTGTGACTATGTTTTTACTACTGTATTTTAATGCATATCAACCACAATGCAACTTTGACAAGGTGGCATTTTAATGTCAAGCCAAAGAAAGGGCTAAATGTAAGAATCTCCTGGCAGATATTAATAAACTACATACAGTATCATTATACAGATGTTATACAAATGGAACTGCATGAATAAAGTTGTATTCGATCATTTCTTGTCATTCTTTTTTTTGTTCTCTTTTTTGCAACCCATTTTTCTCACCCGGTGACTACCTAACCTGTAGTCCTGGTTTCCGCTCTCTCTCCCCCTGCCGCGCCAGGGGACATTGGGGAGCACCCGGCTGGCTAGGGGGAGGTAGTATAGAAACCAGGACTACTGCATGTTTTTGTGTGAGGGCCTATGCACAAGGAGACACGGGGAGAACATGCAAACTCACCACAGAAAGGCCCTATCGCCAACCCCATTTCTTGTCATTCTTATTGTTTGAACATACCCTGAGATTCATGCTATGATGAATTGACTAGAATGATTTTAACATTCACAGTGCTTTGGTTTCATTGGAAAACTTTCAATTTCAACACCACAAACAGTGCGCTCCTTAGTATAATGGTCAATGTGGACAGTATAGGAGACAGTAATCATGGTACAAGTGACAATGTTCAATTCCTTTCAATAAATTGGGCAAAATAACCAACATGGACAACCTTCCATAGCCTCAAGGCTCCATATTGAAATGACTAAATTCCAAAGAATCCTGAATAGAATGGCATACTGTACACAGAGAATTATATTTAGGAACAGAATAGGACAATATCATAGACAGACTGATGTTTATACAGAACTAGGATAATATCATCTGCATAGACCAGTGGTTTTTAACCAGTGGTCCAGGGACCACCAGTGGTCCTTCCAGGGATTCCAGTACCCTTATAGATCTTTAACTCTGGAGAGCGTATAAAATGAAACCAAATGGACCCTTATGCGTCCATTTGTTTTCATTTTACTCTCTCAAGATTTCAATTATTGTTTAACATCTGCATTACAAGAAGTCTACACAATTAGAGAATTGTTATTTTGATCAACTTTGCCTATTATCTCTCCTAACACATCAATACAGCATGGAATTCTGGACAAAATCTTATCCAACGATAGCAAGATATTCTCCGTTTTAGGTCTGAGAGGCTAAATCTCATCAAATGGTGGTCCGTGGGCTTGGCTCAAATGCAGAATAAATAAAGGACCTTGATATGAAAAAGTTTGAAAACCACTGGCATAGACAGAATGATGTTTAGGAACAGAACTAGGGCAATATCATGTGCATAGATAGAGACAGATGTCTAGTGAGTGCAGACATGCCTCTATGTCCTGCAGCCGGTGACTGACAGCTGCAGTGCAGCCTCTTGCAGGGCGTTGCATTTGGTCTGGAGGCTGGCACTACTGGAGCACTCTGTAGAGGAAGGCCAGCGTTCCACCCAGGTGTTCTTCCCCAGCATGTAATTAAACCTGACAGAGTGAGACAGGGAGTAAGAGTGTGAGTGAGAGTGAGTAAGTGAGTGAATGAGTGAGTGAAATAATTTCGATTTACAGCCTGAATTATGTTTTGGCAAGAAAAAAGGAAATAAATGAATCTGTCACACAGAAATAAACAGCAATTTCTGTAGCAACACTTTTTACTCCAAAGTATGAATTTGGTCCAACTTTCCTCACCTGCTTGTGGTGCTGTCTATGTTCCACAAGTCTTCGTTAGGGCCTATGATGAGGTACTGGGAGCCCTGCTGTAGGCTCAGGCCTTCTCTGCAGCCTCCGTTAGACATGAAGATTCTACTCTGGCCCACCTCCACCCCAGCCTCCTCACCTGGGAGGAGGACAGGGAGAGAGAGGAGCAGGCAGGGAGCAGACAGAGAGGAGGAATGAGTAGAAGAATAAAGCATTGAATATTCTTTTGGCGAGGACATGATATGAACTAGCTACATTCCTCGGGTCCTCATAGAGTGAAGACCCTTTTAGTTATTCTAAAAACTGGAACTAAACCATACAGTGACGTGGCATTTCAACACGGTGGTCCGATCTGAACAAAACACACCTTTATTTTAACATGGCTTTTAGCTACAGTAGGAAGTCTATGTTAGGTCGAACCTAGCAGACCATTGTCTTTGTTTATCTACAGTATACTTCAAATGCAAGAAAAATATTTAATGGTAATACAACAATCATCAGGTTATCTTGATAACCTGTGTACTGTACTTGGGGCACTCGTCTGGTCTTCTCCTACACACCTGTCGCCTTTGTAGTTGTGCAAGAGACATGCTTTTTATCAATATTTCTATTTTTATCAATACATCTTTTCTTAACTACAATCATGGTCGTGTGTGTGTGTGTGTGTGTGTGTGTGTGTGTGTGTGTGTGTGTGTGTGTGTGTGTGTGTGTGTGTGTGTGTGTGCGTGCGTGCGCGTGTGCATGTGCGCGCGTCATGATAAATTATACAGTAGCAGACTTACCCAACTTGATCAACCGTGTGATCTCCATTTCATATTTGTCATAGTAACTCTGGTTGACACTCAGCACCTTGACCTGATAGACTATAGAACAGGACCAGATATATTAGATACAGTATACTGTCAAGAAACTGTGTCAGCACATAATATAAATATATGTTGCTCATTTGAAAGTGTCATTATCAAAGTGTGTGTAAGAGCAAGTGTACGTGCGTGCACACCATCATACCATGGTGCAAGGTTTTGCAGGCAAATGCTTGAATGCTTTCAGAGGTGGAGGTTTGGCTGTCACTCTTGGAGACACAGCAGTCACCTAAGAACAGTGGTGGAAAAAGTACTAAAATGTTTTACTTAAGTAAAAGTATCAATATACTGCAATGTAGAAAGTGTAGTGTGCAATGTATTCTGTTAAAAGTAAAAGTCCGGAATTTAAGATTGGTATAAGCATTGGTATCAAAATGTGCTTAAAGTACGTAAAGTAAAAGTACAAAATGTTCACAACACGAACATACAGATTGGACAAAATTAAATTGTATTAATTAAAACAAAGTTACAAATGCCGCTTTAAAGTAACACTGAGGACCTTACGGTGTAGACTGGGGTCTCAGAGATAAACAGTGTATCAATTTGAGGCGTCCTTGAAATTAAAAAAGTCTGAGAACCACTGCTGTAGGAGCCAAACTGGTTAAATGGTATTTGGGCACTTGGTTAATTTGGGTTAATTAATTGGCTATTTGGTGGAGGCACCCATTGGCACCTCATTTTATGGGAGTGTCTCTGAAGGTGGCCTCAAGGGGTTACAAAAGACACTTCTCCCATGCTCACCTTCAAGGCTGGTTTTGGTCCGTGGAGGTAGGGTGAGCTGGGGGAGTGAAACTTTTGTTGACCGCACACGCACTTTTCATAGCTTTAAATCGTACTTTTATTGTTGTAATTTGCTCACTGATTATTTATTTTCATACACAGATTTATTGCATTTTTATCGTATAATTGTAATAATTGGTGTCACTGAGAATTCAAGTAAAGCATTTTAAAACTTATGAGCGATCTTGTGGATGTGAGTGTTTTAATGTGCGCGTCATACAGTCTTTTAACCTCCCATGCTTAGCCTACCGGCTCTTTTAACTATTGGGGTTATTAGCAGCCGCAACATAGTCAACAAAAATGTTTCTGAAGCGCTGATCTTGACTTGAACTTGACGTTGAACTCGTGGCTTGTCTCGCTTCAAACAAAGGAAACTGGAATGCGCGTGGCCGCGCACCGCAGCGTAAGGTTGCATTCATTGTTGATCGAACAACAACTTTGATTTATTCTCTCACCGAGTCTATACGTTACGCACGCATGCACAGCGTTTGCACGCGCGCACGCACACAGTCACACACACATACACACACGCGCTACAGGTCTCCCTATTGTTCCCCGTAGGCAAAGCTGCTTTAGCCTACGGCTTCGGCCGTACGTGCTATTGGTTTGTTATTTTCTGTGCATGGACGGGTTCGGCCCGCATTTCAAAGCCCGGTTGGGTTGGCCCGGGAGTGCTGTCTCTGAAAAGAGATATACAGGTGCATAAATACCCATCGTCCCTCTGCTGAAGCCATAGAGTTGTTTGTTAGGTTAGTTTCTTTAGGCAGTTTTAGTGGGGAATAATAGGCCTACATACATACATTCGATTTAAGCCTTTTGTCTATTGAATTACATTTTTTCATTGTTCTTTTTTACATTTACATTTACACGCACATACTAGGGCTGTGAACTGCTGTAATTGATATAGGTGCGAACTGCTATTGAACTGCTATTGTTCTTTATTCGTTCTTTGAATGCAAATGGCTTCACCAATGCCTGGTTCTAATGCTAATGCTGCACAGAAAAGACAAGCAAAGCCTACTCCCAAAGCACTAGCACATAAAATGGAACATCTTCAAAATGAAAGAAAAGCTAAGGTTAACAAAATCAAAGCAGGTGTCAAATTAATTAATGATCTTATGTAAAGTCCTGATAATGCTCAAACCATACAGTCCCATCTTCACAATGTGTCTGCACTGTACGATGAATCAAGTCAGCTTCATGAGGCTGTTGTTCCGTTGCTTCCTCCGGATGAACAAGAGAAGCAAAACATTTGGTTTTCAGACATACAAAAGCATAAAGATGACTTCATTGAAAGTACAAATAAATGGCTTTCAGATGCAAGTGGCCAACCTCAAAGTACAGTGCAGTTATGTGAAGATGCTAGTGCTTCTCCTGCTTTACCTCAGCCACACCCACCTTCTGTTGTAACACCTGATGTAGCCAATAACACTACTATTATTTGTGTTTCAGAACACCCTGAGCCTGAGGTGGGAACTGCTTTTGTAGATGATGTTACCCCTCTTGATAGCATTTCTAATGTTGCAGTTAAAGCATCAAAGAAAAGGAACACTGCTGGCAGTAAAGCAGGGTCCACTGCCTCTACAACACTGTCTGTCTGCACGTGTCCTTGCAGAAGCAGAAATGGCAGCACTCCTTGCTCGTCAAAAGGTGCTTGACGAGAAGCACGCTTTGGAAGAGGAAGAGGAGAACCATAGAAAGGCCATGGAAGAGCGAGAGGCGCAGTTCCGAAAAAAGAAAGAGAGGTTGAACTTGGAAATGGAGATAGCGGCATCAGCAGCTAAAATAAGTGTCTTAAGGGTCTCCGGCACCTCTCGAGTGTCTAGTGCTGCAGCTAGTAAGGCAGATGGGATGAATTCCTACCTTGAGAAACAAAATGCTGAAGCTGAGACCTTTGTGCCTGTTCCTGTAAGGCAGCCACCGCAACGTTCTTTTAGTGAACAGCAGTCACGTTCACATTTGCTTGATTCTTGGCCTGGGCAGCCAAGTCTTTACTCATTGGATGCTGATGCTGAGCCCTTTGTGCCCGTGTCTGTAAGGCAGCCAGTCGCTCAGCCATCTCAACATGCTTCTAGTGAACATCAGTCACGTTCACATTTGCTTGGTGCCCGGCCTAAGCAGCCACGTCCTCATCAATTGGATGCTCGGGTTAAGGTGAATCATGTGGGGCTGCCGTCGCAGCCAGGGCCTGATACTGTTAGGCTGCGACAAAGTGGAACGCACAACCCTCCAGCATGTCCTGAGCCGCAGTTGCAGTCGAACCAACCTGCACCAAGGCAAGGCAGCTCTGATCATGGTCAGCTGATAGCCATCTTGGAGAAACAAAACCAGATAACATCCTTGCTTGCAGAACAGCAGTCGTTGTTCTTCCTTCCTAGGCGCGACATTCAGGTCTTTGATGGTGATCCTTTGGAGTACCAAACCTTCATGAGAGCCTTTGAACACTGCATTGAGGAGAAGACTCAAAGTGCCAAGGATTGCTTGTACTATCTTGAGCAATATACTAAAGGGCAGCCCAAAGACATGGTTCGAAGCTGTCAGTTTATGTCACCTGAGAGCGGTTACGCCAGAGCTAAATCCTTGCTGCAAGAGTACTTTGGGGACCCACTGAAGATCACCTCTGCTTATATGGACAAGGTTTTCTTGTGGCCAGCGCTGAAGTCGGAGGACGTTAAGGCTCTTCAGTCATATAGCTTCTTGCTGCGAGCTTGTTGCAACGCTCTGGGAGAGTTCGAGGCCACATATGAACTGGATGTCCCTGGTAACATGCAAACAGTTGTCAGGAAGTTGCCTTATAAGCTCAGGGAGAAGTGGAGAGAGGTTGCCTACAGTTTGCAGGAAAAGTTCCACCGTAGGGCCACCTTTCGTGATATTGTTGAGTTTGTTGAAGGGCAGGTTAAAATTGCAAGCGACCCACTGTTTGGGGATCTTCAGGAGTCTTCCCCTGCAGTATCGAGGAAGGAGGTGAGGCCCTCTAAACCTCAGTACTTTTCGGACGCAAAGGGAAGTAGCTTTGCGACAACTGTCGCTACAGTCGACACAGACGTTGACTCTGGATTGAGAAGAGAATATGGCTCATCTGTTGTTGCCACTTGTTTGCTTTGTGGAGCTGGGCATTCCTTGGACACGTGTCGTCTAATGGAGAGGAAGACGCACGCTGAGAAAATGTCCTTCTTGAGAGAGAAAGGGTTGTGCTTTGGCTGTATGTGCATTGGGCACAGAAGCAGAGACTGTCACAAGCGTCTTGGGTGCGAAGTGTGCAGTATGAGACATCCCACCATGTTGCATGTCTACTCTAGAGACGAGGAAGATTCAGTGCAAGCTCAAGGAGAAGCAGCAGATGAGAACGCTTTGATCACGGTGCAGTCCAGTGGTCTTACTGGGGCCGGAGAGAGTGACAGCACACTTGCCATACTTCCCGTTCGGGTGAAGTCGAAGAAAGGTCAGACAACATTGGTCACATATGCTTTCCTTGATCCTGGGAGCTCAGCTTCATTCTGTACAGAAGGGCTCATGAAACGGCTGAATCTCTCAGGAAGACGATCAAACATTCTCCTAAGGACAATGGGTCAGGAGAAGGTGGTCAGTAGTCACATGGTGTTGGATCTGGAGGTAGCTGGCCTGGACACAGATGGTTTCTGTGAGCTACCTGTCCTGTTCACCCAGAAGTGCATGCCTGTCCACCAAGGTAACATCCCTAGGCAAGAAGATCTGCGGAGATGGCCGCACCTGGAGCACCTCAAGATCACAGGGATCGACTCGGGGGTGGATCTTCTTATCGGGACCAATGTTCCCCAGGCTTTGGAGCCGTGGGAGGTGGTGAGAAGTGTGGGTGGCGGTCCTTATGCAATTCGAACCATGTTGGGTTGGACCGTGAATGGCCCCCTGAGAGGAGACTGTCATGATATCACCGTCAACCGGATATCCGTCACAAGATCTGACCAGCTGTGGGAGCAGCAGAAAAAGGCTGACGTCCCTGGATGTGTTCAGCCTGAACAGCGTGCGCTGACCCTCGAAGGGAGATTCAACAATGACAAACCTCTGACAAGGAGAGGGAACTTTTCCACCGTGAGCTCCATAAACTCTGCCATGGGATTCCTTGCACCTGTGGTGCCTAATGCAGAGCCGGTTCTACGTTACCTGTACAGAGGTCAGATGGGCTGGGATGATGCCTTACCAGCCAGCGCTGCCCAGGAGTGGGCAGGAGTCTGGCTGCGGGAACTTCATCAGGCCCACTGTGCTTTTGGGATGAGTAAGGGACCGAAACCAATGGAGTTAACAGCTGAAGTGGTGGAGATGCCCTCCATAGGGGCCAGAGTGGAATCTGTATCGAGGTCCGATACGTGGATGTCAGGAACTACGTTCTTTGAGCCTGAGTTGGAGTGGCCAGCACAGCCTGATTTCTCTGGAGCCGTCTCTCCAGAAGATGTGTCTGGGAATGTAGTTCAGGTAGATGAGCAGGCTTACTTGGACATGCCGTTTGTCAGTCACGTCCCTTCTTTGTTCCAGTTGAGAAAGACAGTTGGGTTGTTTCTCAGGTTCAAGAGGTCACTGGCTTTAGCTTGGAGCAGGAGGCTTCCTGTAAAGTTGGATCTGTTTGGTGAGTGGCTGCACGAGGACATGCAGACCCCCGTAGCATCAAAAAGAAGAAAGGAGATGCATAATGCCATGGCTTCAGGAGATGGAGGGGCCTTGAAGTCCCACTTGGAGCACCCATGCTCTACAAATCCTTTTTCGCTTGGAGCTCGTGAGCTCTTTGAACTTTTCTCACTCTCTATCGCTCTCTGTATTTTCCTTTTTTGCAGACGGAGGGGAGAATATGGATGAAGCCAATTCTATTGATAGACAATTATGCATTTGAATGAATTTGCATCGAATTTCTATTTTCTTGAATTATTGAATCGTAATGGTGCTAAGGTTAATGTCTGTCTCCTACATATTAATAAATGTGTAATTAATGCACAGGCTTAATTAGGGGCCGGAATGTAGGAGCCAAACTGGTTAAATGGTATTTGGGCACTTGGTTAATTTGGGTTAATTAATTGGCTATTTGGTGGAGGCACCCATTGGCACCTCATTTTATGGGAGTGTCTCTGAAGGTGGCCTCAAGGGGTTACAAAAGACACTTCTCCCATGCTCACCTTCAAGGCTGGTTTTGGTCCGTGGAGGTAGGGTGAGCTGGGGGAGTGAAACTTTTGTTGACCGCACACGCACTTTTCATAGCTTTAAATCGTACTTTTATTGTTGTAATTTGCTCACTGATTATTTATTTTCATACACAGATTTATTGCATTTTTATCGTATAATTGTAATAATTGGTGTCACTGAGAATTCAAGTAAAGCATTTTAAAACTTATGAGCGATCTTGTGGATGTGAGTGTTTTAATGTGCGCGTCATACAGTCTTTTAACCTCCCATGCTTAGCCTACCGGCTCTTTTAACTATTGGGGTTATTAGCAGCCGCAACAACTGCAATAAATGAGACTGAATCAAACCCTGTGTGCAGCGGCAGACGTTGTCCCTGCAGATCTGAGACAGCTCGTCCTTGTCCTCTCCGGGGGTGTAGACGCGATTGCAGCGGTGGTCTGATAAAGACAGGAGGACAGCGTGAGCTTTCAGAATAACCCAGGTCACAACATGACATCAAGACCAACACATTCTCACAGATACACAATGGCTGGTTCATGCAGTTGTGCTGTTCCAAAACAGACAAACAAACAAAACAACATACACCCCCTTTCTAACTCATCTTATTTCTCTTCATCTCATTGTTATTACACATACATATTCAAGGGACCATGGCATGGTCCCTTGAGTATTTCATTTATTTCAATTGCTCTCAGTGTTACTCTCTCTGGATAATGTCAAGCAATTAGTAATTAAAGAGTAAATATAATAGAGTTTGACATGATAATGAGCTGACAAGATAGTAGTTTTCGATTCTCCTAACACCCACCACACATATTTCTTTTTTATATATTTATATAAAATATACAATCAATACAAGGATATGGATACGAAATAACAGACCGGTTTGTCATTTTAAAAGAGTTTAATTCTAATGTGAAAGTCTAATGTGGTTAAACAAAAATTATAAACATTGGGAAATGTTATATTTACAGCTACAGTAGAGTACACATAGCTCCTGTTTTTGCTCTACTTGTAACTCTATTTGTTGTGAATGTTCCTAGGTTTTGTATGTTAAAGGGCTGTGTACCGTTACAGTGTGTTGCTTTTTTAATTCCACTCACCTGGGTTATAATACTCATAGACAGTGACTGAGGAGGGCTGGAGGAGGCCGACCTTGAAGTTCTGTTGCAGCCTAAAGGTCAGGATCTCTGGCTCTCTGCGAGACACCTGAGAGTGTACAGTACAGTACAGTAGGTACAGTACATGCAAAGAAAACACCAGCTCAAATCGGCACACTTTCGTGACTGTGAGTGGAGACATTGTTACTGAGACCATCTCCATTGTGGATAATGAACACTACATTTCCCCTCTGCGGTCAACAAAGCATCCTAATAAATGTGCATTTAATTAACATTCTCACACACCAAAATCTAAAATGTAACAACTTACGCCCTATATTTGATACTTAGTCATATATTATCTACAAGCTCATAACGTGTCGCAATGTGACGTGGTGTGAGCTTGTAGATGTGCCATTTCGCTCATAGAATCTTTTTCTTTTCATGTCCGCCTATAATGACATGGCCGAAATAGGAACACCCGGTTGAAAGTGGTAAATACATGCTATACATATATACGGTATACAGTTTATATGTATATGAACTTTGGCCTCGGTGGTTGCCATGGCAGCCAGTGGGAGTTTATCACCTTGAAGAGATGGATGATGAGGGAGCCTCTGTCACTCAGGTTGTCCACAACCTGGAAGTTACTGATGTAGCGATCCACTGAGTTGGTCAGCTGATGACACAGACACACACACACACACACACACACACACACACACACACACACACACACACACACACACACACACACACACACACACACACACACACACACACACACACACACACACACACACACACACACACACACACACACACACACACACACACACACACACACACACACAAGTCATAATGTGCACGTGCACCATAATCCATCTGATGGGCATAAAGAAACTTTACAGCTATAAGCGGTAGTAGTTGTGCATTGTTTACCATCTCCAGGTCAGAATTTTCAGGAGTGAATCCAGTCGGCAGACTGATATCAAGAACCACCATTCTGACATCTCTTGGTGCTAACGCTCTGTGGCAGAGAGGAATAATAAATTCACCGTCAGACATCAAAGGAGTGAAAGTGAACATCTGGCAAAACACTTTCGATATGCTTTGTGTGTAGAAAGCTTGCACTGTATGCTGGCATGTTCCCCTAAGCAAGATGCTTAACCTAAAACTATTCCAATGCAACTGCTCTTGCTAATAGTAGGAAAACAGTAGAAAACAGTAGATGTGGTGTTTACTGTGAGTGCATTCAGTAAGAAGAATGTAAAAATCTGCCTCGGGTACCTCTCTATCGTGCAATCTTTAATACAAACAAAGTTAAAAAACTACCATTCACCTCACACGGATGGTGATCTCATAGGATTTCACAATATCTGCAGGACGTTTCTCTATGAAGACGGGATAGAAAGAGCAAAACATTGTTTAATTTTCCGAGGAGGTACTGTAACTTCCACTGGAAATTTGAATGTAAGGTGAAAGGTGAAAGATGGATTCTTACGGCTGGATTCTTCAATGGCAACACTCAGTTCAAAGTTTTTGCAGGCGCTATTCTCATCCACATCATGCACCTGGTTGTAATAGGTCACTACCTGTTGCCACGTTGTCAGGGAACAACAATGTAGAGATTAGTTTAATCATTATGAAACAAGAATGTAGATGCACAGAATCACTGAAGTGATTCTACAATAGATGGAGTTGGAGGTTGGAGTTACATATGATACGTTTTTCCAGTGACAGCAGTGGTAACTATAAAAATAAAATAGAAAAGGTCATACCTCAAGTATTCCCTGTCCATTTCCTCGAGCCTCTATCTCAAAGTTCTCGCCAAGAGGCACCTAGTAAGAACAAGGACAAGAGGAAAACATGCAGAGACACATGGATGTAAAGCACTGCGGTTCTTATAATACAAACAAAAAGATCACCTATAGAACAAATACAGATTGGTATTGTAATTCACACCACAGTCAGAATCCATCATAGGTCATTCCAAATACAGGCACTAGCTAAATAGCTAAAACATATACTATTAAGTGTGATTCATTGAGACATATGTGTTGAATGGGAGCACCAGTACCTTGGAGGAGCGTGCCACATAGGAGGTGTCGGGATCAAAGTCGTAGCGCAGCTCCCTGCGTCCAGGGACCTTGAGGGCCACCTGCAGGCTCATGTCCTGAGAGGGTTTGTTGACCAAGTACTCTGAAAGGGCCTGGAGCACCACCATGGTGGACTGTGGAGGACGCCGAGGAGGAGACATAGGATGGAGAGTACACAATGCATGTCACATACTGTAGATACTAACCATCTCACATGTCTGTGAGAGTGTTGTTTTCATGTAGAATACATTCCATGGGAATGGCAGTGGAGTAATGGTAAAGCACATTCCCTCCACCACAGAGGTTGTGAGTTCGAATCTCTGCCTCCAGCTTTGTCGGGCGTCTATGCAACGCAATTGCCCCGTGTTTGGGGTAGGAAAGGTGTCGGAGGGTGATACATTGCATGTACTCCTACGGGCTGGGGCTGCAACTGAGCAGTGACAGCACAGAATTGTGTGAGGGAAGGACTAAATTGGTGAGAAAAAGAGGGTAAGAAATTATTGGGTACTATAATTAACAAAAAAAAATATATAGGCTATATATACGTATATATCTATTCCATCCTAGACCCTACTGATGGTTCTGTGGTTTTTGTTACATTTGAGTGATGTAACTAAATTAAAAGAACACATTGCATCCCTGGATTAACATTGTTCTCTTGAAGATTGCAAAGTGGATTCCAGTCAGTGACTCTGTGGGTTCCTTTGGGGGGGGAGGGTCTAAATTTACCCTTACAAGTCAGTAACAGTCAGTCAGACTGTCAAAGTTAAGAGGACACATTGACATTTGAAGATTGAGAAACACTGCTCTTGTAGACTCCATTGTGATGTGCGGTACCTGTGTGGGACCGAAGCTTCCACCAAAGCCACGCTTATCGTTGAGCCAGTTGAAGGCTGCTGCTGCCTCCTCCATATGCCTGCTCTTCACCAGGGCCAGCAGGGCATATCCTGTGGCCTCCAGCGTAAACCACCTGTTCTCACTATCAGGCCAGTGGCTGTGGTCTGGAGCACAGAGGGAGGAAGGTGGTAAGGTGTGTGTGTGGCTGTGTTTGCGTATACTGGGGATGGCACGATATGGAAATCACGATTATTGTGGCAAAAAATGATTGCGATTAACGATAGTATCGCGATAATCCAAATATCCTTAAAACTCGAAATGCCACTTCCGTTAAGCACTTGGACCCCTCAGTATCCCTATTCTGAGGGCCAAAAATAGCTGAGCAACAAGCTTGTAGATCTGTTATTTTGGGCAAATGGATTTGTCTAGAAGTGAAATAAGAGCGTACCAAATGCACTCTTTACAGGTCAGTTTTATCAGGTATATAGAGTGGGTACAGTGCTGAATTAGCAGGTCAACGAAGGCCAATACATCCTAGTGATATGATTTGATTTATGATTTCATGATAAATTAAAATCTCCACAATATGATTATTGTGAGCGTTTTTTATCAGGATAAACGATAATTACAATTATCGCCCCCATCCCTAGTGCGTAGGTTCATGTGTGCACATGCTCATATGCGTAGCTGCCTACGTACCATTAGACGCAGATCTCAGGAGTACATCCAAGGGGTCAAAGTCTAGTTGCTCTCTAAACATAGACACGGCGTAGGATGCGATGGCCACGCTGTAAGGTCTCTTCAGTGAGGGCAGCATTCTCTTCAGGTACTTGGCTGTCTTCAGGGTGGATTCCTAGGTAGAGCAGATACAGTATAATCATCATCATCATTACAGAATAACATAATATTGAATGGAGGATTTTACAGACAAGAAATGGTTGCTTTGTAATAGTTGACTTGTTTGTGACAAGCCAGCTTTGATTTACCCGATGGCCAATTGTTCCGTCCACCCGATGATATATTAATATCCTTGCATCTGACCATCTATCCATCTATCCACCCAGCCATAAATGCATCGATCTACGTGTATCACATGGCCTACAGAAGTGGATTCCAGAGACTCTGTGGGTTCCTTTTTACCCATACAAGACTGTAACTCTGAACAAATGGAACCAAATGAACCCTAATGGGTTCATTTGTAAACTGTTTTTAAGGGGAATTAAGGGGAAACCTTGAAATTTGAAATTTTGGGAAACACTGACCTACAGCGTAAACCAGATTATCTTCCTTATGTAGAAGATATTATATTATCATGATTGATTATGTGTGATGTTATTAGAGTAGATTATGTGTTCAGTTGATTATATTAATATCCAGTTCTTTATGATGATACTAATACTTGATAGTTAGGAGTCGAGAGGTGTCCAACAGGCCTCAGTAGCTATTGTTTTGGTAAAGCCTATCTTGTTATGGTACAGCCTGTCCCAGAGGCCTTGGAGCCATGTATAACTACAGTGTCTGACAATTCTTCTTGGCAGAACTACCTTACCACTGAACTGAGTTCTAATGCATTTCCATGACCATGACCATGATATCATGTACATAAACTTGACCACCACCACCACCTAATACATTGTCCTAATACAACCCTCATTTTCTCAATGATTATTGATTGATCTGAATTCCTCCACACTTACCTCCACCCTGACTCCGGTGCGTCCCGTGCACAGGATGCCGGCGTCCCGGGCCTCTGCCAGTGCTATGAGGACGAAGGCCGTCAGAGTGGTCTCTGCCTCCGTTCCTCGAAGACCACCCTGGAAACACAAACAAACTGACCATTCATCCAGTGTCAATTATCTAATGTAATCCTGGGCCCTACACTCCATCTGCCAACCTGGAGAGAGCAATGGACTGACCTCATGCTTCCTTTTATGCATGAGGAGCCCAAGTTGCTTCTTTTCACCTGACGGGGGGATTTTCCCCAGTTGGACGTAGCGCGTGGAAGGAACACGTTATTCCAAACAGTCCCTTTCCCCTCCATCAGGCGCCCTGGCTGGCCAGGGGGAGGCATTATAGAGACCAGGATTACTGCAGGTTTTTTGTGAGGGTACCTACACAATATGCAAACTCCACACAGAAAGGCACCCTTTTGCCAACCCCACCTAGGGTATGGGCAATGATGGAGAAGAGAACACACCCCCAGCGCCCACTGCATCCCCGTCGAGAATCGAACCCAGAATCTTCTAGCTGTGAGGCGACAACACTACCAACTGCGCCAACATGCCCCCTTGTTTTCATAATTACTGAAAAAAAACCTAATTGACTAGTATTCACATATCGCTATTTTGCTCTTTTGCGCGCACGTGTGTGTGTGTGTGTGTGTGTGTGTGTGTGTGTGTGTGTGTGTGTCTCACGGTCATGGTGGTAGTGTACACTGGGTTGTCCTCTTTGAAGCTCCCTGCACGCTGCTGTTTGTGCTGGAGCAGGTAGAGCAGAGCGTCACACACCTGCTGCTCACCCACAGCAACACCAACCATGGAATAGGCCATGGAGAACACCTTCACCACGTAGGCAGTGATCCTGGAACCCTCGATGAAACAACGCTTTTTTTATACCATCCATGATTCATTCATTCATTTCATACCATCCAATGTAGCCTATGTTATTATATTACTGTTTTGGTATTTACTGCCTTGAATTGAAGTCTTAGGTCATAAGTTAGAACTTAAGCCTTATACACTTTGTTGTAAAATAGCCCATCTTTCTATAAGGTCACAGCACATTGCAGGTTGACACGTTGTAAGCTATTTTTGAAAAATCTAAAACATTTTGATATTTTTCAAAATGTATAGTAGAACCACTTTTCCCAGCGCCGCATGTTGCGTTTCAGAGCTCTTTTGGGCCAGAGCACCCCGGGCGGCTCAAGTAAAAATAGTTCAACTTTTGGAGAGGAGCTCCACTGATCTGTGCGTTCCTTTGGGGTCGCAGATTAGCCTTGGCTATAAACCCTATATACAATGCAAGGGTTTCATGTTTTTTTTATAACTTGATGCATTGTTTTTTGCATTGTCCATGTCAAAAAATAAACTCTATGCATCTTGACATGACATGATATAGTGGAATAATCTCAGAGCTCTAACTCCAAAAATGGTATCAAGATACCATTTTGACTGCACAACTGCAAGATGAGTATTAGCGGGATTACCTACATACAATGTAATGTAAAATATAATGCTGTGACATTACCATGTACTGGTGCCTTGCTTTCTGTAAGGGGGGTAAGAGCCATCACTCTTACGGTACGCCAGTTGATTCTCATAGCCTGGAGATAAAGACAAGATGGATATTTGGCTGAACAAAATAAACAAATTCTAAACACATCCCACATACCATCCACCCATTGACGTATTTATCCTCCCCTCACCTCACTCCAATTGGTCCATTCTCTACCTCACCCAGTGGTGTAGAAGTACAGTATGTACATTTACTCAAGTACTGTACACATTTTTTTTTTTACTTTACTTGAGTATTTCCAATTTTCCATACTTCTATTTCTACTCCACTACATCTAAGAGGCAAATATTGTACTTTTTACTCTACTACAATTATTTGTAAAACTTTAGTTACTAGTTACTTTTAGATTTTAATTGTTATTACAAAACATACATTAACCACTTCAGTCTTATTATACATTTCGACCATTTTAAAATAGCCGATCAACAAGCCCACAATGCGTTGCGAAGCGAAGCATTGTGAGCTACTATTTTCAACAGATTTATATACATTTGAAAACGTGTAACGGGACATTCTGCATAATGAGTACTTTCTGCTTTTGGTACTTTAAGTACATTTGCGTTCCGGACTTTTACTTCTAAAGGAGTATTCCTACATTTGAGCGTTGATACTTTTACTTAAGCAAAACATTTGAGTATACTTTTCCCTCCGCTGCCCTCACCTCTCCTGATGTACTTGAGGGCCTCGTCCCTGCGCTGCACCCCGACGCCGCCCCAGTCGTTCTTGCGGTCCAGATACAGCGTGGCGATGAGGGGCAGCGTGATGGTGGCCAGGTTCTGCTCCACGCAGCCGCCCGGCATCCGGATCAACTTCCCCAGGGAGTCGTCACTGATGGAGTTGTCAATGCTGTCTGCCAACACGTTGCCTGGGGAGATGAGTGAGCAACGGGTGAGGAAAAATAATATGGAACAGAAGGATGACGAGAGGAGAGGAGAGGCATTTTTTTACAGACCTCTGATATTGATGAATGTCTCAGGTTTAGAGTTGGGCACGACTGACTGCAGCTCCACCTTGTCAATACGAACCACTTGCTTACCTACAATACATACAGACACGGGGATTAAAACACAACAAAATAAAAGATGTATGGAATTGCAGCATTATGGGAATGGAAATGTTCTGGTAAGTTGCCCTAAAGATGTTATGTTTAAAGACCAGCCATGTATGTATTTACTTCTTTTAAAAGAGTGTACTAAGGTGTAAAATGAGTTTATTTTAGGCCCTATTTAGAGCCATATCTATAAAGAATATGGCAGATTTAGCCTCATGCAGGCATTGTTGAATGAACACTCAGGATTTGACAGTGTGGTAATGATCTGCCTTCTTCTAAGTCTCCATAGCACTGACCAGACAACAGCACATCATTACAATCTGCTTACCATGCAGCCCTGCAGTAGACGGGTTCAACACAAAGCTCTGAACTTTGGTCTTTTGAACTCCCTCCACCTGAGGAAATCAGGCCAAAACATTGTTGTGAGTGGAGCCGGGGGGCAAACAAAAACTGTTTTTTTTTTTGTGCATTGGAATATAATAAGAACTTGTTACCTCTTGAACTTCTATGTTAAGCAGAAAACTATACTGGTTAGAGTAGAAGTTAGCCGGCATTTGTTGATCTTTTCGTACTTTGATTATATTTCATTAAATCTGTACTATATCCTACTACTATTGGTTGACAAGTGATATTACATTCAACTCAAAAGTATACATATGAGATTTCTGGATAAGCAGTGAAAGATGGACAATAGAAATAGATTTATTTGTTTGTTTTTATAACTTGATATATTGTTTTTTGTATTGTCCCTGTCAAATAAATATATACAAAAACTAATATACATTTTTATATTCATATATATATATATATATATAGTTTTTCCCCATATTCAAGGGAACATTCATTTCGCAGCCCTACTCACCACCACTCTCAGGAGTTTCTGTATGCGGTCTCCTCCCATCATGTCCCGGACCACCACCATCACCTCCACAGGAAGCTTGCCCACCACGTGTGGCACGATGGTGTAAGGCACCACCAGGGAAGAGCGGGCGGCCACGTCCACTTCCTGCGTGTGTCTCTCGTTGAAGGCCAGGCTGCACATGCCCTCCGTCTTCATCAGCACCACCCTCACCTGCAGGGGGGCAGAGCGGGGAGACGCACAAACACCAGCCAACACCATCTCAGGCTGCAATCAGACTGGAACGCACAAGTTGAGTGAGAGTTGTGTGGGGGAGGCGGGGGGCAGAGACAGCACAATGCATTGCGGATGGAAGTCGAGTGGTTTGAAGTCTAGTGCGAGTCGTGAGCAAGTTGGACGCAACCACACAACACCACACGACTCGCACTCGACTTCAAACCACTCGACTCCCATCCGGAATGCATTGCGCTGTGCCTGCCCCCCGCCTCCCCCACACGACACGCACTCGTTTTTGTGCCTTTAGGTCTGTAGCCGGCCTCAGAGTTCGTGTCATGCACCCGTAGCAGTAGATCATGCAGTAGCATCCAGGTGCAGAGCACTGGTAATAATGGTGAATGAGTGACCATGTACTTCCCTCCAGTGGTGGAAAAAGTACTCACATTTTTTTACATAGTAGAAGTCCGGAATTACTTGAGTAAAAGTACAAAAGTATTGGTATCAAGTACCAAAAGCAGAAAGTACCCATTATACAGAACGTCCCATTTCACAAGTTTTCAAATGAATAAAATGTATAAAAGTCTTTTGAAAATAGCCGATCTACAAGATCACAATGCGTCGCGATGCGATGCATTGTGAGGTTGTAGATCAGCTATAGTCAAATGACTTTACATCACTGCTTCCCTCTATATACTTTATGCCCCAGGTTCTCAATGTGAGGGGGTTCGAGGGATATCCAGCTAAATTACTGATTATTATGTTGACATTTTTTATTAGATTATTAACAATGGACACGTTGGAGTCTGAAACTCTCACAGTGTCACAAATAGAAAAGCAGATGAAATTGATTATTCGTTTCATTGCACAACCTTCCAAGACACACATACGGATGCAATACAGAGAAGCAGACAGGAACTGCATCAGTGTTCCTAAACAGAAATCAAACTGGACATGGAGCCAGTTCTTTTTGATTTGAGCTCAATTAAGCAACAAGTGTCTGGTAAGTTTTGAAGTGGTCTTACGTGCAGGTCCATATCGGCATAGTTGTGGAGCACGGCCTTGATCTCGATTTGCTCATTCCTCGCCACTGAATACGGAAGCTTCAGGTCCACAAATAGATGCTTAAATGTTTTCACGTTGTAAGGCTCAGCCACACAGAATCCTACAGAAAGAGAAATGGATCAGCATGTTGAGTGCTCTGACTTTGAGTGGTAGATGGTTCAATGGATGACAATCTGAAAACACATTTTTAATTAACAGACTGGGCTAGAAGCTAGCACACAGGTTTTCAAATTGGTGACCAATTGTAAAGGAGAGAACAATGAAAGAAAGACAAGAAGACAGAAAGAAAGACACACATACACACAGACTATTTTCTCCATGTCATTATTGTCAAAATATCTCAAAAACATATATTTTTTTAAAAGCAATCACAGCAAGGACCTATGGCTATTCGTGTCCTCTGAATGGAAAGGTTTGTAGCCAGGCTTACTCATCTGCGAAGAGAAAAGCCTGGTCAAGAAATGAAGCAGAGAGAGTTCTAGGAGGTGGGGCTGAATTTTCCCGGAAGTTGTCTTTTTTGTGTCCCTGAAAACGTATTCCCCCCTGAAAAAAATCTGTTCTACTTCTCCCGCTCCATTGGTTGCGCTCGCAAATAAACAATATACAAACAAAAACGTCGATTTGGATAACGTTACACTTATTAAGAGAGAGTTAAGAGCTACAATCTTTGTGTTTGTTTCGCTGGGGGAATGTAAACACATGATTTCAATGGTGTTGAATGGAGAGAAAAGATTTTTGTCCAACCAAGAAACAGCAACCAATGGGTGCGAAGAGGGGCACAACCTTGGGCGGGACTCGACAAAGGGTCAATTACCTTTATCAGGGGATGCGCTGATGGCCATAATGCCCCATTCTGTGATGCTGTCGGGTAGGATGGACTTCACAAGGGCAGATGCTAACCTGTTGAGTAAATGCACATTAGAATGACCTCTAGGATACATCGTTTGGCAGTGTACCGCTTGCAAAATAAAATGAAAACAATGTTAAGACAGGCCACCACTAACACATGTGGAAATTAAATGCAATGAGGAGTTTACTTTGTGTTGAGAGAGAGAGAGAGAGAGAGAGAGAGAGAGAGAGAGAGAGAGAGAGAGAGAGAGAGAGAGAGAGAGAAAGAGAGAGGGAGAGAGATCCTGTTTGGTTTGGTGTCATTTGGGGAAACAGAGTACTGATGACATGCAGTCCATTATGCCATGATGATGGAATGCAGGATTTACCACAATGCCAAATATTTGCACTACAACAACAGCTGTGGAAATCACAGGAGTCCCATCCAGTGACTTTGTTACATCAGACGTTAACGCGTTGTTGCTCTGATGCTTCCCTCAGGCCAGAATGTGAGGCTACATCTCATAACGGCCGGGCTACACCAGAAAACACGCGCGTATGCGAAAAGCCCCTGGCTACAGCAAGGAGGGAGTATATGTGCGGGAGACCAGGGAGTCTGTATACAAAACGCATTCGCGCACGCACAAAATAGAACCGATCCTATTTTACAGCATGCGTATCCGGGGCTCGCTCTATCCGTGAGCCTGGTGTAGCCGATATCATTGATATATATTGGATCTTTCCAAAACGCGCATACACGCGCACGCCCTGCATACGCACTGAAGCGCTTTAAAAGGCTTGGTGTAGCCCAGCTGTAAAATGGTGGTCCGTGGCTCAAATGCCGAATAAATAATGGACCTTGACAATGAAAAGGGTTGAAAAACACAGTTTTAGTGTTTTGGGGGGTCTGAAGTGTACTGTTGTTGTTCTTTTTTTTTTCTTTCTTTTTTTTCTTTACCCGTCTCTGTCTGTGCTGCTGGGCAGGCTCACGTCCCTCCACAGCCACGACTCGTAGAACTTGGAGCGCAGATACACGGACGTCTCATCCTGGTACTCTTCATCCTCCTCCTCCTCCTCCTCCTCCTCCGCTATGGTAGCTGCAACAGGCTCTTCATCCTCTTCATCTCCGAAACCTCGCGCGGCGCTCAAGAGGACGGACCCTCCTGGCCCTGGAGGCCCTGGAGGAGGTGCTTGTGCGTTCACCTGCGTGTCTGCGAGGATTTTAACAAACGCGCTAAGGTTAGGTCAGACCGTCAGGGGTTTTTCACCCCTAAGCAGAGAGACTGATGAAGCAGGGACAGGGCCTCACCAATGTGTCCGTGGCAAGACATAATATCATATCGTTCTTATTTTGATCATTTGATCATCCCAATTACTGAATGTCAGTGTCAAGGTTTTCTTCAGAAAAATATGTATGACACTGATTTACTATGACACTATGGCACATTATGAGTCCACCTAGTACCGTGGTTTCTCAAACTGTTTGATTTTCAAGGGCCACCATAACTCTGAGAGTCCACTTTTGTACACATTCAGAGTTACAGAGCTGTAATGGTTGAAGTGGCTCGGCGGTCCCCCTGTACTAGTAGCTTTAACATTGTTAAAGACCCTTCCTTAAGGTTCTGATGAATACCTATGTGGCCATATTGGTTGCTGTAAGAAGTTTGGTTTTGCTGCGCACAGGTCCGCATGATACGTTTGTATCGTAACATGCAGGCTGACCCTCTTGGCAATTTTAATACAGTATATTTCTAAAATGGTAATATAATGTCCATTCATTCATTCAAGATTAATTTATTCTCTAAATCACACTCATTGAACTCATTTGCAGTGTTGTCAAGTAATACAATGCGTTTAACAACATCAGTGTTGAAAATAAATTACAATTCAGGCATTGGGAAAATAAAAGGCCTATACGTGTAAAACATAAAAAATACAAATAATGTGTGTTATGTGATTAAGAACCCCCCCCCCCCCCCCCCACACACACACACACACACACACACACACACACACACACACACACACACACACACACACACACACACACACACACACACACACACACACACACACACACACACACACACACACACACACACACACACACACACACACACACACACACCCCTTCTCCATCCCAGCTGTCAAACTGTCATTCTGTCTAAAGAGGGCCACTCTCTCTCTTATGAGATTTAATTTTGTATACATTTACATATAGATGTTCCATGCATGTAGTGTTTCAGCGATTACATCGTTTCGGTACTTACACACGAAAGTACCCATAGACCTGCTCCGATCTCTCGAGTGTGGTATTCGTCTGCGCGCGGGACGGGGGGCGGTGGTGGACAGGGGAGGCTCGGGGGTTGGCGGGTTGCTGTCAAACTCCTGGTCGTAGTACTGGGCGCAGCAGTAGCGGAAGGCCCGGATGCACTCCCAGCCCTCGGCGATGTAGAGGGAGCGCCGCGTGCACGAGTACGGCATGGGGATCTCCCTCAGGCCGTCTTTGCAGCACCGACGGAGCAGCTTCTCTTTGTAGTACTCCTCTGGAGGGAGGGATGGGACCATGATCGTTGTTATCGTTTATCTTGATAAAAAACACTCACAATAATCGTTATCGTGGAGATTTAAATCCATCGTGAAATTGTCCTCCGTCATGCACTGGGAACAATTTACCTTTCCTTTGACGAGCTGCATATACTGTAACTGGTAAAACAGACCTGGAAATAATGTACAATTGTACATAATAACAGTCTTCTTGAGCATTACATCTGACTTTGTTTGTCGTGTCTGTCCGGACTGTTGGTCAATATTTTGATTATCGTAAATCGCTATTTTTTGGGTTACAATAAATAAAACATTTTCAAAACATAGTGGAAATAGCTAATCTACAAGTTCACAACCCATTGTGTTAACTAAGCCGTGTTATGTCAGTAATTTCTTTGTGTATCTAGGTTATTTGGCATATCAGGCTTCGCAACTTCGAAGCCAAACAGAAATTTATTTTTAACTCATATGTTCCAGTGTTCAACATCAAAAGCACAATTAAATCATTAATCGCTGTTATTTATGTGACAATTCGTCACGGAGGAGAGCCATCTCAAAAAGTCATTCTACAACCTCCCAACGTGTAGATCAGCTATCTTCATTCTGCGACACAGGCGCACAAATAAGTAAAAAATCTTTCTTTAGAGAAGGCCAAGAGTTAGCCAAGAGAATGACACAGACATTGGACTGTCCCTATGGATTCCAAATGAGAACTTTGATCCATGAGAATGGCTCGGCGTCAGACGGATGGATGAAAAACAGAAGGTATATATTTAGGGTCGGATTGATAGATATTGATGACTGGATGGACCGATTGATGATTCTAGGAATGGAAGACATTCCTACAATATTGGTTGTATCTTGTATGGGTGCTGTATTCTACACATTTTAATTAGTATAATGGTGATTTGGAATTCATTTGCCCTTAGCATCAGACACATACTGGCATTAGTCAAAAATGTATTTATTGTTAATTTGTCCCATGCATGCAGGCTGACACTCACCCAGAGCAGTTCTACGTTTCAACAGCTCAGCGGATCGTCTCCTTCTTGCACTACTTTGGCACTGCAGATCTGAGGGGAGGAGAGGGGAGGGTATATCTTTTTTCTTTTTCTTTTTCAAATCTAAGACAATCCTTAAATAAAAATGGTAACCCTGCTATGCTTAACAAGCATTACGAGCATGAATGAGTTCTTATAACTATAATTATACATTGTTATAAGCAGATTACAATACATTATAAGTATGTTTATAATGCATCATAGACATGGGATGCATAGCAAGTGTTACCCTGATAATACACTGATAATAATTATGAAGTAGTGAAAATAGCAATCCACAAGCTTGCAGCGTGAGCAAATTGCTAATCTCGCTTTTGGGTCTGGACCTGAAAACTTTGGGAACCACAGTTCTATATGACAAGTTGGACTGATATCATATTGAGTGAATCTAAGTTATGATTTTGTGCGACATGATTAAAATGTCATAATACTTCCAAACAAAACCAAAAAAGGCCTCATTGTATCTTTGGCATCCACCAAGGGGAGCCCCCTTTGGAAACATTGGACTAACCCATTGGACTGTCAGAATTCAGGAGATTTCTTTTTTGGGGGGCGCGCGGAACTCCCCAACTGGGGTCTGGGCGTCCTCCCCCCAAAACTGATAAACAGATATATATTCTCCTGTGTTCTGTTGGCCTTAAAATGCCAAATGTAGGTGTACAGATTTGATGACTGAAGCAAAGTAAGACATCTTTAATAATGACTTCTCATCTTTAAGTCATTACTTAAGTGAATATCTGTACGATCTTGCATGCATTGCTCACACACCCCAAGTGGGGGGTCTGGGGGTCCTCCCCCAGAAAATGTTTAACATAGTAGATGTAATTTCCTGTGTTCTGGTGAATTTTGGGAGATCCAGGAGAAATTCAGGAGAACACCGCAGGAGATGGGGTCAAAATTCAGGAGACTCCTGCCAAATTCAGGAGTGTTGGCAAGCCTGGGTAGTGGGTACCTTTCCTTTGTTGGGTTCTGAGCCCAGAGCTGGAGGAGAATAGAAGCCCTGCGTCTGTGAACACCTTCATGCTGTCTCTGCCTCCTCCCCGGGTGCAGCCCATGTCTCCCTTCTCCACCACATCCCAGATCTGCGGGAGGAAACAAAAACAACGCTTAAAATGAGATGGAATTGGCTTGCGACGTCGCATCGTACTGTAACCCAGTAGTTCTCAAACATTTTCACATCAGGGACCCCCGAATTGGTAGGTATTTGGCCGCGGACCCCCACCCGAAAGGATTTTGTGCCAGGGACCCCCATAAAAGACACACACACACACACACACACACACACACACACACACACACACACACACACACACACACACACACACACACACACACACACACACACCTTCCTTTGTGTCAGCCTCTGGTTGCTCAGCAGGAACACAGCGTTGTCCACAGCCACCAGGTTGACCTTTGCCCCTGGGTCACCTCTGACCTTAAGGTTGAGAGCTTTTCCAGGAGTGTAATGTCTGTTGCCTCTGTCTTCTGGCTCCACACTCAACTAGGAAGAGAAACAAATACAATACCACAATTTGTTTTACTACCCTGAAATGTATTTTTTTTTTTATATTGGAGGGCTTATTAGCTTGGCCTGAAGTATATGTTTTGTAATAATAATCAAAATCTACAAAGTAACTAGTAACTAAAGTTTTCAAATAATTGGTGTAAAAAGTACAAGATTTGCCTCTGAGATGTAATGGAGTAAACTATTGAAAATTGAAAATACTCCAGATAGAGTAAAAACACCTCACGACTGTGCTTATTTCACTTTAAAATAAAATGAACATAATTTCTATATATTGAAAGGGTAATTGAAAAATCACGGCCCTCTCACGCGTTAGAACAACAATATCAGTCCCCTAGAACCAAAGAGGGGTGCTTTCAATGAATCTAGCATGGTTAAAATGGAGTTTGAAGTTACAAACGTCTTTGAAAGTGAACTATCCCTTTAAGTATAGTACTTTAGTAAATGTACTTAGTTACTTAGAAGCACACACCACCACTGGTTCTTTGGACTCACCGCTCCCACGCAGGTATCGGCCACGTCCACCCAGATGGAGTCAGAGACCACCTCCGCCCTCCCTGTCCAGGGGATGACGTAGAACGCCACCAGGCGGAAGGAGGGCATCATCTCCGCGGTGACCCTCACTGCAACGCTAGTGGTTAAGTGACCGGTGACATCCAGCCTTTTGACCTCGATTATCTTTCCCCTGTTGAGTACCTGATGGAATGGACATGGTAAATACATGGTTAGCGCCTTTATCCAAGGTCGCTTTACAATGGCTTTACAAAGGTTGAGGAAAGTAATTTTTTTCTTGAAGAAAGTCACAGCAACCAATGGAGGAGAAGCCTGTTACAACAGATACAACTTACAAATGATCTATATACACAGAAACATTCAGTCCATTTTTACAGACTCAAACTTAGATTACTTTTCTTTATTAACTGACCACAGTGGCTCAGTGAATCAGAATTTAACTACCAGAATGCCAAAAGCCGGTATTTAGGGAGAAATATACCTAGCTTAAACAAAACTACCTGGGTAGTTGGCAAAGTAGCTCGACCAGTCTTCACCAGCCAGCATATTGCTGTTTGCTGTTCGATTTCAAACTCGGAAAGCAAGCAAGTATTAATTAAGTAAAGCGATTGCGAACAAACAGAAGAGGACAAGGCTTGGTGTGGATGTCTCTCACCAGGTAGGTGAGACGTGTCACATGTGCCCTGTGGGCCTGGTCTCCAGTGCTGATGCTCATGGTCAGGGACAGCGTGTCTCCCACGGACAACGTTTCAGTCCTTGCAGAGATGTACAGGTAGTTCTGATGGCGTGTGCTGAAGGGCTGGAAATGAAGCGCGTTGAAAACATTCTTGGCCTGTTGCTCCGGCTTCAGATGTGCCATCGTGGTCTCAGCCTATAAGGCAGATTCAAACCAACAAACGGTTGTGTTAATCTTGGATTGATCTTTATTTGACTTAATTTCATTTCGTCATTGTTGGGTGGAAACCACTTGTATGTCCAAAAGCCATTCGTTTTCTATTCATTTTAAAAAATATTTTAAATAGTGAATATTTTCATATGTTCACACTTTGTGAAAGCAAGGCATTACTTTACGAGAAAACATACAAATTTGAAACTTGGAGATACGAGGTTTCTGCCCGACAGTGACTATTTATTTATTTGTTAATGTAATTGTTTGTTCCTTTATTCTTTTAGGGCCTGTCACTATTCGTATGGTCTTGGGAGATGCAACACAGAGTAATGTACTGACTGTGATGACGTGAGAGCTCAGCTCCTTGGGCATGTTGAAGGAGGTTGTAAAGGTTCCAGAGGTGCCAGAGGTGCCAACGATGGGTGTGTTCAGGTGACTCAGTTTGACCGCCACGTTCCGAGCCGGGGAACCATCATGGTTGCTCACTTGCATCTGCACATGAGGAAGATCGTAAGATATAAGATTTGACTTACTATTGTGTTATTTTGACCAATCCGTATGGTAGAGTACATTATTACAATTTACACAGCTTGGTTGAATGTGTAAATGCTGATTGGTCATTGTTGTTTCTGGATAATGCCCTCTGAGTTCAGACCGCTATCTAAGCAAAGGCTCAGAGCACCACCTGCTGCGCTGCTTGATTTTTGCTGTATCCAACACAACATCGTGTGTTGTAAACAAACACACAATGTAATTTACTGTACAGCTAAACATTGCTCTCAAGAATGTTTTTGAAAACATTTGAAGGGAGAAATAGACATTGCAGTAACTGAAAATTGATTCTATTTGATCAACACTTTTCCAAGGCGACACGTTGCACTGTACAAACCGTGACCTGGCATAAATAAATGGACTACTTTCATTACCATAATAAGCAATGAAATCCTTTGTTTTGTTACTTTTCTGTCAATTTATTCATCTTTGTTACGTAACTGTGTAATAAGCGGAATCTAATCATTGTGTTTGAATCTAATCATCCTGTCTGGATGTATTTATAACCTGGCTCGCCGTCAATTATCCCTTGCATAACTTACACAACTGGTGTAGTTGGGGTAGTTGTATTTGGTCTCCCAGCTCTTCTATTGAGACATTTCGAGTCAATGGACAAGACCTTTGACACCTTTGATCTTGTTTCTGGTTTGATGTGAATTTCAAACTGAAAGGTCAAAAGTCTATTCCTCCCCCAGAGCAAGCAGGCAGGCTCTATTAGCTCAGTGGCAAACAAAAACAAACAAACAGGAAAGTTGTATATTACGTGTTGATAGATTGTATATTGCTCATTATATTCACAGTAGATTGACATGATATAGCCTACAGTTCATGTACTGTATATCCATGCACGGATGATAGATGATTGTCCATATTACTGGTGACAGATTGTACAAGTCTTATTTTAACTTTTATTTTTTAATCTTTAAACTCTCTCTACTCTTACCCGTATCTGTTCTCTCTAAGGGGATCAATAAAGGACTGTTGAGAAATGTGGGAATTTCTCAACAGACGTCTTCGATTTCCCAGAAGTCTGACATCATTTTGTAGGCAGAGGAGAACTTTTGGGGCCAAAAGGCCCCAGTGCCCATGAATCTTTTTACTATTTTTACTATTTACTAATTTTTGAGCGGTGGTCACACCGTCTCCTATACGTGGCCGTGTGTGTGGGTATCCGTCCGTCCGGCCGTCCGTGTATGTAGCCTCAAGCATGCAGTACCTTTTCTGACCACACATGTTAAGGGAGGGGCACTGTTGTTCTCACACACACACACACACACACACACACACACACACACACACACACACACACACACACACACACACACACACACACACACACACACAGGGGGGAAGGGTGGGTCAGCATGTGTGGTCAAGTATTATTATTATTATTAACAGACTGAATGTTTTAGGGTCAAATAAATTAGAGTGTGTGAAGAAACTACAGCATTGTAAAGCACACTAACCCCGCTGCACCCACCCAGTAGTGCTGTTGCACAGCCTCCACGACCACCGCTCAGTTCACACGGGTGTGATTTTCTTCTCTTTGTTGTTGAAAGGAAAGTGGTAGAATTATACTTTAGTCGTTATTTTTGTCTCGGATCTGTTGAAATAGCGAGGGACAGATATTGATAATAAATCTGCTTGGAGGTCTGACTACAAAATGATGTCACGGCTTAAAAGCCCCATAGTCCCACTGACACCCATCAGAGAGTGGTTCGAGTAGTTTGAGTTTTACTTGTAAAAGAGTATTTCAACATTTGCCGTATTGATACTGTTACTTAAGTAAAACGAGTGAGTACTTTTACCACCACTGGATCTTACTGTGAGGTCAAAGGGCATGCCTGGCTTGAAGAACTTTGGCGTGCCTCTGAAGGAGATGACATAAGGAGACAGTACGATCTTAATACCCGTCTTCTGTCCTTCAACCAGGTCACTGCCTACAGAGGAGAGAGGAGACAAGTGAACTTTGTATAAAAATGTATTTCTTTTTTTATAATCTGGGTTAGGTTTTATTCACAAAAACACACCACACAATAATTGACACATTCATTTTTCTTATTTTTTTCGAACACTGCTCTCATATTAGGGCGCTGTTTTTCCTTTTCTTTGCCGATGGGTTCCCAGATTGCTGAATGCATGGTCAGGGACTACATGCAATACCTTTGCGGACTACCAGGCCACTAAAGGCCGCTCTCTCTTTCTACATCCCACACTGTGTGTGTGTGTGTGTGTGTGTGTGTGTGTGCGTGCGTGCGTGTGTGCGTGCGTGCGTGCGTGCGTGCGTGTGTGTGTGTTTTGTCCACAGGGCTAAAGGGCATATTGATGCACCTCTGTGTACACATTTTGACAGTCTGACTACAGCCAGGAATATCCTAAATTAACCAACTACAGACAAATGTGAGTCTTGCCTTAAAGTAACCCGTCCCAAGTGTCATTTCTAACCACAGTCTTCTACTGACACGATTTTTATATTTCACTGCAAAAAAAAGCAATACGCACTCTACACTCTGTGTCCTGCTTGTTTGTGGCTGCGCTGAATTGCCAAATACGTTTCTTATTGCGACCGTAGTTATAAAAACCTGCAGATCCTGTGCGTGTTTTGCAATAATTCAAATCTACAAAGTAACTAAAGTTTTCAAATAATTGTAGTGGAGTAAAAGTACAATATTTGCCTCTGAGATGTAGTGGACTAGAAGTAAAAAAAAAAAAAAGAAAAAGTATTGAAAATTGGAAATAGTAAAGTAAAGTACAAACACCGCAAAATTGTACTTAAGTAAATGTACTTAGTTACTTTACACCACTGCCCATATCTCAATGCTCTTACCAGTTCTGGTGAGGACAGAGGCCTTGACGTAGATGGAGTTGCCCTCCAGTGATCTGATGTTAGGGTACGCTGCCTTGAGCTCCTCAATGCTCAGTTTCACCACTCCACCATCCAGCTGCAGACCAGGTGCAATCAGAAGGGTGCGTTAACCACATGAAGCCTAGTATAGCCGTACCCACTCTGGGGGGGCCAACATTCGGACAAAATAACGGATCTATTGGTGAACTGATTTTTGGGGGAAAAATGGAGCAGACCAAGCACAGTGACGGATACTGCTTCTTACTGCAATGCTGAACATAGCAGAACGTAGCGGGGAATTCATTCAAATGTGTGTAGGGCTAGAATTATCGAACATTTCCTTAGCAAATATTCTATCGATCGGTGTTTTGGATCATTTAAAAATATATACATTATATAAATCAATGAATCAACGTGAAGAAATTCTAATATATTTGTTCTCATTTTATTTGTACTTTGTCGTACAATCTTGTGCGAAAATCCAGAAAATAATCTGCAATCTCGCAGATTGACTATTTTCAGTATTTTGATTATCTATGTTTTGTTTTTAGTTTTTTAATAATCAATTTGTTCGATTAACTGGTTCACCCATAGTTGTGTGCTGCCACAAAGGTCATCATAGCTGCTAAACTGTGGGATGCAGCAGCAGTGACTTTCATACATTATAGCTGCTATAGCAGGTAGAACCCGCTTAAAGCCCACATGGGCAAACAAACCCAGGTGGGACCCACTGACATTGCACACTTGGGGCCCATATAGTTCAGCCTTGAAACCATATATGGGACCCATGAGGGCGTGCTGGCTGGGTAAACTGTGGGATGCAGCAGTGACTTACGTACATCAGTGACCTGCTTCACAGATGGCAGTCGTCTCATCTCCTTGTTCACCTGCACTCCAAACACCACGTATGCTGTTCCCTGCACTGGCTCTCCATACAGGTACCTGCAACAGAGGTGTCAATTGTATCTGCTGCCATACCTTTGGATGCCTGTTGCTATGGTATGGCAACATGACTGGTGTCAAGACACCAGTCATGTTGCCATACCTTAGCTTTTGCTGAACTGACGCCACTGCCTGCAATGCACCACCACAGCACCTCAGTCACACTGGTGGCAATCTGGCAAGCCATCGCAAAGAAAGTGCGACGCCCAATCGGTCTGTCTCTCTTCCTGCGTAGCGACTCTGAGGCTGTCTCGAGAGATCACACTGGTGGTAATGCTGTCCAACCACAACGCTGGCTCAACTGGCTGTATGTAAGCATAACTGTGGTCCTGGGGCTACAGAAGGTGGCATACCTGTTCCTGTTCAACTTCCTGTTTCTAAATAGCTTCATTTTATTGGCTTAGAAGCACTTTTCGGTTTTTGAACCGGAAACACATACAGTATAAGGTGTCATGTGTTTCCTCAATGTGTGTGTGTGTGTGTGTGTGTGTGTGTGTGTGTGTGTGTGTGTGTGTGTGTGTGTGTGTGTGTGTGTGTGTGTGTGTGTGTGTGTGTGTGCGCGCGCGCAAGACAGACCTGGCTTGGATCTCCACCTCCAATTCAGTGTCATCCAGGCTGAAGTAGGACTTTTTGGGACTCAAGGTAAGGTTGAAGGCAGGCAGCACTAAAAAAAGAAACACACACGTCACGCAAACATGAGCACACACACACACACACACACACACACACACACACACACACACACACACACACACACACACACACACACACACACACACAATGCAGCATTAAAGGAGTAGTTCACCCCCAAAATGACTTTTTTTCTATTGATTACTCATGCCATGGAGACTAGAGTTCAATAATATTTTTTGGTTTTTGTCACATTCCTAAGACAAAAATTTGATTCGAGTAAATTTTCCCCCATTGATTCCGGATGAAACGGGTCACCATCCGGAATCAATGGGGGAAAATTTATTGTTATCACATTTTTGTCTTAGGAATGTGACAAAAACCAAAAAATATTATTGAACTGTACTCTCCATGGCATGAGTAATCAATAGAAAAAAAGTCATGCTGGGGGTGAACTACTCCTTTAAAATACATTAATGATACTGATCAATACTATTCATTGTCTATTATTTGGCGTATACATACTGTATCATACATAAACATTGAACATAAACAGACAGTCTTCCCGTTAAAGGTTTTATCTTTCAATTAAGATTTTTTATTTTCGCCAAAGCCATTCAAGATAAAATGAATCACATAATTCATCACTACTTTAAAATGTCATTGAACTGCTATGAATAATTGTGTTTTAAAACAAAAGAAATCTCCACAAATGTTCAAAAATACCAAATCTCTCTTTTGGGCCTCGACCTGAAAAGTTTGGAACCACTGTTTGAAGAACTTTCACACACACACACACACACACACACACACACACACACACACACACACACACACACACACACACACACACACACACACACACACACACACACACACACACACACACACACACACACACACACACACACACACACACACACACACACACACACACACACACACTATGCAAAATGTCACCTTTTGAAAACAAACAGAGGCCCCAGTCAGCTGGGATTTCAAGTTGGCCTACCATATTTCTTCACTTCAAACGGGGAAGTGAAGGTGTTCTGTGGCCAGTGGTCAAGCTTAGCAATTACTGTCCATGTTCCTTCACTGCCAAAAAAAAGGAAATCGGGTTAGAAATGGTACAAAATAATTACATGTAGAAAACAATGTGAGTGGTAGCCTAAAATGTACTCAATAAAGGACAATTTCGCATTAAATAAAATATAGGCTCATTTCCCTACTTGATCCCAGATCATGATCCCAAATGACTGTCCATGGGGTCTATTAGGTAGCCTTGTAAACCAGACTCTAGGCAGGAGGAGTCTAGTTTACTAGGCTATAGTTTACAAGGCTATCTATTAGGCAGGAATGCCCCTGTCATCCAGTTTCCCCAGCAGACCTCATAGCATAGAATGGAGCCCATAAGCCTATAAGCAATTTGTTGCGGTAATTATTATTTCTTTATTTTCATGAATCCGGTATCAGTTGTTTATTGTACACATATCCTTGGTTGTCTCACACAAGCCGCCACAGTCTCGTAAATCTTTTTAAATTTTGCCAATCAAAGTGAATGAACTGGCAAATTACAGTGCATCCTTTCCGGGACTTGGCAAAACACATAACATCTGTTTAGAAGACAAAGGCAGCTCGTGTAGAACAACCAAGGCATGGATGTGTGTACAATGACAAGTAATAACAGATTCATGAAAAATAAAAGAAGGAATGACAGGGGCATTTCTGCCTAATACACCTTGTTATTGGACAGTCATAAGTAGCAAAATGAGCCTAGATATTTAGTGCAGAGTTGTCCTTTAAAGGTGACTGGAAGGTCATCCATGTCTCAATGCCAATGCAGTGTATTGTCACCATTGTGAGTAAATGGCCTCCAAACTGGCAATAATGAGAAGAGATTTAGAAGGGCTTGTGAATTAAGTATTCATCTTACTTGACAAGTTCAGAGAGAAGAAGAGTTTCAACGAGGACACCTCCAACAGCTTTGCTCCTGGAGGTTTGTTTAATCACCACACCTTCTGCATTCTGAGACACACACACACACACACACACACACACACACACACACACACACACACACACACACACACACACACACACACACACACACACACACACACACACACTCTTTTTAGTTTTATGATCACTTTGACCCGTCATTCTCATGGTGTTTAGTGTTATATTCTATAACAAGAGAACTAAAAGCAAGTTGAAAATGTATAATTTATCACCAGACACCTTGAACTCCATGGTGACTGTACTGTTGGCGGCCTTGAAGGTGTGTGTTGATACGAAGGCCCTGCATCTCACTGGAAAGACAAAAACAGAGACGTTCACTTTGGAATGACATTCGTAAAAAGCCTTTACTATTATTACTGTTTCATAAAGGGTTCAATTTGTAAAAAAAAAAAAAAAAAAAAAACATAATCCTGCTGAAGTGCTGACATTGATTGATTGATTGATTGATTGATTGAATACTTTATTAGAAGTTTGCATAGGAAAAAGTAGAGGACAGTACAGTTCACTGATTGATACAAGGTCAACTAAAAGGATACAGGCGACAAGAAAGCTTTTAGGCTTGTTTCCATTAGGGTCCCTTTGTACTCAATTCATACATTTTTACCATTAAGCCAATATAGCCTGCCTGCTTTGCCCAGGGGATGAACTGAATCTTGACCATCGGGTAAAAATTCACGTCCAATCCTGCGTCTAGGTGAGACGTGACCTTTGACACGATCTACATGTCTCAATAGAAGAGCAGGGAGACAAGAGCAAATTGAACCATCTGGTGTCATTCCAGCCCTGCTCACCTGTATCTCCGGGGTTATAGACGGGCTTGTCTGTCTGGATGAAGATGTAGCCAGAGTGAAAGGACACCACCACAACCCGCTCCTCAGTGTGGTAGTAGCCAAACTGCACCTTCAGGCGCACAAACTTGTTCTTGTCGCCGTCCCGACCCAGCTGTTCCGACGGAAGCTGGAATGGGGTAAGAGTAGAAGAGAGTAAGGAGCAATGTACTGTACTCACCGCCAGGTATGTATACAGGAATGATTCTCATGTGAAATCTGCGACGATAGATACACAAAGCTCTACAATCCCATAGCAATCATTGCTACAGAGTGTTCAGTAACATGGGTCTCTCACTCTCCAGCTCTTTAGTACAACAGGAAATGCATTGTCAGGTTGGGATACCCAAAAACATGTTGCCAAATTAACAGTGTAGAGTAGGGTCCCAGACGTAAATAAATGTATCAAATGGGGGAGTGGCCTAACACATGTCAAACCGGGGAATGGAAAACGGTAGAGTATCACCGACTTACACCACGTTTAAGTACACAGTATTGAATTATGAACTTCAGTAAAACGCATACACTTGTTTGAGTGCGGTTCTAAACAGATCACCTGGATCGCCTTGAGCACGTGGTAGTCATTAGCGTGACTGAGGGTCGCTGATTCTTGGACGAGTAAGTTTCCCGTACTGAAGTCCTGGATCTGGATGGTGACTGTGACGTCACTGCTCAGGCCACTGGCCTCCAAGTATAAGTTCTCCTCACTGTCTGCCCTCAGCACGTCAGGAGCCACCAGGCTGAAGCTATAGGCCCACAGGACGGAGCAAGGGACAGGGGACATCAGGAAGTGTGACATGGAATAGAGGGGTGGACAGGATTGTTGCGACAGAATCCCTTTTATGCCCATATATGGAGATCTCTGATTTCAACGATATTAAGCCCATATTTAACAGGACTTCATTTGGGAATGCCCATATATGGAGGAAGACAGACCATATCTGTGTGGCTGGTTCAACAATTACAAAAAAATACAAACATCAAAACTGCAATAAAATAGGTAAAACTGATTAACCACTAAAACCCAATACTTTATTGACCAAATTCCCAAGGACTCAATCAATAGCCTACTCAGGCCCACTCCTGTTTTTTACTCTATACTAATATCTTGACCTGAAATCTTAAAAGCAGCACGTGTCACAATCTTTTAGATTTGCTATTTTTCTCTGAATGTTAGCCCCAAAATATAGGATGGAAAACATGAGCTATGCATTATGTCCAACCCTATAATGTCCAACAACAAACAAGTAGGCCTAGCAGCACTGTACCTTGGTGTAGTTGCGATGACTGGTGGTGACTGACGCCTAGATAATAAAAAATAAAAGATAAGTTCACGTCAGGAGAGCATTAATATTCAGTAAGTCAGACTCAGTAATAACTTCCACTTCAAAACCAAGAGGTAGGATATTTGTTTTGTCTACTTACTCATGCAAATCAAAGTAATGTGAAATCTGGAAGGGATATTTTGAACATTGTATCACAAAACATAGTAGATCTATAGACAATTTGACAAGAGTTTAGTTTTACACCTACCGTGAACGCCAGTCAGTTGATAACTGGGCATGAGGCACAAAGGAAAGTATGAGAAGCAGAAAGAGTTGAAGCGCCCACCAAGTCATGCTGGCTGACTCTTGATGTGAACTATGGCCACTGTCAAACAGTCTGCTAATATACAGAACCCCCTCTCCCCTACCCTCCCCTCACACACAGTCCTGCGTACACAATCCACATCACATGTTAACAGTAGAAGCTGGAGCAAGCAGACTGCAAATTAGGACAGTACGATTGTGTAGTGTTAAGACACCTTATGACACCATTTCCCAAAGATTTTATACCCCTTTATCTTTGGTTTACTACGTTTGGTTTTTCATTCTTTCAAAATTTCAAAAAGATTATTCACAAATTACAATCAATTCATTAGAGATGGGAAAATACATTTAAGAAGTAGTGAAAATAGCAGATCTACAAACTCGTGTTGTAAGCTTGTAGGTCGGCAATTTTCAGTTGTTTGAGTCCCAGGAAGACATGATCTCTCTTTTGGGTCTGGTGGTGCCAAGTGTTTGGTTTGTGAACCAACCACTGCCTTATGAGATCCACAGCTCAGTGATGACACCAAGTGGCCACCCTGTGGAAGTGCTCCTGTCACATAGTCAACTCCAAAAGACACTCTCACAGACATAATTATGGGTCCACGTTTAATTCCTTGAGCTCCAGCATTCTAGTCCCAACTGAAAAACATTTAGGGAATTTAGTAAGAAATAAACGTACATTTTTAGCAACATTCTTTCAAAAATGGTTTTGACAGCACAGTGTACAGACATCCTGCAGAAAGAGTTATGACACCTGTTATTTCTTTAAGACTACTTACTGTCTGATAAGAATGGTTATTTGTTGAATCATAGCAGCTATTTTAAATAAACACTTTGCTCACTCAAAACTGCAAAATATGGTTAACTGTGTGCCGAGAAAAAATGTAACCAAAGGACCTTTCCATGTAGGCGAATGGGGTGAAAACATCTTATAGTCCATTGCATGACAGTGTTGCTTGCCGACAAGAACTGATATTCACGTCAACACATTGAAGAACTGATCTTCAGGTTAACGTGTCACACGGTTAACACTGTTAACTGTTAACACTGTTGGGCTCTGAGCTCTCATCAGCAAACACTCATCTCCATCCACCACTGGTTACCAAACAACGGACCTCACAACATTTGTGCATAAAACAAGAAAGCACGACAAAAGACACAATGTTAATATCTGCCTCATATCGAGACGTCCATCGTGACGTATTAATTATTATACAAATGTTGTCCCCTCGTTTTGAAAGATCAGGGTAATAGACACACGTTTGGCAGCTTATGAAAACAGTTCTTTTTCAGCAAGGATGTCAAAGCCGTTACAGAGCATTTAGAAAACAGTACAAGGTGTATTAACAGCGTGGCTTCCATGATGAGGATCTTAGATGTCAGCACTATGAGATACACATCATACACTCATCTCTATTTGATGTCACTCGTCTCTATATTTGATCACACCTCCTGACATGCAGTATAAAAGATGGACTACTGTACATGTGGCCAGTCTATGACGTATGATGTCACGTACGATGAAGTGACTCATGGATTGGCCTCCTGGCCCGCCAACTTCTAGAACTAGAAATGTTCTAACATGTTTCCAGTTCAAATGCTGTGCCAATCAAATTAAAGGAGTAGTTCACCCCCAAAATGAAAATTGTTCTATTGATTAGTCACGCCATGTCGCATTCCTAAGACAAAAATGTGATAACAATAAATGTACCCCCATCCGGAATCAATGGGGGTAAATTTACTCGAATAACATTTTTGTCTTAGGAATGTGACAAAAACCCAAAAATATTATTGAACTCTACTCTCCATGGCATGAGTAATCAATAGAAAAAAAGTCATTTTGGGGGGTGAACTACTCCTTTAAGCTACGAGAAAATTAACTTGGGAAAGGAAATGGGCGTGCCACCTTCTTAAAACTGGGACTAGTTATGCATATTCTATATTTGAGCCCAATTACTATCTCCACTGATTTCCAGTATAAAATGAATAAAGTTTTAAAATGTTAAATATATATTTTTTAAAAAGTATAAAACGTGAAAAACAATGGGTGAGTTAATTCCTTGGCCCTAAATATGGTGCGTATATGTCCAGTAGTTGGCAAGATTAGCCCTGGACACAAACCTTTATCTAGACAGCTCGACCCCTACAGAGCCACGCTGTAAAGATATGAGACATCCCTTGCAGTTGGATGTGTCCTAAATAAAGTGACTAAAGACTTTTGTTGCATATGTGCCAGAGTAAGAAAGTTGTATTATAGTTGAACACCTATGCACGTAAGCACTTTTTTCAGCACTTTTCCACTTGACCAAAGGAGACGTAGAGCAGGAGCACACTAAGTATGCTGTGTGGTGTGCTGATGTGGAGACTATGCCACCCGAATCTTCCGCATTTAGTGGGGCATCGCCACTGAAGAGTGCATGTCTCTTCATTCGCAAATTACACAAGAACTAATTTGATGCTAAGTAATAGCTAAAGATCGGACAGGGAGACCACACCATTATTAGACTATATGTGGTGGTTTTATTTGCATTTTAGACAACTACTTTATTGAGGAGTCGGAGTCAGAGTCACTGTAGTATGCCATCAGTGACGTAAGGCTTCCCAAACTACTGTTGTGTTCCTTTGAGTTCACAGAATTCTGTGTTCTCTCAAGTTCTCCGTCGTCCTCTTCTACCGTGGTGTTCTCTTGCGTGTCTTTATCAGTACTGTCATTTGTGTTGGTTACTTCCTGTCCTGAATGGAGCGGCACAGCACCTGTACTCCGTCCTCCTTCCTTTCGTCCCAGCTCAGAGGCCACACCCACCAGCCTGACAGCTCCCGGGTCTGACTTCCTGCGAACGGCGGCCGCACAGGCCTCAGGTCTGTTGCCGTGGTTTTCGGTGCGTCTGCGGATGAGGGGACTGGGAGAGGAGGTCGGGGACGGCCCCAGGGCTTTGGCCACCGCCGCTTCTTTCCCCTGCAGGCCCAGCTTGTGGAGCAGACTGCCCGCGGCACCACCCTGTGGTGTGGAGGGAGAACCGAACCAGGAGCGAGAGGAAATCTCCCTCCGTTTAATGTGCTTCTTGTCCTCGTAGGCTGGAAGAGGAGCAGACGGGAAGAAGAAAAAAGAAAAAGTCTGTACTCAACCGCATTATGAATGTTTATAGTGACAACTAACAAGGATACTTTTCAATCCAGACTAAACAGAAGTGGGGAGGAGGCTTCACATCTGCTTTATTGCTTACTTGTGATCAGAGCTTCCGTGCTCCAGACTGTATGTGGGAAGCATTCGAAAATTGTGGGAGGCAAAAGTCTGGCCACGCGAAACTAGTGCTCTCTTAAGCTGCCTAGTCACCACCTCAAAGCACAAAGTCACCAGTCACTAGTCATCATAGCTTAGTTTGTATTTCGTTTTCGTCAGTGAAGGAAGGTAGTCGTAAGGCTGTCATGATTATGACATTTTACATGACGATTAATTGTCACTCAAATAATTGCGATTAACGATTTAATTGTGTTTTTGTCGTTGACAATTACATTTCTGTTTGGTAACATGTCATTAGGTCGAACACCCTTTGGTCCGACCACCAAAACCTAACCTTAACCCTAACCTCAGTAATACTATGCCTAAACCTAACCCTAACCTCAGTAACCGTGACGCGGGTGATTATCTAACCTGCCGACACTGGTGAGTGATTATCTAACCTGCCGATGCTGTTCGACCCAACGGGAGTTCGACCTATGGGGCAGTCCCCTTCTGTTTGGCTTTTAGGCTTTGAAGTTGCACATGGTAGATATGACACATAACCTAAATATACAAAGACATTACTGACATATTTATACTTTATACAAAATAACATTGATAGTGGAAAAGGCCGATTTAGAAGCTCACAATGCATTGTGAGCTTGTAGATCTGCCATTTCCACTATTTTTTACTTTATTTTTAAAATATATGAACATTTTTCAACATGGAAACAATTATGACGATTATGAAAACGTGATTATGTCAAATAATTGCGATTAGAAGATTATGTAATAATTGTGACAGTCCTGGGTAGTCGACGAACATCTTTCATCATAGTTTTAGTTGATGAAATCAACACTGCTGGGTACATCAGGTACTGCAATTATATAGCGCTTTTGGACCGCTCAAACACACTTTACAATGTACTTCACATCCACCCATTCACACACACAATAATGGAACACTGTGCACGTCATGAAGCTGCTCATCAGGACCAGTTGGCTGGTTCAGAGTTTTGCTCATGGACACTACCAGGAGGAGCTGGGGATCCAATGTACGTCCAGGGCCACTGCTGCCCCAGGTAGGAGCATTATTGATGATTTTCATAGTCTTAACTATTGAAACAACAATATTTACCAAGCAAAACTACAGTATACCGACCGTGACAGAACGTGTCTGTTTTGTCATACAGTATATGGCCGCCATAACATCGATCCGATTCATGTTTACGGGAACTAAAGAGTGCTATAATAGTTTGCAATTAACACAGCCAACCAGAACAAATGTGACGGCCACCAAGGATATCGATGAACATGTATATAAGGGTTTGCCGTTGAATTGTGTTTGTTTGTCGATTCATTGATGATAATTTAACAAATAACCATGAAGTCTTATTTGATTAATCGAGAAAAAAAGGAATAGATATACTAATCGCTAATAAAATAATCTACTGTGGCAGCCCTAGTTGTGTGTGTGTGTGTGTGTGTGTGTGTGTGTGTGTGTGTGTGTGTGTGTGTGTGTGTGTGTGTGTGTGTGTGTGTGTGTGTGTGTGTGTGTGTGTGTCCATTCCTTACAGTCGGGAGCCTGGTAGGTGAGCAGAGCTGCCAGTTTCTTGTCTTCGTCTTTCTCGGGCAGCAGAGGGATGGACAGGTTTGTTCTCTTCCTCACGGCTGTGTCCAGCTCCTCCTGCTCCGCCTGCACTTTCTTCTCCGTCTGCGACAACAGCCGGTTAGAGAACAACCGTGAGTTTACCAAACAATGCTCTCATCATCCACTAAACACCAACTCCCTTCATGTTATATTTGTTAAGCTCTGTTGCATTTTTGCACATATTTGTCCTGCCAGCCACTGTTACATTGTTTAAGTTCATTATGTGTCCCGCCACCCCACCACTCCCAATGTGCTGAAATTATCGCTACGTTTTCGCATACTTTAATACTTTCTTTAGAAACCACTTTTTAGGCTTGCTAGGTGGCAATAGGCTCTATGCATAGCAGCCATTTTGGAGAGAAGTTGGATGGTCTTCCCACTTCCTTCAAAGGTGTTAACAATGTTACTAATGAAGGCTCTGTTCCATTTTATGTTGCACAGTGGTTCTCAAACCTTTTACGCCTGCATTTGGTTCCATTTGAACACTCTCAGAGTAACACCTTTTAAGGGGTCATTTGAAACCCCCAAGGAAGCACAAGGATCCCTGGACCACACTTTGAGACCCCCTGGTGTAGTAGTGTTTCCAGTGAGCCAACATGCACAATATCAGCACCCTGACTCTGTTTGAGCAGAATGGAACAGAGCCTTCATTAGTATTATTGGTAACACCTCCGAAGGAAGTGAGAAGACCATCCAACTTCTCTCCAAAATGGCTGCTGTGCATATAGCCTATTTCTTCCATCGCTAATGTCTTAGAAATAAAGAATTCTTCAGTACCCTGAACTTCCTGCGGAGGCTGCTGTTTAGCTGGAAGTCCTCTTTCCAGGCGGACCTGTGGTCCTGGATCTCTGACAGTGAAGGCAGAGCCTTCTTCAGCTTCTCCTTGTCTTTCCCACCGTGGTCCAGCTTGTACATGGCATCCGTCTCCAGCTTCTCTTTCTCTGCCCGCTCTGCCCACAGGGAGAGAGCAGAGAGAAACATTGGAGAGGGAAGGAGATGAGGGATCGATTCAATTAAAGATAAGCACAAGAATTAAATGAGAGCGAATGACCCTCACTGTGTAGACTTAAATCTACAGGAAGGGTTCCTAAACTTTGAAGAACTCCCCCAAAGGCTAGGCTATTTAAGCTTTGGGCGGCTACGGCAGATGACAACGGTAACCGGAAATTATCTGCGCTCGATAGATAAACCTGCCGCCGTCGCCGCCGTCTCTACAACGGCAGAAGCAACCTTTCCACGTAGCGTCGCCATGGAAACCAAAGTGTTCAGTAAAAGGGGTGTGTGTTTGCTTAACGATTTGGACTGCAACGGCGATTGCGCCATAGCAGCCGTAGTCCCGCAACACATCGCGGTAGTAGAAACAGGCTCCTTAAATTCCCTAATGTTTGAACTGAGGAACCCCCCACACTGACAAGCCCTCGGAATTGTAGCCATTATAATTAGCTTGACTTAGTTCAACAGATAAATATGAAGATTCTACACCACTCCCGGTATAGCGTATAGAATCATATTAGTTAGGCTCAGAGGAGCAATCACTATGTTGTTCTGAGCTCTGTTTAAATAAACATTTTAGGCTCTAAAGCAGTTTTGTTGTATGTTTATACATGGTCATGTTTGTCACTTTGTTTGGTTTTGTAACCCATCCTAATCGTATAAATACTTGGCTGAACATAACCCCTGCTTTTCTACCTTTAGCCTGGTTCTTCACAACATACTGTTATATATTTATAATCTAAGGTCACAGAAATTACAGTATGTGACATCTATTATGTGCACAGTGTAGCTTTCCCTTCACTCTCAACAGAACCTTAAACTCAGACAGCTAAAGGGCGGCAGCGTGAAAGAAGAGCGAGACCGAGACATGAACAGAGGCAGACTGTATGCACCTGTGGTGAGGATCTGTTCATTGTCAGCCATGTCCCAGCGCTCCTCCTTCCTGTTTGCTCCGGTCACTATGACGTAGTCGCAGGTGGCCGGGTCCGTCTGCATCTCGATGTAGTTGACACACAGGTGGCACTTCATCCTGAATCTGGTGGACGGCAAACAGAAGGCAGAGATCTTAGCAGGTTTGCCAAATAGGAGGTCCACTTGCACACAAACAGACAACAGACCACTATTTGATCGATGAGAAAGCAGCAGTGGGAAAGGAGATGCCAGTGGTATCTCTCCTTATGTCGAGAACAACTTGGAAGGAAACTATATGATGGAAATGTAACCAAATCAGTTCATTACCTGTAAATTGGTGTGGAGTAGTAGTTCCCCACTTTCTTCTTCTCAGCGTTGTATCGCACCCCTGTGAAGACAAAAGACACTTACTAAGTTTTCTGTATTTTCCGTAGCCATGGTATGAAACAGAGTGTCAGAGACTACTAGGGACCCTATTTTTGCTGGTGCCTTAACACTTATCCTTACACTTTGACATTTTTTACTATTTTGAAAAACATTTTTAAATAGGTCAAATAGCTGATCTACAAACTCACAACGTGTCGATGTAGATTGGCTATTTGAAGTATTTTTAAATGTTTTTCAAAATAGTAAAAAAAAAAAAAAAAGGGTTAGTTTAGGGATAAGGGGTAAGGCACCGATGAAAAAAGGCCCCAGGTATGGATAAGTGAAGTCACACGGTTGTTGTTGTTTTTTATAACATACCCATGCCAATGTGATTCTTACAGCCATCACACCAGATGTTGTAGGGCATCTCAAACCTAAATGCAAACAGATAGTCACTTAATCAGTAGAATTAACACTTTCTAACACTTTTTTTTGTGTTATTTCATGTACAAGTAATTTTTAGACGTATTTTTCATTTCATTTGTTTACACATACTGTATCCTCGTTTTATTTCCAACGTGGGTTCAGTTGTAGTACAATGGTAGATTTTCAATTCCCTTTAGCTGTGGTGCTATGCAGTGTTGATTTTGACAGCACATTTTTATTTAGTTTTAGTCATAGTTTAGTCATCCGAAATGTTTTAGATTCAGTCTAGTAAAGAACATACGAATTTAGTCGACTAAATCTACAGTTGATTTTGTCGAATAAATTAATTTTGGCGTTGATGATGGCATTGTAATGCTTGATTTTACACTTGGTTGAATGCTGAAAATAGCCGATCTAAAAGCTCACAGATCTGAGCTTGTAGACCTGCTATTTTCAGAGCGAACGCAACAAAGCATAAAATGACTTGTCTTTTAGTTCTACTGGATCCACTAGTCCCACCCTAACATTTTAGTCTAGTTTTTATTTGTTGACAAAAGGGTCAATATATTTGGTCTTAGTCATCATAGCTTATAGTTTTCATCATTGAAAAAATTTAGTTGACGAAATCAACACTGGGTGCACGTGTGTTTCACTGACCTGATGATGAGAATGCCCTGCGACAGCTTCCTAGCCCTCTCTCGAAGGGCATGGGTCCCGTGGTATCCATTGAGAGAGCCATGCTAGAGAGATGACAGCAAACAACAACAGAGGTTTATGGTATTTAAAATCATTTAAATGTTAAGATGCTGACCAAGTGTCCACCTATATGATGATGACACTCACCTTAGCCGGATTAAAATCCGGAGGGTAGTAGTGGTTTTGTCCTTTTCTTTCACCCTGTAAAAAGAAGGGGGAAAAAGGAAATATAAGAGAAACCATTCACTGTAAACATTTACAGATGCATTTTAAATCTATACTTATATATGGCAAATAACAAAATACATGATGAGGCAAAATGGGCCATGACATTGATTGATTGGGTATGTGTGTGATTATGGGTCTCATAACAGAATACTTCAGAAGTCAGAAATGTAAAAAAAACTTGTAAACAGTATGAGGTACGGTATAATATTAAAGCTAAAAGGATAACAACACAGGTCCCAGGGACTTGTTTTCATTGTGTATTCAGTTCATCAACAAAGCATACAAAAATTACCAAAAAGTCATATATTTTTGCTCACCATACTGACGCCTGTTTGTCCACACTACTGGTGGATTCTTTCAACCTGATAAAACAGAAAAGGATGATTGTTGTTGTTGTTGTTTTGATTGATTGATTGAAGACTTTGAAGTTTGCATAGGAAAAGGTACAGTTTCATGACGGTACAGTTCACTGGTACAAGGTCTACTAAAAGGAGATCCATGAAAAGACTAAGCTTATTTCCACTGGAAACCATTGAAGTATCTCATATAACATTGAATGACAGACAAATAGAACACAGTACTATGCAGTAGATATGTAAAGAAAAACAAAAAAAAGACAGTAAGTCTAAAACAAACAGTATATACAAAGAAGGGGCAGGGGAGGGTAGGGTTGGGCTAGGTTCATTTTTTACCAGTTGCGAACGGCTGCTGCCTGTAAGTGGTTTTTCAGGGCAATTTTAAAAATACTCACAGGTTGTTGTTGTTGTTGTAGACCAAGGGTAGGCAAGTTGACTTGAGACAGACCACTATTTATGCAGTTTAACTAACATCTATGCAAGCAGTAGTAGGTATCCTTAACTAGTACAGACGTGTGTATACTTTGGCATAGCAGTAGCATAGAATAACAGAATACTTCAGAAGTCAGAAATGTAAAAAAAACTTGTAAACAGTATGAGGTACGGTATAATATTAAAGCTAAAAGGATAACAACACAGGTCCCAGGGACTTGTTTTCATTGTGTATTCAGTTCATCAACAAAGCATACAAAAATTACCAAAAAGTCATATATTTTTGCTCACCATACTGACGCCTGTTTGTCCACACTACTGGTGGATTCTTTCAACCTGATAAAACAGAAAAGGATGATTGTTGTTGTTGTTGTTTTGATTGATTGATTGAAGACTTTGAAGTTTGCATAGGAAAAGGTACAGTTTCATGACGGTACAGTTCACTGGTACAAGGTCTACTAAAAGGAGATCCATGAAAAGACTAAGCTTATTTCCACTGGAAACCATTGAAGTATCTCATATAACATTGAATGACAGACAAATAGAACACAGTACTATGCAGTAGATATGTAAAGAAAAACAAAAAAAAGACAGTAAGTCTAAAACAAACAGTATATACAAAGAAGGGGCAGGGGAGGGTAGGGTTGGGCTAGGTTCATTTTTTACCAGTTGCGAACGGCTGCTGCCTGTAAGTGGTTTTTCAGGGCAATTTTAAAAATACTCACAGGTTGTTGTTGTTGTAGACCAAGGGTAGGCAAGTTGACTTGAGACAGACCACTATTTATGCAGTTTAACTAACATCTATGCAAGCAGTAGTAGGTATCCTTAACTAGTACAGACGTGTGTATACTTTGGCATAGCAGTAGCATAGCCATTCATGTAACATCACAGCCATTCTAGGGCTAAACCTTGGTCCTGTGTGCAGCAGCAAGCAACAGACTGCACGACGCCAAACAACGTCACACAACTCCGTCGTACAACCACAAAAACACTGTAAATGTCACATCAGTATGCGATCACAAAAGTAGCTGTGAGTGTGATCCCAAGGGCTCTCTCATAAACATAAAAAAATACTCACAAGTTATTCTTTAACAACACCAACAACGCTACGTCTCCTTCTCCTCCGGCAGTCAGTGCTACTGCTAGTACGTTCCGCTAGCAGTGCCGCGGTGTTATTGTTCCCCACATTCACCACATACATGCAGAACAAGGTAGCCTGAGGTGTATTAGCCTCTCCAGCCCACCACGAGTTAGAATAAAATATGATATGATTTACCAAACTATTAGCATTCCAAGAAATACTCGAATAAATTGTGTCAGGGTTAATAATATAATATTTTACTTCGGAACAATAACACAGCGGCACAAACTGGAAATGGAGGTTTATAGGCGGGGCTTTGACTAACCGGATCTACAAACTCTGCGGAATTAATTGATTGGTGGATTAATTGATTGAAGTATTTATTAGAGGTTTCGCATTCATAATGACAGTACAGTTCACTGGTACACGGTCAACTAAAAGGAAACTCAGGTAAACCGATGATTATTTCCATTGAGATCCTTTCTCTTTAACTCATATTGAATGACAGACAGATAGAACACAGAAAAAAGGTGTTAGTTACATTCCGTATGTGAAACGATGGGTCACAGGAAAATAATATACATCAGAAAGACAGTACATGGAGGGACTTGACAGGAGCAAGTTTTTATGGCATAGTCATGTTATTGACTGAACAAACTGGACACTGATGACTGACCAGCCTCAGCATAACCTCGCCTACCAGGCTTTCAGAGAAGCCTCAGCAGCACCAGTCAGCGTCCAGAAGATGGCAGTAAGTAATGCACACACCGTTAAACCCCAAAGAAGAATGGTCATCATCAGTGTTGCCATGTCTTCTTATTAGAAGCGACATTGGACTTGCTTGCTTCCTAAAATGTTTATTAAACCATTGGTTTTCAAACATTTTCATGTCAAGGTAAGGACCCCAGAATGTATGTATTTTTGTCATACATTATTTTGATCTGTAGCTATTTTCTGCTTTGAGGCTTGTTTTCATAGACCTGGTTGCTTATTTATTTCGCAATATCTGGCAAAGCTGGTTGTTGGTCACATGACACGAGGGACCGGCTGAACGGAAGTTATTGTGATGCTGTCAAGTGAGAAAGCGTGGCGGTCAAAGCACAGAACCAGAGGAGTTCAAAACGCAACTATTTAGAATAGATCATCAAATAGTTTGAAAAATGGCCGCCCTAGAAGAAGAAGAACAACAACACAAACGTTACATCTGCTCGTTTCCAGAGTGCGAGGCGGCCTACAACAAACAGTGGAAGCTGGACGCGCACATGTGCAAACACACTGGGGTGAGTTGAGTACCATATTCTATATGAATGATGACTATGCCATCATTCATATAGACACATAATATGAATGATCACAGACATTCTAGGGCTAATTCGGTACCATTTTAAACCCTCTGTAATATAGGTAAAAGAGACCTGGAAAAAACATACTTGATTGATACAGTCTTTTTTTCACTCTGCCGAATCTCTTTGCCAAAATAACCGATCTACAAGCTGACAACACGTTGTGAGTTCCCTCCTGGCCTGGCTAAATAAGCCAAAAAGCTTACTAGGATCTCTTTACCGTGTACCAGTGAACTGTACTGTCATGAAACTGTACATTTTCCTATGCAACCTTCTAATAAAGTGTTCAATAAATCAGTCAATCAATAGATCTGCTATTTTTTGGCAAATGTTCCGCACCAGTATAATGGATGTTGGGGATATTTTGATAATCGCGATAATATCCCCCCATTTTTCTGCTTTTGTAATTGATGTTATCCTATGCAAAGTAATCTGTTCTATCGGAACAAAAAATGTTTCAAAGAAGTACTGCTAAATTCCAATGGTGTAGACAGCAGACTTACTTTCTATCCGTCTGTCTTTCAATGTGATATGAGATACATAAAGTGGTTCCTGTGTAAATAAGCTGTGAAGCTTTTAGTTGACCTTGTACCAGTGATTTGTGCTGTCATGAAACCGTACTTCTTCCTATTGCAAACTTCTAATAAATGATTCAATCAATCATAAATCGCGATTTCTTTAATCACAACAACCGTGACATGACATTTTCTTATCGTCCCATCCCTAGGTGAGACCATTCGCTTGTGAGGCGAGCGGATGCGGCAAGTCCTTCTGCACCAAATCCCACCTGGCGAGGCACCAGCTGAGCCACAGCGGCCAGAGGCCCTTCCGGTGCACCCACGGCGGCTGCGAGGACGCCTTCACCACCAACTCCAACCTGCAAAGGCACATCGGCCGCAGCCACGGCAGCCACCGGGAACAGAAGACGTACGCGTGCAACTTCACGGGCTGCGGACTCGTGTTCAAGAAGAACAAGCAGCTCAGGTCCCACAAGTGCGAGCAACACACCCAGGAGCCTCCTTATCAGTGCACCTTTGAAGGCTGCCAGATGCGTTTCACCTTCCCCAGCAAGCTGAAGCGCCACGAGAAGGTGCACAGGGGCTACCCTTGCACGGAGCAAGGGTGCTCTTTCCAGGGGAAGACCTGGAGCGAGTACCAGAAGCACAGGAAGGACTCGCACAGGGTCTTCCTGCAGTGTGACCAGTGTGACAAGGTGTTCCGGGACTCCTGGTTCTTGCAGCAGCACCAGCGGGTCCACTCCGAGGTGCGCCAGGTGCTGAAGTGTCCCAGGGACGGCTGTGACCGCTCCTTCACCACGTCTTTCAACCTGCAGAGCCACATAAGCTCCTTCCACGAAGAGCAGCGCCTCTTCGCCTGCTCCCATGAAGGCTGCGGGAAGACGTTCGCCATGAAGCAAAGTCTGCAGCGCCACAGAGTCGCCCACGATCCCGAGCGGAAGAAGCTGAAAAAGCCCCGGCCCAAAAGGTCTCTCGCGTCCAGGCTAAGCGGCTACAAACCCAAGAAGAAAGCGGTTGGCAACAAGTCACAAAAGCGCCACCCAGACACCGCAGCGCACACATCCAAATGTGCACTTGGACAAAGCAAGAAGGCAGCTCCTCCTGGGCCTGTTGAATTGGTGTCTCTGCTAGACGACATCTCTGCTACACGACATCCGTCCTTAGTACACAGCCCAGTTCTGGAGACGAAGGTTTCCAATGGACTTAATGCAGCGGTTCCTGTGTAGAGTTTGTTGGTCGGACCAATTTGTCGTATTTTGCCTATGACCTGAAGAATAGGACAAGGACACATTATTTTCCTACAGTATTATTGAGTTGTTTTGGCTGTGGAGTCTGTAGCTGCTTTGTTTCGTCCAATAAGTTATACAAGTGTCATTGTGTCACCTCTTTAAATAATGGCCTATATTATTTTTAAATATCTACAAACAAAACAAAGAAACAAAAAAAGGAACCAAAACAAACTATATGATAGTTCTTATTAATCATTTCACCCAAAGGTTTTACCATACAAATAACAGTCTGTCAGTTACATAACATAAGAGGATTAAATGACTTGACATAGGCCAAATTATTTGTGGAGTAACTGGTTTACTCCAGATTTATGGCCCCCGAAGAATTGGCCCAAGTTACATTGTCTTTGACTTAGGAAACCTAAGTGGCCTAGGTCACATTCTTGACATAGATAGACAATTATATTACTGAAGAGATGAGCTGATTTAGGTAGAGTTCTAATTTTCCTCAAAAAATAATGTAGGCAATTATTTAAAGAAGATGACGATTGTAATGATAAAGGCCACTCCAGACTAAGTAGCTGTCTTGTGTGCCTCATAATACTTTGCTTTGCTCTGGATTTTCCGATTTATTTTTTTATTTTTTTCTTCATTTTTTGTTGTTGCATAAACTGAATCCAGTATTATCAACTTAAATGGTCGGAAAAGGGAAAATTCATTCAAATGGGGTGGATACACTGGATGTCAGAGCAACATGTTAGCATTTGGTTGGCTGGTTGAATTGAATTCAATGGACTGAAATGGCAATGACTCCATTTGCAATGGTCAACTTCATGTCAGACCTTTGCAGAAGGATGACAGAGAATATGGTAGATTGTTTTCAACCTTCAGCTTGTAAAATGTATATTTTGTGTTACATCGCCAGCTCCAGAGTTGTTGTTTATTTAAAAGACAGTATATTTTCTATTTTGACATAATTGTGTTCTACTTATTCTATTTTGTGAATAAGTACGGTAATGCTTTAAATTCTATTTTTGCAAATAAAACATACTTCAATAACATTGGTCAATCTATTTGAATGAAATGGAAATGGCCACTATTAACGCAAAGGTATTCATAATTGTGTCGGCCAAGAACAACTAATCTAATATTCAGTGGTTCTCTGGGTGGACCTTTGTTGTTAAAATACCTTGCAGTTCTATATTTTTACTGAGTGTACAAATAGAACCAATTATTACAACTATTTGGTTCCATTTGTTCACTAAGCGTTAAATGAACACAGGATTCTACATTGTAGATTTGGGTCATAGAGATACAAAAAAATATAAAATGAGTGCCTGGGCCTAGTGCATTTAAACGCTATCTTTCAAAAATGATAAGGGTGGGTTCAGAGAATCACAGATCTAGACTAGATGATGTAATGTGGAAGGACAGAGGTGCTTGTGTTCTGATTTACAGTGTAAACATGAGACGCTCGGGGCGAGTTTGAGATTCCGAGGCTAAATCCACTCAGAATGCTTCCCGTTACAGGAAGACTGTTCTCAACATTCTTTTGCCCGGCGCAGCTCAGACAAACCCTATATGGACTGGCCGTCAGACTAGCTTACCTCTGAATGCATTGTTAGTAGACCTCATATAATCAATACTCACAGGATTATATAATATATGTGTATTTGTTCAGTTAAAAGGCAGCTATGTAGTATATGAATTGGACATGGACAGGCATGATAGATGCAAAGGAATCTGAGACAGTTGCAGCGACATCCTAAGTCATACAAGTATAAAAATCTCTGAACTGATTTTCAACATAAAATGTAACGGTTCATGTAATTTAAATAAAAGGTATTTTCGGCGAGTGACATGTGCGTGCATCACAATGTATGAATTGGCCTTACAAATGCAACATTTTGGTCAATGATCAGCTGTCCTATCCTCATTCTGGAATCCATCCTTCCACTTAACATGCTTACTGTAGAAATGTTAAATCAAGAAAGGTTTGAGAAACAATCATTAGTAATGTGGATATGATGACCAAACAGGTAGTCATTTATTGTTTGTGTAATTAGCTAGCTATAAGTCAGTAAGCCTTGGAGGCTGCATGTTTCTGTAACAGGTCCCAGAGTCTTTGGTATGTCCCGGCCGGGGATCGAACCTCAACCTCCCAATCTCAGGGAGGACTCTCGAGGTCTATTTTTACCACTCAGTGTGAGGTTTGGCTCCTAGTCAGTCTACATTTAGCTTTGGTATGTCCCGGCCGGGGATCGAACCTCAACCTCCCAATCTCAGGGAGGACTCTCGAGGTCTATTTTTACCACTCAGTGTGAGGTTTGGCTCCTAGTCAGTCTACATTTAGCCCTACCTGGAGCCCTGCCTGGACTTAAACCTGCACTGCTACTGAGGAGGGAGACAAACAGAATTCCTCAGTGAGCTACTGCCAAGTCTACGCATTATAAATCTTTTTATTTTTAGCAGTATCCCTTCCCGATCCAACCTCTGCCATTTATAGACTGTGTTCGTAGGCTACAAACATATTGATCATGGATTATTTGAGAGTGGTCTATATGGGTATTAGGGAAAATAAATAATTTATCATTATAATCATAGGATTATAGGATATGTCTTTGATCATGTTTGTTTTTGGTTTTAACTGCAGGACATCATAACATGAGTGTGCAACATCTTTCAGTCTGAACATGCTGGACGTGCAGGAATGCACCAGTCTGAGTGAAGTGATATTCACAGAGATCTGTGGAGATGTGTCAAGATTTAGAGCACACCAATAACATTCCATATTATACTGTGTTTGTGTGTGCGCGAGAAAACCCCTAATCATCAGTGTATACCTATACTATAAATCTTTGCTTATCCATTATACATTTCAAGTATATCTTGTGATGGAACCCTTTGCTGAGTACCATGTGAGCATTGTACACTCACCTTCCTGTAGTTAACTCATTCACACATGGCTGAGGGATATCGTTGTATTTGTATTGTTTCACTTTCACTGTCTGGACATTCTCAGTCAGTCTGGAGAATTGAACCGATGATGTATGCAGGTTACTGATAAGATGCTTCTCTATCCTGTAGGGTTTCAGCCCATTGTCCCTTGTTGGGTTTCTGTCCAATATTTTACATTTTACTTTACATAGCAGATCTACAAGCTTACAACACGTCACAACGTGACTTGGTGTAGATTGAAAAATAACTCAAGTCTGTTTTAGTATTGAGGGTTAAAGGGAAGTGATATTGATACATTCCAAATATTATCAAAGTATTCTGCGGCACCTCCAGACTCGTATTTATTATCTGACATGGGATAGTCTGTGTCTATGTTTAGTTTTTTTTACAAATATACAATTATTAAATTAAATAACTACATTGAATCGAATGGAACGCAGGTTCTCTTTTGAATTAGCTGAAAAGTAACAGTTTTGGACATACAAGGTTTCCAGGCTGTCAGCGAGGACATGCTTCCCTCCTTGACAACCGTAGATAGGAGGGGGAAAAAAAGGGAAAGAGCTGTCAACATTCCTTATCGTTTCCCCATAAATGATGTAGAATTCTTTCCGTTTTTCACTTCTGACAACTAAATATACCGGGCCGTTTCCTGGTGCCAAATTCCAAGAGGATTGCATACACTGTATTCCTCCCTCTCCTCTTCTCGTTTCATCTCTCCCCGTTCCCGTCATCCTTCACCTGTGTCTTATGGGAGGTGGAAGGAATGTGTCAGGGCCTTTTGCCCCCTCCCCCCCATGCTCCCGTTGTCTGTGAGGATTACTGGAAGGTCAGTGTGTTAGTTCCAGAAGCTTTCTGAGACCCTATGTCATCTGGAGGTCAGAGGAGAGCAGAGTCAAACAGTGGTAAAACAGTCAACATCATTTTTTGCTACGCCATGTTCATCCGTAAATTGTGATGACCAATTCAAAATGTCCAAGAACACATTCTCATTTCCTTTTTACATCTGCAGTATGCACTGGCACTGACATCTATGCACTGGCAAAGAACATAGTTGGTGTTTTTAAACAGTTTTTAACATTTTTGAAATGGCTTAGTATTGTAATTTATGTATTATCTTTATTTTATTGTGTATTATGGAACACAAACACGCCAACCTATGTTTTTCACAGTGCATGTACTTTATGCATTCTTGTGACAATAACATCTCTTGAATCTTGAAACATTATAAATATTATACGACACAATGTACTCACAAGTCCACAGTTTACTTTGGCAAATGTGCCCAATCTCAAAAGAAAAACGGTTTGAGAACTATAGCGCATATTATAATAATAATAGTTTCCATTAAGTTTCAATAGTTAAAGTAACAAGTGAAACCAAGAGAATTGCATTCTCTGCAGACTTACTGGTTTTTGGAACGGAAACACATGAACAGAGATTAGAATTAGAATGCAGATCAGCCTATACCATAGACACGCTCATTGGTTTGCTCAGTATATGTTTGGTCAAATATAAGGAATATACATTGTGTAGGGACAGGATCTGTAAATGTTCCGCCAACACAATACCTGTCTAAAACTTGATGAGGATATGTGTGTATCGAATAGTTCAACCCACTGATGACTTTACTGTGAATTTTTCTTTTTGTTTTTTTCTTCTTTTTATTTTTTTTCTATTCACCTTAAATGTTCTGTGGACTGATAGGACAATGACGACAATGGGGGGGAGGGATGGGTTGGGGAGAAAAAAGAAAAAAGAAATGTCTTGATTATACTGTAATGATGTAAACCCATTGTTTATTTGACATTGACATGAATAAAGATATTCTTAAAAAAAAAAAGAATTAGAATGCAAATCTAACACAAAAAAGAATCTTCAGAAGATTCATTCCTTTGTTTTATAGAAATTTGGGTAAACTGCAAACCAAATGTTACAACTGATCCCAATCACAACGTTCTGCAAGCTACAAGCTTGCAGATCAGCAATTTGACAACTTATATAGGCTTTAATGCTTAACCACTGACATTCTGATCACAAGAAGGGGGTTCAGTGCTTCATTGAAGAGCACTCAAATAACCGTTTGATACTGTAGATTGACAATGGAGAGAGCGAATGCTGTTCATATTCTTCCCTCAGGAATAAATCCTGTGGAGATCTGAACATGTGTTGGGTCTCCATGTTTCTGGCAGGTCTATGGGCAACCTGACCTCTAATGTGTTTCATCGAGGAGGAATACATCAAAATCGCCTGACAATTTACCAGTAACCAGCTTCACGCCTCACTGACTGTCAGGCCTCCAACGTTAGCCCACCCACACAGCTGCCGCCTGCCGTTGACAGCTCCTCCAGCGATGGGGAGTTATCCAGGAACGCCATGTCCCTGTGGTCGGTATAAAATATTAATATAAATACAAAATGAACTAAAATAGAGCATATAAAATAAACAAGTACATAACATAATTTTGTCTTCATATAGTGGTACCTTTCACCAACATTGTTATATTGCTGTTAATGTACTGACCTATTATCTTGTTTATTATTGCGATGTTGTATCTGCTTATTGTAAGTCGCTTTGGATTAAAAGCGTCTGCTAAATGCCTAAACTCTAAACTGTAAACTGTAACAGTAATAGGGAGGTAGGATCTTCATTAGATCACAAAGGTTGTGAAATGTTTTGTTTAATCCTGAAAGAAACAGCCGCTCTTTAAACCAGTGTGAAGCTTTTGCCGAATAGGCTGAAATGTTTAGTCCTGAAATCTTTAATTAACTTAAATAGAAGTACCACTGCTCCAGTAAATGATAGTTACTAGAACACTGAATACTCTCCATCTCTGGTGTCAATCCTATACTCAATTGAGGTCACAAAGCATGCTTTCTACAGTACCTTATATTATTACATGTTATTGCCTTTATGTAGCTTGTGACTAAGTAGTGAGTGTCACAATATATCCAGATATGGTCAGAAGACATGTAAAATGAGACTCAGATGTTTGGAAAGGCAGAAATTCCTTTCCTTTGTCCTCATCCTTTAAGCATGAGCTAAGTGTTAGTCATGTTAAGTGTCAGTCATTTATTAAAGACACCTCATCATTTTGTTTGACCAGCTCACTGATCTGTGCCGTGGAAAAGTACAGCGTACAAATAGGAGCCCTAAATCATCATCACCATTGCATTCTTTACCTACTTACTTCTGCCGTATAAATGTTACATAACATTCTACATATCCTACATGTCTGATGAAAATCCCTCAATTTATGGACGAGCTACTGAATGCTGCCTCCTTCTGAAGGTCAAGTCACCTATTGGAATGATGGAATGTCTGTAGAACTGAACTAGGCCCTGTTGGTTTTTTTTCCTTCATTGTTCCCATTATGTCTTCACCCCTCTTACCACCCCGCTCCAATTCTTTACCTGTTTGCACCTTCCTTTCGTGTCTCCCCCAGTGACCTGTCTGCCAGCCAGTCTGCACATTAATTGTACACTGTGGGTATGCACGGTATACCACAATTAGCTGTGACTGTTATCAGTGCCAACCAAGCCTCATAGTGGTCCAGAGCCCGCCCTGCCATTGGAATCCATTTTGCATGGGCCAAAAGCGACTGGAAAAACATCTGGGGGGGAGAGGGGGGTTCAAGCTACTCAAGTACATGATTTACACCAATTAGACAATCAGAATGCTGCGTCAAACACCCCGCCTGCCCTCCCACACTCAGGTAAGGGTGTTAGTCAGTTGGCAAGGAACGGGTTAGTACCTCTCCCCCATACATCTCCTCACGCCCCCCTTCTTGGAGGGCTATATATTGGAGGTCGTGACTCGGTTACATCTCAGCATCACTCTTACTACACGTGCATTTCCCAAGCGACGGGCAGACAAAGAGCAGACACTGGAGATGAGGTCCTTGCTGAAACTGATTCTGTTGCTGTTTTGTGTTCAGAGAGGAGCGGGCCACTGGATAAGATCATTGCTCGGTAAGTAGGGTCACGACCTTCCGGTCCTCCGGATACAGTAAAAGTGAATTTATTTCTTAACTTCTATTGGAATTATGTGGTTGTGATGACTACGCATCTAGAATTTGTACTACGGCTGTAACATATGTTTAGTAGACCTTGTACCAGTGAACTGTACCGTCATGAAACTGTACCTTTTCCTATGCAAACTTCTAATAAAGTCTTCAATCAATCAATCAATCAATCAATCAGACGCGTTCTTTATTCTGGAAGGAGATTGAATATCTATGTCGGTTATGTGTTTTATTTCTGAAGTGTTGATATCAACGTGCCATCATTTAACTGAATGTGAAAGAATTTAGAAGGGGCTGCTTCTGGTAACTGTCACTTCAGTGTATATGTTTTAAAGTTTAAATATTTAACTCTGCCCATTTCTATCCCCTACTCTAGATCAACGAAGAGAAGCAGCATCTCCAACCAGCTCTCCAGATGGGGATGAAACACGTAGCCGGGCCCCTGAGGATGACGCCCAGGGGGAGAGTTTTGTTGTTGGAAAATCGGCCCACCCCGCCGTCCCCACTCCAGGGCCCATCCGGTCACGGCGCGAATCACCCTCGGAGACACACTGCAGCCTGCGCTCCATCCTCCTGCGGGTGCGAGACCTGGGGCTGGGTTACGACTCGGACGAGACGGTCCTCTTCAAGTACTGCGGCGGCTTGTGTCCCCGCGTACGCTCCAACCATGACCTCACCCTCACCAACCTGCTGCTGATCGGCGTTCTCCCCCACCCTGCGCCCGAGGAGCAGTGGCGCAGCGTGCCCTGCTGCCGGCCCACCCACCATGAGGACATGGCCTTCCTGGATAACTCCCATCGCTGGCACAAGGTGGAGAAGCTTTCGGCGGCCGGCTGCAGCTGTGTGGGCTAGAGGGCTAAGGAGACGTTCGCTTTGGAGATGCTTTGAGGAGAGGCAAAGTCAGGGGGAAAAGCAGGCACTTTTCTAATGTCTGTAAATGTTTGTAAAGGCTTTTTGACCAAAAATGTTTTAATGTCGCCATTTTCTGAGAGGTCTCTTATTTTCTGATAATGTGGAGAAGAATGGGTGGAATTGAACTGAGTTACACGATTTTACAAAAATTACTTGACTTTGGCTTGAATAAGCTCAGCACTAATATGGATACTATTTAAAAGAAAAATACTTTGAAGACATTTTCTAATCAGGTAGTTTATTTGATCTTCGAGGAGGACATTAATTGACACAAAGTAATTGTGTGTCCATTTCAATGTTACTACACTGTGGTTCACCATGAATTTCACTGAAGTTGCTTTGCCATTCAAACAACGTTCGCAACGATCAGCAATCAAAACTGTATTTATGTAAAATACTGTAAGTTATTTATTTATTTGACAACATTCATTTGTGGTATTGTTTAACTTATTTTGTGATACGCCATTATGTATGTATGTACAGTTACTAATAAAGACAACCTTGTACATAATTGAATTTCTTTTAAAATAAGTTGTTGAAGACAAATTATGATCTAGTGCGGGTACAAAATGTTTATTCACATATATGTACAAAAAAACATTTCGGAGTTTTGCCACATGTTTGGCCAAACACCCAGCTAAGAAATCAAAACATTTATACAGTTAGCCGTAACTGCTTGGTCATAATGATAGAAGGTCAATTGATTTGGCTCACATAAAAAAATATACATACTTGTTTGCTAGTATATATCAGTATATATCTTTTAGTTCTGTGGTTCTCAAACTTTTGTATTTATTTCACGGACCCCCATAACTCTGAGAATGTACACATGGGACCAAATGGACCATTCGTACAGTACACTCTCAGAGTTACAGACCTGTAAGTGTCAATGAACCCTGAGGGTCCCTGGAACCTACTTTGAGAACCACTGCTTTAGGTCACTGGATCACAGGCATAAAGATGTATTTTGTTTGGCTTACATGTTCATTGTCTTCCTACTACAAAGAGAATACCTGTGTGTCTCTCCACTATAGTTCTGACCCTGATGAGCCGATATGTTTCAACATAGTTAACATTGCTGAATACAATGCACAAAATCTTAGTATCGATACAATCGATTATTTACATTGCAAAGTGTTTTTTTTTTTAGATAGATACAGCACTGAGAAAACAGCCAGCACTTACCGTATCTTTAGCACAACGCTGAGGAAGACCCATTAGATTGAATAGGACGTGAAAAGGACATTTACTGTGTGCTGGCTGTTTTCTCATGTTATTGTTGAGATATTGTTGAGCCGTGCACCTCGAGACAGTTGTTTAATCTGGAGTGTTGCGGGCATTCTGCAATGCAGTGCCTTTTCTCAGATAGATACAAGTCACACTAGAAGTGTTACTACATATCGATGTAGTTGGATCGTTGATGCAGTTGCTCTATCGCGGTACACCCCTACTTCATACAGTGGCTGCTGTCTCTGCATCTATGTTGTCCCCACATCCTCCTCTTCCTCGGCTTCCTCGGGCTCCGCAGCCCACACCTGGACACGCCCCTCCATGGCTGTCAGGAGGCGGGTCTCTGAGGGATGGAAGGACAGTGACTGGACAACAGCCTTCCCCACCGGCAGCTTCAGTGTCAAAGAGCCCTGCGAGGAAGAGGAGACGAGAGGAATGATATAGATCAGTGGTTCTCAAAAAGGCCTCCCCTTAACTTTGACAGTGTACAAATGGAACCAAATGGACAGGTCCATTTGGTTCTATTTGTACACTGTCAAAGTTAGACTTGTAAGCGTCAATTTAGGCCCCCATAAAGAAATCTAGAGTCCCTGAAATCCACTTTGAGAACCACTGTTATAGATTACAACGATGGCCTTAAAATTGTTTGTCACCATTTGGTTTCTTCACTGCAGTTCTCTGAAAAAAAGTATTTTGCTATATCTGTGGTGCTGAAGCTTTTTCATGTCATGGACCTCCCAAGATTCTATGTATTTGGCCGCCGATCCACATCTCAAAATATTTTGTTCCAGGGACCTCCAGAAGTAGCCTGGCATTGCAATGGCAGATTTGTCTGGTTTCCAGGCTACTCCAGAAGCAATGATTTCAGTTAAACATGTTTGCTTTAAAAAAAATATATATATATATATATATATATATATTCAAAGATTTGCAAAAGAAAAGATCGTAGAGCGGCACTTTCAGTGAATCAATCAATTATTCAATCCTCTGATACACACAAATGACGAGACACACAACCAATGGCCACTTTGTAAATATCTTTGTATGTAATGCCTGATTTATTCTTGTGCACCGGTGTCCCCAAAATAACAAGATCTATGAGCTCTGTTATTCTCGGTGAACAACACTCGCACAGTCAAGTACAACTCGGGCTTTAAGGAATAGGACATGACAGAACTCTTACCTCCACCAGGTCCCAGCAGTATACGTGACCATCCTCAGAACAGCTGAGAACGTGTGTGTCTTTGCTGGAGAGGCAGCAGTCCAGCTTATAGCCTTTCATCTTATGTCCTGTGTACCTGGATAGTGGGCACACAACATGGTAAAATGTTATCACATCAATATGGAAAGTGTTCATAACATGGTCTGGTGGTCAGAACCATGTCAGTATTGTAGTAAACAAGATCAGTGATTCTCAACCTTTTCTTATTTCGCAGACCCCCAATATGATAGGCATTAAAACAAGGGCCCCCCGTTTGATATCATTACTACTGTATCTCTAGGTCGTAGTTTGTGTATGTCTTGTAAAACTGCTATTCTATTTATCGGTTAAGTGCAAAGAATCTATTTCAATAACGCATTTAGCGTGGAATAAAATACCTGTTTTTCAAACAGTGAAAATACTAAACAGGGAAAAGAAATCCACTTAAGTTCAAATGAGTAGTAGTGAACGTAATGTTGGAAATAATCAAAATTTTTCTCTCAAATGTGTGTTGTTTGTCTCTGGAAGTTAGACACATTCTAGTGCAGGGGTTTTCAACATTTTCAGGCCAAGGACCCCTTAGCTGAGAGAGAGATGAAACAGGGCCCCCTCTACATATGGCATAAAATTGTGTTGAAGATTTTCATCGACTTGTTTGACAGCACTGTTGGATTCACGTTAATGTGTTTTTTCAGACATTTAACCACTTAAATTGTCAATATTTAGTAAACTTGACCTTTCACTATGTACTTGGTCTGCTCTTTTTGACCTCTACACCAAACCTATTTGCTGAAAATAGCCGATCTACAAGCCCTCAACGAGAGCTTGAAGATCTGCTATTTTTGGCTCAAGTTCTCCTTGGAATAGGGATTATCCTATTACACAAGGATTTGGCGGCCCCCTTGTAGTAACTCTAGGGTCCTGGACCCCCTGTTGAAGACCCCTGATCTAGTGCAAATGACTCACTCTCCCAGCATCTCCCCGGTGCTCTTGTCCAGTAGCCTGACTGTAGAGTCCAGACTGGAGGTCAGCGTACACTGGCCATCCTGACTGAAACACACGCATGTGATGGGGCCTGAAAAACACACACACATTTTAACCATTTATTTATGTCCACACAAAGGAGATGCATACAAGGACACAAATATTATAGGTGCAGTAGAGTTACATTTACAAAATCATGGCATATGTCCTTCATGATACAATAGCAAGTCACTCAGTACTCTACGGGTATAAGTAACAGCGTCTCCGCCATATGTGGCGGCTGCCGATTATAGCGGAGACGGAACAATACTTTGCCAGCCTTTTTGCCTCTTTTTTAGGCACTCCAAGTTGTTGAAACCCTCTAACAACCAGCCTGTGGGTATGTCCTAGGCTGCCAAATATAAAAACAAATAGTCTGCACCTGTACCCCAGCTCTGAGATCGTATTTAGGAGACACACACACACACACACACACACACACACACACACACACACACACACACACACACACACACACACACACACACACACACACACACACACACACACACACACACACACACACACACTCATTAATGGGTCATTAAAGGGTTAGAAGCTAATGCTGTAGAATAATATACCATCTTTGCACGCAGACCCTGACCCCAGATTAATATCATAATTTAGAATAGGTTTTAAGGTTCTCTTATTCGCTTTTAAATCTGTAAAAGGCCTAGCCCCGCTGTACCTCGTTGAGCTCCTGCAGCCATACACCCCAGGCAGTCTGCTGACCTGTCGTTATTAACTGCTCTTAATACCAACAAAAGGACTTGGGGGTGACCGTGCATTCGTTGCCGCCGCCCCTATGTTCTGGAACAACCTGCCTCTCCCCATCCGACCTGTACAGATCCCTACTTAAAACGCACTTGTTCTCTTCGGCTTTTAATTGCACTTGACCCTCCAATGTGTTTTTAATGATGTATATTTTCATCTGTGCGCCGATGGGCGCCGTTGATGTTGATACTTTGCTTATCTCAACCCTGTAAAGCACTTTTGTTGTTTTAAATGTGCTATATAAATAAAGTTTGAATTTGATTTGATAATTGCTGAAACATCACACATGGAGTATATTAAACACTAGAAGTTCGCGGCCCTTCGGGCCGCTCACGTCTAGAGATCGCGCCCGCTTCGCGGGCGCTCACAGCTAAATTGCAGCAGTGTTCCAACTGATATGGGCATATATGGAGATCTGTATCTGTCAGTCCTTTCACACTGCCAGAGAAACATAAGCATATATGCTAATGGAGAAACATAAGCATATACAGTGTATAGTATATGCTTATGTGAGAAATATGTTTGCGTCAGCAAAATAAGCAAACTTTCATTTTGGGAGGATTGCTCCCCCAAAAATCATGTTTTGGCATGAAACGGTTGCATTTTGTGCATTTGTGGCACGCCCTGCTTCTGGGAATTCGTTGAGCATACAACCCTTGACATGTGATTCGAATTTAGTCTTGACTGGATGTTTTGTTTGTGATTTTTGGCCTTTTCTGATAAATAGGCCCCTCCCACTAACTTTGGAAGCATATTACAGGTGAACAATATGGACTATGAAAATTGTCGCTTGAATATGTTTATTGCATGGGTCCAGAGAACATGTGTACCGATTTTGGTGAGATTTGGAGGAAATATGTCGAAAAGGAGCAAAAGGTGTGTTTTGAAGAAAATTTAAAATGGCGGAAAATGTGTAATTTAATCTATGAATTTTCTTCTGGCGATGGTAGTTACTGACTGTTGATGAAGTCCACCTGTAGCTGTCCCATTCTCAGGTCATAGCGCCGCAGTCTACCATCCACTGACCTGAACAAAAGAAATGTCAAACACTGGTGTAATAATAAACATAAAGTATAATAAACACTAAAATAACAATTCTTAAAAACTCAAAAAATACATAAGTACATTTGTATTTGTCTTTAATTAAATTAACTGATTTACGTTTGAACCTATATAGGCCATACACTGGTGGGCGATATACTGTAAGCATGTTGGCACTGACCCGGTAAGGAGCTCATGTTGGACCACCTTCAGACTGCTGATGCCGTCTGAAGCCTCGTCTAGAATCTGAATGGGCTCAAACCTCCGCGACCTGGTGTCCCAGCAGCGCACTGTCCCATCTATAGACCCTGTACGAGGGACAGATGGGTGATTTTATTGACCGGGGGAACAGAATCAGCTTTATGGCCAGGTAGGTACTATTACAGTATGTGCAGTAGTGTGTCTGCGCCTGCTAATCAGAAGGTCACCACAGAGACTCACCAGATAAAATGACAGTTGCCTCTTCGTTGAATTGGACACAATTGACTTTCTGTGAAGAAACGAAAGTTTCTATCAGAGAGAGTCTCCATCCTGTTTATGTACTCTCCTCTAAATTTGTACTGTCATTTTCATGCGCGTGCGCACACACACACACACACACACACACACACACACACACACACACACACACACACACACACACACACACACACACACACACACACACACACACACACACACACACACACACACACACACTTTCAGAACTGCCTGCCAGGAAGCCTGCTGATAAAAGCACTCACCCCAGCATGCCCCCTGAGTTTGCGTGCGATCTGCCCAGTGGCCACATCCCACAGGATCACCGTCTTGTCCGAGCTACAGGAGCACAATTGGCTGTTGTCAAAGGAGCTGTGGAAGCAACCATACAGACCCTTTAATTAGCCGGGTAAAACTAAAACATGGTCAAAGCCTTGTCCATCAAGAAACGTTTGGATTAACTTCTAATGTGTATCTATTTTTCTATTGCTTCTTTATTTCTCTAATAGCCAGACGATAGAGGGGGGGGGGGGGGGTTGAATAATTTTGAGCACAACCGTATCCATTTTGCATGTATGTGGATTAACACGTACTGTAATGTGCTTTTAATGTGATTCTAGTAATATATAAAAGACCCGTACCCATCTGCGTCTAGGACCTCATATCCATGACCGCTGTAAGACTTCAGCAAGGTTCCTCTGCTGCCACTCCACAGCTTCAGAGACTTGTCACTGCCACAGGACAGCACGTAGTTACCATCAGCTGACAGGGGAGGAGAGAGGGAGACAGACGGAACACATCTTCTGATCATTCCATGCTCTGCTTCCATGTTCACAGCTACCGGGACACCCGGTGACTCTTATTGCTATGGACACACCAAACAACACGTCTTCATATTGTACTAACGTGTCACGAAGGCCTCCCCACTTACTTTTGTACTTTTCCATGCTTGAGATAGCAGAACGGCGTACTAGCCATGGATGGCAATGTTTGTTCAGTTCAGTACATTTATTTCTATGGATGGATGGATCAATGACACCAAGTATCTTGACGATCTGAGCCCTACTCATTCACTCTTGAGTTTGTTTAACGACAGTGACAGGAGTGACTGAATACACTACCTTGCCACGCATCGCTGCGAGCAGCCTAACAAATGTCTAAATCCTCAGCACTGCAGGGAAGTAGGAAGGAAAGATGTAGCACATATTTCTTTGTCCCTAGAATATTCTGCTGAAGGTCTTGCACAAGGCCAAAATATCCATATCAGTTTTCTATATGAATTAAACTTTCTTGTGACCAAGAGCAGTGTCTCTTCATGGTCTGTGTCCATTGGAAAAGCCATATCTCTCACTGCTAGACCCTACAGAGGCTGATGGTAGAGGAGTCCCCTGGGTGTTCTTGGCTCGATCCCACACTGATCTCCTGGCATTACATCTAAGTGTCACTACTGTAGATGCCACCTGCTGCTAAGGTGCTAATCTGATGCCACCTGCTAACCTAATTTTGGATATTGTCGCCGATGGGTAGAGAAACCTTGTCTATCTCCATAATTCAACTATTTATTTATATTCTCTCGCAAATTAATGCCCTGCATCCTTAGTTGTATATGAGTGTCATGCGAAATTTGTGAAAATAGCCAATCTCACAGAGTTTTTAAACATTTTTGGAAGTGAAAGTGAAAGTCGTTAAGTCTGTCTGAGGGTTTTATAAACATTGAACCAATGACAAATATTAACAAGCACTTGTTACTAAATAATAATTACATTGGATCCATTGGAACACAGGCTGTTTTTTTTTTTTTTTTTTCATTTCCTGAAACGTAGTGGTTTTGGACGAGGTAGGTATGACATAATAACAACATGTCGGGTCATCAATATTGGTTTCTATTTAAATAAATGCTACATCGTGGCTACGAATGTGCAGCCTTTTTCTTCACCTTTAATCAATTTAATTTTTATTTTTTTCAACATAACCCGACAGCGATGATATGTTGAATGCAAAAAGGACAACCACTACATGCTCTTGATTGCCTGCCTCCATACATAATACAATGTTTGATGGTTGTATAGGCCTAATATATATTTTTTTAACCAGGAAAGAATCTACTGTGTCATTTTAGATTTTTGCGTTGGCTATTAAATAGCAAATATACAATTTGTACATCTGCAAGTATACAATTTGTACAATTTCCTCCTGGGGGTCAATAAATACATCTAATCTCATGTAAAGCAACAGTAGTTCTTCTTACCATTGAAGCGCACAGCCCTGACAGCTCCTTGCAGACAGTCTATGGTTCTGATCAGATGTCCAGGAAGCTGAGGGGCCTGGAATTTAGGCTGGGGGAAGGCCATGGTCCAATCTGTGTACTGCTGTGGAAATATGTACACATCATGTAACTCAAACCTTTTGATTGATATGTATTATGCGGTGAACCCCCCTCCCCCATATGAAATGGGTTTGTGCAAGCAGGGAAACCCAGAAGAGAAAGCCAAAATGATTCAAGAAGGATTTTCTGAACATTTTTCAATGTTTTTCAAAAAATAGCAGATATACAAGCACGCTCCAACCCCTGGGGGTCCCCAGACCCCTCTTAGAGAACCACTGAATTGTAAGCAACATTTATTCTATTTGGATGTTTCTTCTTATTGGAAGGATATATAAATATCCAATGAACAAAATGTAAGTATACCTCCTCTCAATCTGTTATGGCTGGAAATACAGTTGTCCACTGTCTGTCTACAATTTGTTCCTACATGTCATGGTTTTCTTACCAACTTCACTTGCATTTGCTGTAACTGGCCAATGTGGAGACTGTACCACTACCTAACGTAGTATTAACTATAGCTTGAATTTGTTGTGTTACTTACGTTATATGAAGTATTTAATAGAAGAGTTGTGGTTTATAAATGAGCCATGTTTTCTTTTTTTTCAGCCTTTCTTCTCAGAAGCTGAAAACATCATTTCTCCAGCTTTGTAATAGAATAAGCATAGAGTTATCATAAACTATAAGCCAGTTGTGTTGTGGTTGTTGATCTTTGTTGTTGCCCATGGGTTGTTGTCTATGGTTGTTGTAGCATGCGCGTCCGGTATTACACGCGATGCATGCTGGGATCAGTGGGATGAAATATGAATTTCAGAATAAAAGTATAATATACTTCTTGCTCCCACAATTATTGGAAATGACACCCGAGCTCCAGGCTGAGCCGCTCGATTGTCCACGACACTGCAAGCGGCGCGCAGGCCAGCGGACCTTGGTCCTGCTCTTCGCCCCCGAGCGCCGCAGGCGCGGGTGGCCGCGAAGAGCGGGCCAGGGCCGCGCGGCCGGCGGAGCGCCGCGCGAGTTACGAAGCCGTGGTGAATGCAATCGTTATATTTATGCCCAGGCCGTAAGGCCTGGGCAAGCCCACGATAAACGCCCTGTCCAAGCGACTACAATGGAGCGCTCCCTAGCTCCGCTTCAGCCAATCAAAAGCTTCGGTGGGCGGGGTTTCCCTGGAGCTCGGGTGTCATTTCCAATCACGCTTCTCCTACACATTAGCAGCCTTTTATTTTGAAAATAAACCCGGAAAAAGAACACCCCCTGAACGAAGCTGTCATCGAGCCGGTCAGCTGTCTTTAAATCACTCTTGGATTTAAATATTTTAAGACAGTTTACAACAAGTGGACTTTACGAATTAATCTTAACATGTCTTCAAACAACATGGCGGACCCAAGGAGGCAGAATAAGATTTTGCGGTGAGTGTGTTATTGTGCTTTTCAACGAGGTTTCCCTTACATCGAGCTGGGTACTTTAGCCTGGCAGCTACTTAAGCTAAGCTAACGACAGCTTGCTACCCTTCAACCCTATGCTTCAACCTCATTCATTGAGCTCAGTGGGCTAATGCCATTAGTGCCGTGGGGTCAATGGTGGAAAAATAGGGGAGGCTCTCTCCATTCCGACATGTCGCCACTCCGAAATTGACTTCTTATTGTTGGAGAGATGCACCCGAAAAATAGCCCTGAATACATGACCGTCATGTATTCAGGGCTAGGTGGAAAAACTAAAAGTACTCAAATGTTTTACTTAGGTAAAAGTGTCAATACTGCAATATAAAAAATACTCTGTCACATGTAAAAGTCCAGAATTCAAAAAGTACTTGAGTAAAAGTACAAACGTATTGGCATCAAAATGTACTTAAAGTATCAAAGTAAAATAGTAAAATGTCTCATTATGCTGCTGAGTGTCCCTTTTCAAGTTTTTACATTCATACAAATCTTTTGGACATAGCAGATCTACAAGCTCACAATGCGTCACATCAGTAAAAACATATTAGAAATTTGAAATACTCAAGTAAAGTACAAATGCCTCAAAATTGTACTTGCTGATAACAGTTAAGTCCACAACATTGCGTGTCATATCTCATTAAACATCTCATGTTGGATACAGGATAGGTGGGCACTAGTGACATCTGGGCACCTCGATCTAAAATTGTCTATTTTTCCCAGAATGTAAGAATGGTCCTAACTTAATCATGTAAATTATACATTATGTGATGAACATGCATCATTCTCAGACATTTTATCCTTAAACCTCCTGTCTATATCCCAAAATGACGGGATATACAGGTTTTGTAGCGATTGTAGAAGTATTAGACCTTTTAATTGTCAAATGTTTAAGCATTTTCTAACCATTTATACTTTATTTTACATTAAAACATTTTCCAAACATTTTATTCTTTAAAGGACAACTTGGTTTTCATATTTTGAAAGATTAATTAGAGGGGCGCCCACTGGCCTACTGGTCCGGGCGCATAACACTTAGGCATTGCCACATAGGCATGGATGCCTGGCGGCGGCGCAGGTTCGATTCCCGATCCGGACGACCTTTGCCGCATGTCACTCCCCGTCTCTCCCCCCATTCCTGTCAGTCTACTGTCCTATCAATAAAGGCATAAAAGCCCAAAAACGAATCTAAAAAAAAAAAAAAAAAAAGATTAATTAGAGAAAATTAAAGATAAGTGTTAAAATGTTTACATTTACTGCTTCCTATCATTTTAGTGATTTTAACTATTTTGATTTTAGTGCATACAAGTGAAGTGGCTAAATATCTCCTTTTAGACACAATAAGAAAGATACACCGCAATCCTTCATGGGCAGATCAGGGGTCTAGTAGTGTCCACTCCTCCTTGGTGCCCACCCACCTATCCTATTACCCGGCCTCAAGTATGTCCCATCACATAATAATTAATTGTACTTAAATTTACATGTATTTTAAGCACATTTGCTAAATAAATATAGCTTTGGGCTTGATGACTTGCAGAAACAATTCAAATGTACAGTCAAATCAAAACATATTGAACCTAGCTGTTAAACAATGCTGCAGTGCTGCTTACTAAGGTGTTGTTAAAGAATCAAACACTGCATTATAAATAACGTTTGTAACATACTTTCAATACATCTAAGAAATGTTGCCGATCCCTGTGTTGCTGTAGGTATAAAGCCCCCAGTACAGAGTCAAACCCCACCCTGGAAGACCCCACACCTGACTACATGAACCTGCTGGGCATGATCTTCAGCATGTGTGGACTGATGCTCAAGGTGACACACACTCACACACACACCCACACACACACACACACACGTACTGTACTGTACTGTACTCTCTCCCCCACCCCTGTCCCTCTCCTTGCCTCTCTGCCTTCTCTCTCTCCCTCTCCCCCCACAGTGTCACCACCACCACCGCTCTGAAGTTCTGCCAATCTCTATGTCCCCTCCTCCATCTTTCGTGTTTGTGTGTGTGTGTGTGTGTGTGTGTGTGTGTGTGTGTGTGTGTGTGTGTGTGTGTGTGTGTGTGTGTGTGTGTGTGTGTGTGTGTGTGTGTGTGTGTGTGTGTGTGTGTGTGTGTGTGTGTGTGTGTGTGTGTGTGTGTGTGGTGTGTGTGTGTGTGTGTGGCCTTGCCAAAGGGGCTGTTGCCCCACGGGGGCGGATCAGACCCTGCCCCGTTTCATTTAGAAGATTAAAGGTGAAACTGGCCTTTAGAGATGGTACGCTGAAGGGCTTCTGAAGCCTGTCAGCACTACAGATAAACATGTTTGGAGTCCTTTGTGACAAAATAAGAGATTGTATAATCTTGGGAGACAAGGTAATCATTCATTTTGAAGAGACTAGTCTGTATTGGCTGGAAATCATATAGTGTCAACACATTACCAATTCTACCCCTTCAAAATAATACATTTATTTCAGTAATGTATATCTTAGTCAGGTCCACTATGTATTTTTGTTGGATTTTTTTGGAGATTAGTAAAACTATACATTTTCGGAATCTTCAGAGCATGGGGAATCCAAAAATCTTTGTTGCCATTTGCACAGACACATGCAAAGCCGCCATTTTGGACGTTCAAAATGGCCGACATAAAATACATAATTTGTGCCATCTTGGCTTCTAGACAACCTAGAAACCTATTTAAACATGCCAATCCTATGTTTTCTGGGTCAAGGAATCGACCGAGTAAATGATGGGAGTAAAATGTTCCGGACCCCCACCCCTTTTCTGGGGGTTATCTATTTTGGGACCTCCCAGAACAGTACGCCAGCCAGTTAATGTCTGATTTTCATAATATTAGAGTTGTTTTGTAAGTTTTAAAACATCCCGAGTTCATTTATTAGACTTTTAAAGAAGCCAGAATAACCTTTCTGACTTTTGGTTGGGGTCTTTCCTCACCTGGGACCCCCCAGACAGACCCCTGAGCCTATCTCAGTAATCGCTCTGCTCCAGAACAATGTTAAATTAAATTGAAATTAATTGAAACATAAAAGTTGTTGTAGCTGGGCTCTGAAAACAAAAATGAGTAACCAAAATACCAGGGGTCTTCCTCAGGGGGTCCAGGACCCCTGGGGGGTCCTCAGAGTTACTACAGTTGGCCCGCCAAATCTTGATGGGAAAGGATTTTCTTTTTTCTTTTTTACATTTGAAACTTTATGTTTTTATGCTTGGGGCAATTTGTCAGGTATCAAAAAGTAGGCATCATATACAATACCATGAAGTCTGGCCCTTGCCCTTCCCCTACCACACACATGAAGAGGCTGATACCCTGATTACTCATCAAGTCCTTGCCTCTGTGGCTTATGGTGCTTTGCAAGACATAGGTTTTTGACCACCCGACACCGATGTCCTCCTGCTGTTACTGAAATGTGCAACAGTCAAAGGTACAAAATAAATGGAAATAGATATATTCGAGCGAGTTCAAGTTATTGGATGTCACAAATGTCAAGGGTTCCTTGGCCTACACAACGTTTCTGGTGCTGGCTGGGGAAGAGCATTTGTTGGAATCTCCAAAAAGACATGGGTCAATGCCTACTTGAAGCCTGATGATGATGATCAAGTCATTAGGAAATTGAAGATGACAATGATGAAGACAAATAGATCCTGCATATCTGAAATGACTGCATTGTAGTGAATCTTTTTGGGCATAATTGACCATGGGTGAGGATAGGGTGAGGGTTTTGGGGTGACAATAACAAAGAGGTGTGTGTGTGTGTGTGTGTGTGTGTGTGTGTGTGTGTGTGTGTGTGTGTGTGTGTGTGTGTGTGTGTGTGTGTGTGTGTGTGTGTGTGTGTGTGTGTGTGTGTGTGTGTTGTCAGTGTGTGTGTTGTCAGTGTGAGTGCAGTGCAATAAATGGACACGTTGTTCTGCGTGCCCAAAGTGAGAAGTTGCAATACCTTCATTATGTCAAATTCTGGGTCTGGCCCTTGCCCTTCCCCTGTTCTACCCCACTTTGCTCACGCCCTCCCCTCCTGTGGACCTGATTGTCAATCTGAACTCCTCCCGGCTTCACAGCTGTGAGCTGTTGCCAGATGACTACCTAGTTGTCCATAAAAGGGATTTGGTTCCCCTGGCCTCACAGGGATCTCCATGTATGGGCATAAAGTGGTTTTGGTTCCCCTGACATCACAGTGATGTCAAAGCGGGATGTCAGAGTGTGAGAGTCAATCAACAAAAAAGACAAGCGTTGCACGTCCAGACAGACAGACAGATACGGTCAAGATGTGACGGTTCTTATAGTAAACTGCGACCCCCCAGAGGAAGACCTCTGGTATTTGCTACTACTCATTTTTGTTTTCAAAGCCCAGCTACAACAAATTTTATGCTTCAATTATGATCTAATTTAACATTGTTCTGGAGCAGGAGCAGAGCGATTACTGAGATAGGTTCAGGGATCTGTCTGGGGGGTCCCAGGTGAGGAAAGACCCCAACCAAAAGTCAGAAAGGTTATTCTGTCTGCTTTAAAAGTTTAATAAATGAACTAAGGATGTTTTAAAACCTACAAAACAACTCTAATATTACGGAAATCAGACATTAACTGGCTGGCGTATTGTTCTGGGAGGTCCCAAAATAGATAACCCCCAGAAAGGGGGTGGGGGTCCAGAACATTTTACATCCATCATTCACTAATTTGATTCCTTGACCCAGAACACATAGGATTGGCATGTTTAATTACGTTTCTAGGTTGTCTAGAAGCCAAGATAGCACAGATTATGTATTTTATGTCGGCCATTTTGAACGTCCAAAATGGCAGCTTTGCAGGTGTCTGTGCAAATGGCAACAAAGATTTTTGGATTCCCCATGCTCTGAAGATTCCAAAAATGTATAGTTTTACAAATCTCCAAAAAAATCCAACGAATAAACCTTTATTAACGTAGTGAACCTGACTATCTGTGTAGAAACATAATTTCTGCATGAGAGTAATATTTATTTTTATTTAAAAAAATTAGTGAAATAATATCATTCTATGATGTCAGTTGTGTAGTTCTATGACATCAGTCTTCTCTGTATTTGGACATAAAACAAGACAACACACAGGCACAGATTCCCCCAGATACGTAGATGCCGATGAACTACTTTAAAATGTAGCCACTTAAACCCTCTAGTCTTAGTGAAATGGACCTGGGTATTCATTTCATTTTCATTTCATTTCATTCATTTTATTTAATTCTCGGTAGACACATTGAGGGCTGGTACGCTCTTTTTCAATGGTGCCGAGATTACAACAATTTTACCAAACACAATTATACAAAACACAACAACAATATGCAAAAGATTGTTGCACTTGCTCTGCTGCTGCTTACTTCTACACAGAATCTCTTCGCCATAAATAACAGATCTACAAACGTTGTGAGCTTGTAGATTGGCTATTTCTGGCTAATCAAGAAGAATGAGATTGCTCTCAGGGATTGTACGCTAACTGTCTTCTCTCTTTGGTTTATATATTTCAGTTGAAGTGGTGTGCCTGGATAGCGGTTTACTGCTCTTTCATCAGTTTTGCAAACTCCCGAAGCTCAGAAGACACCAAACAGATGATGAGCAGTTTCATGTGAGTATGATGTAGTATTAGAGGTATATAAATGTCTATCCTCAAATGGTTATGAATGTATGATTCTTTCAGAACGATTCAGTGCACGATGAAGTGTAAAATGTCACCACGATTCAGTCTAATTCAATTATTCTTATATGATAGGATTACTCCATTTCATAGAAATACATTGAAATAACACATTTGACTGGGTGAACTGATTAATAGGTATTAGCCTAGTATTATTGGAACGATTTGAATTGGAACAAGTGATGCATCAAATCTTCAAGTTTTCAGCACATTTATTTTCAAGACATTTTCCTTCAGTTTTATTTTGTCCAAAGAATTATCGATTATCGATTCTAAAATTAGAAATTGATGCAGTTGAGTTGCCACCTTAACTCATTTGCTGCCATTTAACAATACCTTCGTACTTTCATATGCCATCTGTCTCCATAGACTTCCATGTAATTCATAGTGCACGGATCATGCACACCCATGCCTAGATAATTCACCACGTGTGTCCACATTGCTCACAGCTTTCAAACAAAAAAATCCGAATGGAAATCCGTTCAGGCATTCATGAGATAGCAGCCATTATGTTTTCCTAAAATGTAAACAAAGATGGCTGCCATGTTTGAAAGATGGGGTTGCTATGGGGGTTAAACATACAATTTCGCGATTGCTATCATGCCTACTAAATTTTTTGGGGTCAAAAGATGTTTTTGGAAAAAAAATGTTTTGATTTTTTTTTTTTTTTTTTTTTTTTTTCAAAAAATTCTCGGGTTCCTCGGGCATGGCAGGGCCGTACAACGGGATTTTTTCAGGCTCCTCGGCCATGGCAGCAAATGAGTTAAGAAGACTGCTTCACGGTGGTTGAGATACGTATAATATACATACATAGAGAAATGACGGTTATAGGCTGCCCAATTCTGCCATGTGCAAAGAAAGCTATGAATTATAATAGCTTACTATAAACGTGTCAAATGTGGCCAAAGTTTGGTTTGTCGTCATGACAGTAGATGGGACAACTTTAATGTACAAAAGCTTTTAAACTGTGCGACCTCCATGGGTGTTATATTTCCATTTGCTCATAAAACATTATACTGTAGAAGGGCACCTATCCAGGAGAGCAAAGCATGGCCCCTCTGACAGATATGTTCTGAGGAAATGATTCCCCTGTCCATTGGCTAGATGAGGTTGTATTAATGACAGGCCTGAGGCCGTAGTTTTTTAGTAACACAAAAATGTTTGCCTCAGCAAATGCAGTCATAGTACAATGTGCCTCCCGGGCCTGCCTCCTGAACATACAGTAGAGTAGATGCTGCTTCAAGGTCAGTCAAGACATTTACTAGTGTGCATAGACACTGATGTGTTACACCAAAGTGAGCACCTACATACATAGTAATACACCTGGAACAGATGGTGGAGGAGGTGGATTAGGCGGTGGCATTTGGGGCTGAGAGCAGGGCAGATCCCATAGCAGATGCTTGGATGTGGTGGTTATGCCTAGAACACCTCTAGAAAATAAATGATTAAATGGTTTACAGAACCACGTACATGTGAAACGTGTGTGGTTAAAATACAGACTGATGGTTCACGGTTAGATGAAACTCTGCCTTATTTTGCTCAGCAGTCTGTGAAATAGACTCAATAAATTGAGTATAAATCATAAAGCTCATAACTGTCATTTATCACCAAATGTTCAAATTCAGCATCAAGCTGAAGCTTTTGACAACTTTTCAACATTGGCGAGGCAATCTTCAACTGCAGAGTCAAGATCTACAGAAAGCAAAGTTGGACACTTTTTGGATGCTGACCTATGTGAGAACAAACTGAGACCACACTATAAAGACATCAACTGGGGTTAGAGTGCAAATGTGTCTATTTTTTGCAGTCCTCAGTAGATGTTTTAAAGCACAGTGCAATAATGCATCTGTAGTTGAAAAGAAACTGTCAGACTGTATTGATTAAGTGAACTGACGTGCTGAATTTCTAACAATATTTCATGTCTGTCTGATGAATTGGAAGCACAGTAGACCCAAAGAGACACTTACATCAAAGGATTTAGGACCATATTGCAACAATTGATTATACAGTTGTATTTGGAGGAGGAGACTCAACTCTGAGGATTGTCTACAATGAATCCAAGCAATTCTATGGGGAATGCAAAAAATGAAACGAAACAGAGTACAGTTAATATCTTAACTTAGCAGGAAGAGTTAGGAGAGATCGAGGGAATTGCAGCAGTCTGTGCTAATATAGCAGCCGCTTGAATGATTTGATGTGAGTGATGATGGAGGCTGTTCTTACAGGCTGCGTACGTAAAGACCCGTCCCCAGTGCCACCTGCCTCTAATTGGCCTAGCAACTTCCGTATGTGTGGCGCACGTGGAAGCGATGGACAAGGATTCCCTTGGTCCCTCGGCTTCGATGCATATTATGCACCAGAGCCGAAGGAGGCGTCTACCTTTCTATGTCTATGGGCAGCCGAGTATGTTTACATTCAGACGAAAACCCAAAATCCTAATCAGCATAGAACTGGAGCCTATGGAGAATAGACGCTCCATTTTGCTCCCGGATGCGTTGCATCATGGGATATGTAGTGTTTTAGCTCACCAGAGTCCAGAGCGGGAGGTGTTTACCATGGTAACCTCCTAACACGGCCACAGCCGTGTTTCTGGCAGGGGGCCATGGTATATTGACTTGTTGGGGATTGTTGAACGAGAGAGTTAACTGATACAATCGGTTGATGAACTGTCTGAACAATTAAGCATCACAATCATAATCTGAAAAATGTCTAAGATTTGACCCATGGATTAATTCAGGACATCCCTGCCTTAATCAGTGTTTACAACTAATAATGCAATGCTCCACACTTGGCTAATTTCACTATTTTCTCACCTCACCTTTTTTTGTTCCCTAATGTCTGCAGGCTGTCCATCTCAGCAGTTGTAATGTCGTATCTCCAGAACCCGCAGCCAATGTCACCACCCTGGTAACCATGGACCGATCACAGCACAGTTTGACAGAATACAGGCAGTGCTGGAAGGAGAGACAAGATGGCCAATTGGCCCGCTGGTCCTTTCTGGGCCCGGGGGGAGGTTTCTGATGACGAAGAGAAATGGACAGAGGACATTAACCGAAAAGGAGAGATTCAATGGTCTTCCCACTACTTTCTTATTTTCATCTCTTTAAAAAACAAAGTTTTTTTTCCCTTCTTGAGGCTGTTTTACTCGTTAGTTTTTCCACTGTAGGTTTGTCATAAATAAATATCAATGATTTTAAAAGTAAAAGGTTTAAGCTGATCTTATTGAAGATGTGAATAGAGCTCAGGCTACGACCTTGTTCAAATAATTTATTTTCAAACCTTATCCACATATAATACGTAGATTGTTGGTTCATTGACGGTGTGAAAGTATGGCAGAATACTGTTGGATATTCTAGGATCATAATTTTTGCCAAATGCAGTATATACTATATTTTGTGTTTAGCAGGCATCTCATTAACCACTTTTCAACCCGGCATCCCATTTGGGGCATGTCATTAAAGGCGAAACAAAGTCCTCTTTTGAAAATGAGCGAGTTACAAGCAAATTACGACGTGCTGTGAACTTGTAGATTGGCTATTTTGGCTACTAATTTGGGAAAATGTTAGTATATTTAGCTTTAGTAAGTGGTTAGTCTAGACGGCTTTTCCTGGCTTTTCCTATCATTTTATTCGCTGATCACTGCTTTGACACCCACAGTTTACCACAGCCAACAAAGCCTTCATCTATTCCCAGGGTTCCCACGGTCATGAAATTCTTGGAAATATTTTGAAATTAGAAAAAAAGAAATCCAGTACTGGAAACGTTTTGGAATTGATCAAGGGTCCTGGAAGGTCCTGGAAAAAATAGCTATGCATTGTCTTTGGTTATTGATTTTGTTAATACCTCTGAAATGACAAATTCAACATTGGCCAAATTGTCAAATATTAGCGGCAGAAATTGTGAAAACAGCCGGTTGCGAGGCGTTGTGAGCATGTAGATCGGCTATTTTCACAATAAAACCGTGTTATACAAAATTCCTCGACTCTTAGTGCTCGTCAGGGTGCCGTTCAAATATGATTATTTCTCGGGGGTCACGGCCTGAAAAGGTTGAGAACCACTGGCATACACTACCTGTCTTTAGGCATTGCGCATAGGAGTAAGCGACTCGTTATTGAGCTGAATTATTGTTATATAGTCCTGGAAATCGGGTTAAATATTCTGGGAAAGTTTTGGAAATTAATTGGTAAAGATGTGTGGGAACCCTTTCTAATCTCCTAGGCCTGCTTGCCACACACTGTCGCGTGCGTGCGTGCGGACTAAAGACTGAGAGTAAAAGAGAAGTAGTAGGTAGTCAGCCTAAAGCTGATTTAGTGGCCTCCCCCCGGACCTGCAGGTGCTCCGTCTGCACCGACTGGACACTTCAGCTGCTGGGAATGGAGCCAGGATAGCCACCGTTTCAGCAAACTCCACTGGATTTTCCCTGTATTCGCACCCATTTAAGCCGGTTCAAAACGCCAACTTGACCGTTTCTTGAAAGGGACAAACGGCTCCCTTGATCCTTTTGTGTTTTTCTGAGTTTTGAGGCCACTGGCGATTCTTTTGTTGACGATTGCTATCGGAGAAGAGGATATTGAATTTGTCCATGTCAGCAGTTATCCGCACCGATCGGCAACAGTGTTGCCGACAATTTGGGTATTAGAAAATGAAATGTCACAGTTTTTGCAATGAATGTAGATCTTAAGGTCAGTGGGTGGAGGGTGGGAGGTAATTTTAATTAAATCTAATCTATTCTGCATGGTTGGGCCTGTCCAAAGGCAGCAAACTGTCAAAACGGGCACTACACTGCTGTTATTTTTGTTTCATGTCCCATTTTTTAACACTAGAGGGCATAATGGCGGCACAAATGAGTGAGTCAAATCAATCACCAGGAAATGAGAAGGCTCAATTTAGTTGTTTCTTAGAACAGTGGTTCTCAACCTGTGGGTTGGGACCCCAGGGGGGGGGGGGTCCTCAAATTATTTTGGGGGTCCCCAGATTAACTTAATGTGCAACACTGTTTTCTCACTCTATAGTAAACAAACCAACAAAATGTAATTGTGTAGAGGGTATCTGCACACTTTTTAAATATCTCTAAAATGACAAACATTGGCCAAATTATCAAATATTAGAGGCAGAAATTGTGAAATAGCCATTTTCACAATAGAACAGTGTTATACAAACTGTAATGCCTCAACTCTTAGTGCTCGTCAGGGTCGGGGGGGGGGGGTCCCCAGTTAAAATATGATTATTTTGGGGGGTCACGGCTGAAAAGGTTGAGAACCACTGTCTTAGATGACCATCTGGATTTATTAGACTACTTGATTCTCTGCTATCTCCTAGAAACAAAAAGAAAAATAATAATAATGAATGAATACATATATCATATTTATACCAATAAAACATTTAGACCATGTGGCACTAAAAAAACGGTCAATTGAAACAAATAAAAGATAAAGACCTGTGGTGGCGGCTACGCTGGATGATGGTAGTAAGAAATGCTATGGTCAGTCAGATTAGGCAAGTCTGTGTCCTGCAAAATCACTGTCTGCTTTCACAGTCTCTTTCCATCATGAGATAAGCAAATGAATGAGTCAGGCTTTTGTTGACCACATTTTATGAATTGCTTCTGAAGCCTGGTTCATATATCTGTCAGCCTGTGTAGTAGAGTGAGAAATTACCACCGGACAAATGCTGGTAAATTTTGGCTGTGGCTGTTTCCTCTATAGCCTCTTTCTTATGAGTTAGGACGGTAACCATCTGAGAATTATTTTCAGGTCTTAAAATCATATCTGGCAGGGACTATATGGTCAAAGTGATTGGGTCTACTTTGGAATCCATCATACACTGGTCATTAAATGAAGATTTGAATGTCATAGCTTGGCCTTGAACTAAAATGATGTCAGTTAAAAGGTTCCAGTGATGGAACTTTTTTTTCTTCTTTTTTCTTTTTTTTACTTAAAGGGGAGAACCACCCATGTTCAATATTGAACTATACGTTTGAGTTATGTGGAAATAAGAAAAAAGTTCCCCACATTCTGTGTTGCCTAGAATGGAGGATTGATTTAGGGGTTTGTATTGTAAAGTACACTGTGATGATGTCATCACTTTTTTATTATTTCCACATAACTCAAACTAAGGCATATTAATGACATAGTTCAATATTGAAAATGGGTGGTTTTCCCCTTTAAGTAAAAGTATCAATACTGCAATGTAGAAACACCCAAATAAAAATACTATAATCAAAATGTACTCAAAGTACCAAAAGTAAATGTACTCATTAAGCTGAATGTCCCGTTTCACAAGTTATCATATTATATCTATTGAAAACAAGATGATAGCCAAAGTTTGTGGAAATAATTGTAGTGGAGTATCTCAATGGCACTATAGAGGTAAGCCATTGATTACCATTTCAACCAGCTGGTCAGAGGATTTGAACCCTTAACCTTGCAGTCCAGTTAATACAATTATTTTGAATGATTGCCTCACTTATAATAATATACAACATTTTATAAAAGCAGTCACTTAACTTAACTCCTGGATAGCATTATTAACCACTTCAGTTCTATATGCTTTGTAGTACAACTCAATAGCGGAAATAGTAATATCTGCAATTTTTGCTAATTTCCAATTTCTTGCTTGTAAGTATGAGTTTGTGCCTTTTTTCATTATGTGTGGGACTGGGAGGGCCCTTATTTGATTTTGTATTGCCACACTGAGGTGTAGAAGAAACTGCAAAGTGCAAAGCCTTGAAATTGAAGCGTCAGCATTAGATACATTTGATACACATAAAAGAGCTTAAACCAGGTTATTTGTTTGAATCCTGCACTGCAAAATCCTGTGTGTGAATTTGCTCAGAGGGTAAATTTGTCAGTGGGTCCATTTTCACACAAAATCAACTTCACATTGATTTTGCAGTATGTGTGCACGTGTGCGTGTAATTTGTAGACAGAGTTGTCAGTCCTCATTGCTTTGCCAGCATCACCCTTGACAATGCTGACTTGGAGTTATATCAATCTGTCACTGGTCCTATAGCGAGTCTGCCCTCAGTGACACATCACACACACACACACACACACACACACACACACACATCTGCACATTATTTTTTTACCCCAGTAAAAAGCAACTATAGCCTACTTGGTATAATCTTTTTTCACTCTACATCAAATCTCTTCACTAAAAATACACATACAAAACATACAAAATAAACAATTTCCCATGTTCCAATTAGAATTCCTTTGAAATTCCTCTTCAATAGTGCTATAATAATTTATGTCACCTCACCACGTTATTGAAATCCTGTATTGAAACATAATGTTACTGGATGTGGGCTCTACTGCATGTATAGCCTAAAAGCACTTATTTGAGTTTGAGAAAACTGTTCTTCAAACCAGCTTCTCAAACCTTGTCATGTTAAGGTCCAAAATATAATATGCACTTGGCTGCGGACCACCATCTGAAAATATGTTGTGGCAGGGGCCAATATACAAGATATGGGTATAATAGGCTATGTTTAAAAAATAGCCTAGTCCACATTTTTTTCAAGATTCTTTGAAGGCGATACCTGATACAAGTCAAAACACATTTGGTCACAACGCATCACGATACTAGTTAAATTTATTCTGAGGCTATATTAATTAACACATTTTGCTGGACGACCCCCTGCCTGAAATGCCCTGGAGGGCTAGGGGTCCTCTTGAGAACCATTGTTTTAAACCATCGCATGGTTGAAAAACATGAACATCATCTAAACCAGTGGTTCTCAAAGTGAAGTCTGGGGAGCGGGACCCCATGCAGGGGTCTTTGGGGGGATTCCAGCCTTCCAGCAAAACATATATAGCGTCACAATTTTAACCACTTTATACATTTATAGGCTATGTTGGCAATTCAATAATAGCAGATTGTCACCTCAGGCTACACCTGCTATTTTTTGGAGGGTTCTGCTGCCATATACATTTAGCCTATATTAATTGGGGGTAGGCCTAATTGGCACGAAAACGTTTGAGAACTACTGATCTAAACTATTCATATAAATTAGTAGAGGCTATACAATAGGCCTACAACACAAGACAAGACAATGCTTATTCAAATTCGAAATAGACACAGTGGTGGTAAACAAGACTAGGCGGCGGAGCAATTATCTGAGACAATAATGATCTGCTGACCAAACAACTCCCCTGACAGATTCGCGACACTTTTCAAAATATCTTCTCTTCTTGACTGACTCAGTGACTCCTCAGGAGTGAGGCTCACTCCTGTCATTTGCGAACGCAATTTGACTTGAAAACACTACATTGATTGTCTGCGTCAAGACTCAAGAGGTGTGTTTTTTGGTTTTCGTTATTAGTAGCCCATATTTACATTTGAGCAGCCGTAATAGGCCTATTTGTTTTGTAATTGAGCACCAGCAGCACTGAAGCAGGTGGCAACTGCATCACAATATTGCATTGCGCGCTTATGTCTTGATAAAGTTATTTTATATTTACTTTACTTTAATAGCCTATACAAAATGTAGACACAGGGCAGGGCCTACTGGTAATAGGCTACATAAAATAATAAAGTGTGGCACAGTGGCAGTATGACCTTCAACCATTAGCCTATCTTGAGGAACTGTTCAATGGAGTTCAGTGGACGGGACAGGTGGCGCCACCATGTGAGGTTTTCAGCTATTAGTAGTCTACTTTTGTTTCAACGGTGTGATGTCAAGTTCTCTTTCTGTTATTATGTGAAGTATTAGCCTAGCTAGCAAAAACTTCACAGGATGTAAAGTACGTCATAGAGCTAGGCTACATGACACTCAGTGACCAAACGTTGATTGATGAGAATTGTCCTGTGTTCTCTCTCTCTCTCTCTCTCTCTCTCTCTCTCTCTCACGCACGCAGCGCACACACAGCGCGCGCGCACACACACACACACACACACACACACACACACACACACACACACACACACGTATTTAGCCACAGCGGCCAGGTTATATGCCTATGCATACTCTGAGTGTGTGTGTGTGTGTGTGTGTGTGTGTGTGTGTGTGTGCGCGCGCGTGCGTGCGTGCGTGCGTGCGCCGGGAGGGGGAAGAGGGAGAGAGAGAGAGAGAGAGAGAGAGAGAGAGAGAGAGAGATTAGTCTACTCGCTCACGCACACACTTCAAGACGCCTCGCCAAAGCCCAGTCAACCAGAGCGCGGCATGATGACTGTCACAACAGGAATGACGCGCACGCAGAGCGCACGCCAACAGTAGGCTCCAGTCCTCTCCACACCAGTGGAACGCACAGCCCGGTAACATGATGACTTGTTTTCTTCTTCAAGTGACCATTTAGTTGTTTTTGCCATTCGAGCGTTCACTTGTATGACTTCGTGTCATTTCCGTCCAGTCATGTAATTATTGAGCCCCGGTGAAGAACAGCACTTCGCGGGATGTTCTCGGCGTGAACATGGAGTTGTCCTCTCCTCCGGCAGTGGACGTTTCATCCGGCTCTCTCAGTCCCACGGCGGTCTGTTCCTCGGCCATATCCAGCCGACAGGTGCGCTGCTGCTGCTCCAGCTGCTGCTGCTGCTGCTGCTGCTCCGTAGCGACTTGTCCGGGACAGGATCCTCCGAAAAGTCAAGGCTTGTTGTTCCCTACTTGTCCTTCCACCACAGCAGCACCTAACCGCCAGGTAAGATCAACAGCTCCTGTCGAGTCCTGTCTGTCTAAAAGTGTCTATATGGTTCCCAAATACTGCGTCGGGACTCGGGTAGTCCCGACCCAGTAGTTCACCACCAAGATGTTTTTTCCCCCTATCGATTACTCAGTCACCCTATTGAGACTTGAGTTCAATAATATTTTTCTTGTTTTTGTCGCATTCCGCCAATAATTTGATTATAATAAATGTACCCCCATTGTGTCTCCATCCAGGATCAATGGGGGTAAACTTATTATAGGCCTAAGAACAAACATGTTTTATTGAACTCAATTCTCCATGGGATGAGTAATCAATGGGTGAACTACTCCTTAAAAATGTGTTTCCTGCATTTTATTTTTAATTATTAGTCCTATTATTATTATAAAATATATATTAAAAAAGCTAATGTAATTTCATTAATAAATAAAATAAAAATCTAAGAAATTCCATAAATTAGAAAACAAATGTCTAAGAAGAAGTAGCGGAAATAGCCGAGTTGTGAGCTTGTAGATCTGCTGTTCACTAGTTTGGGTCTTGAGCTAACAAGTTTGGGAACCACTGGTCTATAGGCTGTAGCGGTAACCTAATTAAAGCTGGGATCGGGAACCTTTATCTCCTACCCGCCCGGTAGGCTACTCAGTCGGGATTCGAACCCGGCCGTTCTCTCGCACAGGAGACCTGCCTGAGAGACCACACTATCGTAGCTCATTCAAGGGGAAATGATCCCCACGTGACCAGTGGAGATATTATTGTCTCCACCAGCCGAAGGCTGAGGGAGAGTATGTTTTCCCCTCCGTCCGTCCGTCCGTCCGTCCGTCCGTCCGTCCGTCCGTCCGTGCGTCCGTCCGTCCGTGCGTCCGTCCGTCCGTCCGTGCGTGCGTCCTCGCAGTTTGTGAGCAGCTAATCTCAGTCACCGTTGGCCCGATCGCTGCCAAACTGAGCACACACACTCCCTGGATGCCAATCTAGAACCTCTGCCCCACATTTTTCAAATCAGCCTCATGGTGGCGCTATAACAGGCCGATTTGTGTGGCCTGGTTGTTACCAGCTAATCTCCGGCGCCGTTGGCCCGATCGCTGCCAAACTGAGCACACACACTCCCTGGATGCTAATTCAGAACCTCTGCCCCACATTTTTTAAATCAGCCTCATGGTGGCGCTATAACAGGCCGATTTGTGTGGCCTGGTGGAGACCTGTGCTCGTTTACTGTGACTCTGGCTGCCAATAACAGACCACCGCACAGCTTGCAGCCTGGCCAGAAAGAAAGGTGACTAAATGTCCTCTGCCACCGCTTGATCATCTGTGGGGCTTAATGAACTGTTTGACCTTTTAACAGCTAGACGCTTTTATCACCTATAAAGAAACACCAATACAGGAGTACTGAATAGATACCCCCCCGTCCCTGGGCTGACAAGGGCCCAAAAGGTTTCCACAGTCATTAGATGCATACTCCACTCCACGAATTCATTTCAGTTCAACTCTGTCTAAACTACAATATGACCTCATTCAGAGGTTCTGGGGGGGCGGGTACCTCCATTAATTCGGCTGTTCGGTGATGCAGAGATTTTGTGACTCCCCGAACCAATGCATCGGCCCATAGGCACCTACAGTATCTGTAGTGTCTGTTTTCATGTGAGGGGCTCAGGACTATGCCATGTTGTCTTTGATCATTGTTCATTTGGCAGGCAATAATATGTCCCATAAAATAAATTAAGAAAAAAAGAAGAAAAACAAAGAATATGTTTGAACTCATAGGTTTTATAGTCAACCTTACTTGCTGACATTCTGATTGCCGAGGTTGAGGTGAATGAATGGATATAAAAAGAGGAAAATAAATAAATAAGAGCATCTCTGGGGACAAAATAATACAAAATTCAATGTCATATCAACCCCATGGTTTCAGGTGTATTACAAATTAGAGTCTGCAAACTAATTTGGTTGTTTCTCTCAGATGAAGAATAGAATACACAATGGGGGGGGGGGGGTACCTTAAAGCACAATGTTCTGTCATGGTGCATTGATCATTAATAAAAAATCGAATTGATTAGGTTTCAAAGCCAAGACTGATATGGAATTCAGTATTCAGACTAGCTTCAGGCAAATTACAACTATTGCTAACTAATTTATTTGAGGAGCAAGGAGCTGCCTCAAAATCTCCATATTGCACTGAATTGAAAGAGTAAAACCTTTTTAAGTTTATTTTTATGGCCTTTGCCAACCAAAGGATCTGTGGAGACTTCCTCAATTTGAATCCAATATTTGGCATCCCTTGTTGGTTCTAACTTGTAATGCATACCCTGGGAATTTATGGTTTCATGAAAAGGTAATATATACTTCACCTTATTGGTTATTGTCTCCACCAGCCGAAGGCTGAGGGAGAGTATGTTTTCCCCTCCGTCCGTCCGTCCGTCCGTCTGTCCGTCCGTCCGTCGGTGCGTCCGTCCGTCCGTCCGTCCGTGCGTGCGTGCGTGCGTCCGTGCGTCCTCGCAGTTTGTGAGCAGCTAATCTCAGTCACCGTTGGCCCGATCGCTGCCAAACTGAGCACACACACTCCCTGGATGCCAATCTAGAACCTCTGCCCCACATTTTTCAAATCAGCCTCATGGTGGCGCTATAACAGGCCGATTTGTGTGGCCTGGTTGTTACCAGCTAATCTCCGGCGCCGTTGGCCCGATCGCTGCCAAACTGAGCACACACACTCCCTGGATGCTAATTCAGAACCTCTGCCCCACATTTTTTAAATCAGCCTCATGGTGGCGCTATAACAGGCTGATTTGTGTGGCCTGGTGGAGACCTGTGCTCGGAAGAGCACTGCTTCTAGTTTCAGGCACTTCTGTGAGTTTCAGGCAGTCCTATACTAACTGGTGTCCTACCCGACCCACAGAAGATTAGGGAGAGCGGGGACTGCCCATAAGTCCGAAGGTTCATTAGTCTGAAGGTTCATTAGTCCGAATTTAGTGCCGTGGCACCAGGGAGAGCATCTTCGACTCCAACCATTGTACATGGGATAGGCCTACACTTGAGGTCCAGTGGGTACCTAAACCTTGTTGGCACCTCAATGTTAAATAGGCTGGGGTTTTCGCACCTGTGTGTGGGTTAGGAGCCGAGTTTATTTCGGTTCGGGGGAGCCCTCCCGAACCGAAATAAACTTGGCTCCTTATTACAGTATGAATCGACCCTTCGGGTTAGAGCTTTAAACTATGTTTAAAAGTATGTTCTAGTGGCAGTGTCTACTTCTCTTTTGTACCATGACCTGAAGCTGATGACAGAACCTTTGACTGATGGCACACTTGGGCATTTACACAATCAATACTGACTGTTATAAACTGAGAAGCACAATCAATCATTACCAGTATAAACACAAAATATACAAATCATAAAGTTAATTTTAATTTTAATCAGTCGTACCACAAATACTGTGGATGTGTTTTTTTATTCAAATGCCCCTCCCATCACCCCTGCCAGAATAACACCAGAGGAAATGCATAACTTGACTTGACTTTATTGAGTGACAGCAGATGTGTTGAGGCCGACAGGGACGCACATTTTCCAGACTTTAGCATTTTTTCCCCTGTTCTTTGTTCTGTTTATGTAAAGCTCATTATGAGCAGCACAAATTGCTCTATAAAGCCCCTTTTCCACTGACATGGCCCAACAACACCACACCACTCCACACCACCCACTTTTGCCAGGTTTTCCACTACAAGGACCTGGTTAGAGGGGTGTGAAAGTGGTACTAAAAAGTATCCAATCCAGAGTAGGTCTGAGCTAGGCCAAACAGGGCCAAGCACTTCATAATGACTGAACAATCACTGACTTTTCATTTAGACCACCAGGATATAGTTATAATACATGATAATAGATTCTATTGTGTTATAACTACTATTATAATATATTGTAGTGTATTATAGTTATCATACTAATACCCTAATACTTTATTGTGTATTATAATCACAGTTATAAACCATTATATTGTAAATAGGATAGATGTAATACAAATGTATATTGTGTTATAATTCCAGTTAAAAGGGTCAATTTGTTTCTACCGATAGAGGTACTTTTGTGTAATGGATAATGTAGATATTTTTATGTGGTGCGGTGTAGTGTTGTGTAGTGTGGTGCAAAGCTGCACTCGAAAAGGGGCTTATGTCTGATGATGATGATGATGATAATGATGCTGATGATGATGATGATGATTAGCTACCTGCATTTCTGTCTATGGGAAAGACATCAGGAAACAGGATCGGAAATTGTTTCAGAAAGCGCACATTGAATGACATACAGTAAATCGTGTGTGATAAGGGAAAACAAGGAAGAAGATGTGATCATACTGTCAACAAACACACTAACACAGTCCATCGACAACTAGGGATGCATTACTCATAGATTTGTTCCCGGTTTTGTATTTGTTTTGTTGCCCCCACCACCACCCCACCGCCCACTCCGTCACAAGCCTTGCTGCGACGGCTTGACATGATTTATTTCCGGATCTGTACAACAGCATACGGCATTCTGCATTGGGCCCGTCTCAGTCTGAACTTCTTGGGAGGGCTGCAGGCAGGGCAACGGTCCGCTGCATGCCAAGTCTGATGGTTTGATGAGCATGAGAATTATGTGAATCATCATGCTATGACCTTCACAGTCACCTGATCATTCCCAACCCGGTTGAACACCTACAGTGTGCAAGATTTTTGACTGATGTGTTGTCATGACTGATTTCAGTCAATTGGATTCCATAGAAGTCAGCATGTCTTCTATGGAAGCATGTCACACACTAAAAATAGCTGATCTACAAGCTCACAACACGTCACGCTGCAACGTGTTGTGTGCTTGTAGATCAGCTATTTTTGTTTATTAGTTATGTTGAGATTAAAGAGCATTTGAAGTGGTCAAACTATAGCAACAGAATACACGTTCCACTTGCCCATTGGTCAGTAAAAGTGTAATTTTGCATAGTTTTCCTGTAACGTTTTGTGAGCCTGATGTCTCAGCTGGTTGAGAGCCAGATGGATGCTCCGTCTGCCCAGGTGCAGAGCGCAGAGCCATGTTGCTGTATATTATAAGCGACTGGGGGCTTGTTTTTCCGCTTAAGTCGCTTGTATTGGTAGTTGCGGGTTGCTTGTTTCCCAATGTTGTTAAACCAGTGTATTTGTGCGCAGACCCCTATCTGATTTTCTTTTGCCAGGCACCCCCCTACAAGATTTGTGTTGTAAAAACATTTACAAAATATTCCAAATTTACTAGATGTTTCTAGAACGGTTATTTTCAAATAGCGGTAGCTTCTACCTCTTTTGGGCTTGTTTTCATAGACCTGGTTGCATATTTCTCTATCAAAATCTGGCAACACTGCGCAGAGCTTGCACTGCTTGCTCTCTCGCGTCCACAAACACCTGCAGCAGCACAGAGCAGTGTTTCTTTCAAGTTGCTTTGTGCTGTAAAGAGTTTTTTTTAAAAACCACCGGTAACCGGCCAAACGGCATGCAGGCAAAAAGCACGTTTAAAGAAAAGAATGTCACTTGGAAGATTTTAGGGAGAGTGACAGCTAGGAGTACAATTGACAATTTACAAGTATGAGAATGAGAGGAAGAGAGAGAGAAAGCCCCACAGCGGTGAGACCGCTAGAGTTAACTCAGGCTGTAGAATGAAGTCTTTTGTTAGATCTGCAGATCAGTGCTGACATAGAGTATGCAGAATAGTAAATAAAAGAGAAATATATTGTAATCTTACTAAGGTAATGTCACAGCAGGATGCACACAGTGCAGAATAATGACATGTCATACTTAATTTATACTCCATCCTATATATATATATATATATATATATATATATATATATATATATATATATATATATGCGGCAGGCGAGTGGACGAGTGGACCATGTAGTCATGCTCATGTCACTATGACTCATCCATAACCATATAAGGAGTTCCCACTTCCCAATTCATCTACACCCAAACGTGGAGTGTGTTGTCTAACCTCAATCTGTCGTCATGGTAGCCTGGTAAACCACCCCGGTCACAGAAATCACATTTTTGCATATGATTTTAGCAGACCGGTCTGCTGAATGAAAATGGCTCAAACAAATCAGCGAGATCCATATATGGACACAAAAGGTGGCATGGCCATATAGAGTATTGGGAATATACTGATGACATCAGGGATATCCATATATACTGAGTATAAAAGGGGCAAGGACAGATTCAGAGATCTCCGTATATGGGCATATTGGTCGGATCAGCGGTGCGACGTAGGTGTGAGGTCCACATAGCGGCCTGAACCTCTAGTACTATAATAGCAAATGTATGCTAGAATATTTAGATGCTATCATAATAGCAGGCCTAATAGTCTAACCATTATATCCTAACAATGATAGGTAAGCAGAAAGTGTAAGCAGAAATATAATAATATGCTTTGCAGATATTTCTCAGGCCATTATTTAATAATATTGTAATAATGACCATAGTAGTTACTAGTTAGACATTTGCTTTAAACATGATATGGAGTAGGCAGCAGAGGGTTTGATCCTCATGAAAACAGTGTCTCACACAAGTTGTGTGTGAAGATGTACAAGACAGAATGAACCAAACACACGTAATTGCTGCATGGGGTACATGTCAATTGTGAGATAGATGCAGGCTCCCAGAAATGTATAATATTTCTGGAATATACATTATGTTCAACTTAGAATGAAGTTGTTAAAAGAAATACTATTGCATCACATCAGGTTCAAATTCTTCATTACCACAGTAAGACTCCCTAATCGGAAGATAAGCGACCGTAGGTGGCTTATCTCCACAAATAGGGCAAAAATGTGTTTTTCCCAAATCTTCCTGATCCATGTTGATGACATGAGTGTAGACATGCTGTGTAGTGATATTCGTGATTTTAGGGCAAAAACTGTAGGAGCAGTGTCCAAAAATGTGTTTTAAAAATCGGCCTGAAGGTGGCGCTAGAATAGGGCGATGTGAGAAATGAGGGGTGGGGTCTCCGCGTTGCCTTGGCGGACGAATAGGTACCGGCCCCGGCTCTCCCGGACGCTCCTAGCCCGAGTTACGGCATTTTATGTGCGCTGCAGTGGCAGGGGGTCCTCCACTGGGGGCGCCACCACTTTTGCATCCGTTCTGGAGCACCAGGAGTCGGTGGTCCCCGGGAATTCCCCGTGAGCAGCCCCGTTGGGGTGGTCATTTGGTCATTTTTGCACATTTGGTCATTTTTTACATCTGGGGGTCCCCCAGGGACCTGGGGGTCCCTGGGGCTCCGGGGGTCCTTGGAGGTTGTAGTTTGGCAGGCAAGGAGTGTGTGTGTAAAATCTGGCATGGATCGGGTCAACGGGTGCGGAGATATAAGCAGGGAAAAAGTGTGACGTGTGACGTGTGACGGACTCACTCACTCACAGACAGCCCGTGGAGGTTTTGGTAGTAAATGCGACCTATGGTCGCAATGAGGGTTCAGTTCTTGCTGAATCAAAATTAATGTTCCTGGACCAGTGGTTACAAATGGTGGGGCCAGTGATCCTGAAAAACCACGGGCCCGGAGGGCAAATTCTACTTAATGTCAACCCCTGGCATAGTTCCAGCAACGTGTACAATTTATGCCAATTGAAGCGCATTTAAGCGGCAGCTCATGGTGGCAGAACACCTTACTATGTTATTTTTCTTTATATTATGTTAAAAGAAATACATATATAAATATAAATTAAATATATATATATATGTCACGGTTAGATAGAGAAACAGTCAGATAGAGAAACGGAGCGCTCGTCGTGCGGTGCGGGGTGGAACAAGCGGTCGCTTTGAGCCACAACAATGTAGCGTCGGCAGGAATGATAGCGCCTCACCCCACGGAGGTTAGGGTTAGGGTCAGGCATAGTTTTACTGAGGTTAAGGTTAGGGTTAGGGTTAGAGTAAGGCATAGTAAGCTAATGGCTAAACACTGCCGAGCTAGGCTAGTAAATAAATGAAAGAGAGTCGCAAACGAGTGACGTCAGCGGTATATTTGAGCGATACTGAACGATGTGCCCAAAAGTCAAATGTGCAAGAGAAGAATCAAAAGAACCCACACAGAACAACACTACAAATAATAACAAAACTGCTTTGAGTCTGAACCTTTGTACAGTGCATCTCCCCATGGGTTAGCTGCCCTCTAGATAGATACCTGGCAACTATAGCAAACATCAAAATCTGCTCTTGTTTTGAGAAGCTCTATGCTTCTTTGGTCAGATTCTCTCTTTGGTCCTACTGCTCCACGGGTCAAGAAAGAATGTGGTAGTCAGTCATCACCAAGGGTTCTTTCTCTTTTTTTAGATTATTATTCCGCTATGCACAGTGAAAACCTCAGTGTTCATTTAACCCTCAGAATGTAAAGATTTTTTTTCCACCGTTTTGATCCAGCCAGAATCCGAGAAAGCATCCGTGTTATTTCGATTTTAGTGCTGGCTATTCAAAAATAGCAGATTTGCAAGCTTGTACATCTGCTATTTATGAACATTTTTGAAACATATTTAAAGAACTACTGGTTTACAAGGCATTCGTAGAATCAGCCTCAGGTCTTAATGGGTAAAAGCTGTGGATTTTACTGTGTGTTTGAGTGAGTAATAATAACCAGTAAGACTCCCTAATCGGGAGATAAGCGACCGTAGGTCACATGTATACACAAAGAGTAGGGAGCAGTGTCCCCAAAAAATGTGGACGGATCCATGTTGATGACATGAGTGTAGACATACTGTGTAGCGATTTGCGTGATTTTAGGGCAAAAATTGGAGGAGCAGTGTCCAAAAATGTGCTTTCAAAAATCGGCCTGAAGGTGGCGCTAGAAGAGGGCCATGTGAGAAATGAGGGGTGGGGTCTCCGCGCCGCCGAGGCGGACGAATAGGTACCGGCCCCGGCTCTCCCGGTCGCTCCTTGCCCAAGTTACGGCATTTTATGTGCGCTGCAGTGGCAGGGGGTCCTCCACTGGGGGCGCCACCACTTTTGCATCCGTTCTGGAGCACAAGGAGTCGGTGGTCCCCGGGAATTCCCCGTGAGCAGCCCCGTTGGGGTGGTCATTTGGTCATTTTTGCACATTTGGAAATTTTTTACATCTGGGGGTCCCCCAGGGACCTGGGGGTCCCTGGAGCTCCGGGGGTCCTTGGAGGTTTTAGTTTGGCAGGTAAGGAGTGTGTGTGCAAAATCTGGCATGGATCGGGGCAACGGTTGCGGAGATATGAGCAGGGCAAAAGTGTGACGTGTGACGTGTGACGGACTGACGTGTGACGTGTGACGGACTGACGCACGGACACCTGGTGGAGCTTTTGGTAGTAAATGCGACCTACGGTCGCAATAATAACTAGAACTGCACTCTGTCGAGGTGCCAACTTGCGGCTTGTGCACCACTTGTGCGCCAGCAGAGTGCGTCATGAGGTGCGCTCACCACTGGCATCACCAGGAATGCTGGTCCCTCATTGGCTGTTAATGATGACGTTGCCAGAAATGCTGGTCCCTGATTTGACCACGGGCTTAAACAAAGGAGGACACCGACATAGTACATACCCAGCCGATCGCAATACTTGCGCGCTCTGCTTTCACAAGTAATAACTAGAGCTGCACTCTGTCAAGGTGCCAACATGCGCCTTCCACACAAGTAGGCCATGTATGGCCTACTTGTGCACCAGGAGAGCACGCCATGAGGTGTGCTCACCACTGGCATGACCACTGGCGATGCCTGTGACATCACCACTGGCATCACCAGGAATGCTGGTCCCTCATTGGCTGTTAATGATGACGTTGCCAGAAATGCTGGTCCCTGATTGGGCTACTGGCTTAAACAAACACAGACACCGACATAGTTCTTACGTACATACATACACAGCCGAACGCAAGTAATAACTAGAAAGATGCAATTCTTTGAATTTCTCAATTGTATGAGTCATGTATTTATCTATAATACATGAAAACAAACCACACTTTTAGACAGAGCGCTTTAATCACAGGGCCCTGTCTAAAAGTGTGGTTTGTTTTCATGTATTATAGAGATATCCAGCTCAAGACAATTTTGAAATTCAAAGAATATAAATAAACAGCTTATGATTATCATGTAGATCGAAGTACGAGCTTTACCACGCCTAACCAACCCCATATCCTGGACACTTCATGGGAGCAAAAATACAATAGAACCTCCTTCTCCTCTTTGGATCTGCAACTACTGTTGAATTTTGTACAATCGGTCTCTTATCTTGCCGGCCTTCTGGCTAAACTGGGACAGTGATCATGAAGGTGATACCTATAATAATGTCATGTTTGGCAGATCCTTGCGGATGTCAGCACTGAGTGACAGAGAGAATGTTTGCAAGATGTCTAGAATGTCTAGAACCACTCCACAGCAGATGTGGGAAAGTCTCGACCAAACAAGTCCAGTATTTGTCTGCAACTCTACAGATCCTTTTGTCATTGTCAAGTAAAGCAATAGAAACTGTGCATGACATTCCAGCTGCTCTTCATGCTCTTTGGTCTTGGGCTTCTCAGCCATCATTTTGCAAGAAGACATCAAATATCGTCCCAACAGAAATAACACTCTGCCACATGCCAGACTTGTCTTTTCGAATGACTTTGTCTTCAAAGTATCTGAACATGACCTTTCAGGGTCATTAGAATGCACTATCCTCATGTATTCTAATCTTTAGGTACCGGTATGTAGACATGGCAAAATCCAGCTTATGGTCCTTATGGTCCATGCGGCGGATCTCAGACATGTTCCTCATTTGCTGCTGGACCAGCGAGGCCTCAAACACCACCAGCATGAAGAGTGTGAACACACTGTAGTACCAGTACTGATCCAAACACCACAGCCCCACACAGAACACCTGGAACACAAAGAAGGGGGCGGTGGCTCTCTCCCTGAAGAGCTCCAGGAAATCAGGCACCATCATCTCAGCGCGGTTGGTGCCGTATCGCTTCTCTGCCGCTCTCAGGTCTGTCTCCTCCTGGTAGCCACGCCACACCTGGAAGTGGCTCATTGGGTGGCTGATGGGGAACGCCACCGGGAGGAAACATTTCTTCTCCTCTCGGTCGAAGACGTAGCGGATCTTCTGAAACTCAAAGGACAGAATCTCCTCGCCATCCTCACCCTGGTCCCTCTGGAGAGCCACGAGCTCAGCAGAACCGTTATTTGGCGTATGTACCAACTTTGCCAGGGTGGCCTTTTGTGGGTCAGGTTCCTTGGAGCAGGTGAGCCAGCAGTGCACGTGCACGGACCAATAGCCCCCCCTCAAAAGCTCCTAGTTAGATCTCGGGACCTAGCTGACAGTCCTTCGCCAGGCAGGCCACGCACCGTCTATCCCATCCCATGCCTTCTGGTCTCTTTCTGGCAGAGACTTTGCCCGAGGCTCCTCTTGCTGGCTAACTGGCTGTTAGCAGTGCACTAAATTTCAAACCGATACTGGTTTAAAGATGAAGTGCCATGATTTCACTCCCCCTAAAATACGATCATCAGGTATTATACTAGTACAAAACTGTGGCACCACCTCTTTAACAACACTGTCTTCTGACCCTAACCCTAACCCTAACCTTAACCCTATTATGGAGACTTCCTAATTGTTGGAAGTCTGATCATGTTTCCTATATATCATCTATTGTGATGTAGAAATGACATCATGTAAATGATTGAATGGAATTGGTTTATATTGATGATGTATATTGTGAATATTAATTATTAACCTAGTGATTGTGAATGCTAGCTTGACGATGCTGATAAATGCTGACTTGGCAATTGTGAATACTAAACTGCTCATGTTGAATTCGGCTAATTCATGGTTAGAACAGCTATTGATTGATCACGGCCATTTGATTGAAGACACACAAAGCATATATGATTATTTAAAGAAAAACAAGGCTTGAAAAGTGTCCACAATGTATCTCCCTAAATATATTTGCACCGCTCACTTCGCACGGGTGCGATTTTTTTCTCATTTAAATAGTCTAGAAAGATGCAAAGATTGGAAATTGCAAGTGTGGTTGCCTTGAGACGAGTCACATTTGCAAATATCTCTGTATCTGTCAGTCCTTGTCACGATTCGAGCACTGCTAGACATTCCGCCCTTGTCCCTTTCATGCCCATATATGGAGATCCATGTCATCAATGTTATGCCCATATTTTGGAATGCCCATATGTGGACACACTGTCAGTCTCATGTACTCTCATGTATGATGTCAGTCATCTCCATATTTGGGGATTTTTTTTTATTTTTAATTAAAGTCAATGGAGAAAATTAATTCATGAATGCAAGGAAACGATTCCCGATGAAGCCGGTCGATTTGCCACCAAAACTGTGGGAGGAGTAGCGCAGTAAGATAAAGTTTATATAGGAATGGAAAGAAAGAAATAAAAGAAATGGATGGATGGAATAAAGTCGGACAAGTACTATCACTATAGTACCGTACATTACTGTAATGATTAGTTATGAGTGTGATTGATAGGAGAGATGATCAGAGGAGCAGAGTTTGTACCATTGAGTGACCTTCTGATTCCCAGACGGCCTCTCTACCCACTCCATAGTATATAAAATACTCCCTTTGTACCTTTTTTTTTTACTGGAAAGTGGGCACACTGCCAATAATACAGCAATACTCTTATATAGCACACTGTGTTCCTTCAATTTTCCGTTCCACTTGGTGGGGCCAAACCTGTCAATGTGTCAATGTATCAATCAATGTAACCCGTAGAAACAAATAGCACCTGAGGCTAGATTTTCATGTTAGATAGACGCAGCCGGCCGGATGGACAGACAGATGAAAAGACAGACATGAACAGGCAGACAGACAGGTAGGCAGACAGACAGGTAGGCAGACAGACAGACAGGCAAGCAGGCAGGCAAGCAGGCACACACACACACACACACACACACACACACACACACACACACACACACACACACACGTGCAAACACGCACACGCACACGCTCACACATGCATACATGTCATTGTGTGTCAGCACCAAAGAACAAGTGTTTTTGTTGATAGCAGTGCTTAGTTTGTCCATTGTTCAGAGAGTGCAAGCCCACACCTGCACAATGGCTTTTATTAATAGCCCAAAGTGTTGGAGGTTGTGTTGCTTCAGGGTCAGTTGTCCTGACCCCACATACACCCTCCTCTCCATCCCTCCATCCACGTGTCCCTGACTTCCTCTCATCCAATCTCTTCTTCTTCCTCTCTGCCTGTCGCTTCTGCTCAATTGGATCCAGCTTTATTGGTATGAGACAAAACAGTGGCGCCATCGGAGTCTGTAGCCATTAAACAGAACCAACAATAAACAGAAAATCGTCAATGCCTGGGTTATAAATAAAAGGGGAAAAGTACTTTGAAGATAGATATAGAGAAATGGATACTTTTTCAAGCCCTTGGGGGTGTTGTATTTGCGTGTTGTTCACGTGTGTTCTGTGTGTGTGTGTGTGTGTGTGTGTGTGTGTGTGTGTGTGCGCGTGTGCGTGTGCGTGTGCGTGTGTGTGTGTGTGTGTGTCTGTGTGTGTGTGTGTGAGAGTGTGTGTGCGATTGTGTGTGTGTGTGTGTGTGTGTGTGTGTGCGTGCGTTTGTGCACATGCTTGCGTGCATGCGGATGCACGTGTGCGACGCAACACAACAAGTGTGTGTGCATGCATGCGTGCCTGTGTGTGTAGAGAAGGAGGAAAGCAATATGGCGGAGGGTAAGGATGATACTGGCGAGCTAGATGGGAGATATCTCATTGCAGCCCGAGGGGTGCTAGCTTTATAAGGGTAGACGTATTGCAGTCATGCTTTGTTCCCGAACATCTTCTGACATTAAAGGGATAGTTCACCGCCAAAATTACTTTTTTTCCTATCGATTACTCACCCCATGCAGACCTGAATTCATGGATATGTTTTTGTTTTTGTCGCATTCCTAAGCCAATGATTTGAGGAGACTCTTTGTGTTTCCATAGGGAACCACTGATGCTCATCAAATTATTGGCGTAGGAAAGGGACAAAAACAACAACAACAAAAAATCCATAAATTCAAGTCTCCATGGGGTGCGTAATCGATAGATGGGCTGAACCATCCCTTTAAAGGACCATTACAGCTTTGATACGTACATCCTAACATAGACCATTTAACACTTTAATGGCTTTATTTATAGACGTTGCATTTTGTCCAAGTTAACATTTCCATTGCACATTTACATGCATTAAAAAAAGCACAGTAGAGTCTATTGCACTGTTCTCTATTAATGATGTTGAGGTAAGAAACAGACTGCTGGCTAAAAGACTAGACCAGGATTTCTTAGCCTCAACTTCAGTCAAAATAAACTACTTCACTACTCACCAAACCAAAGGTAGTTTTGAGTTGTTGAAACTAAGTCTATTCTCCGCGTTGGGAAACCTCTCAGCAGCCCACCCACTCTGTAAAATACATTATTTTTGTCATGAAATAAAAGACACCCACCTCGAGCCACCCAGCGGCCACCGCAGACACAACCCAGAAATAAGCGGTGGTCGAGTTGGATCGAGTTGGATGTGTTTTATTTCATGACAAAAATAATGTATTTTACAGAGTGGTTGGGGTGCTGAGAGGTTTCCCATAGCGTAGAATAGACTTTCAACAACGCAAAACTACCTTTGGTTTGGTGAGTAGTGAAGTAGTTTAGTTTATTTGACTGAAGTTGAGCCATTGTAGGGGCTAAGAAATCCTGGTCTAGTCTTTTAGCCAGCAGTCTGTCAGAGCGTCAGTGCAGCTGACACTCTGGACCAGAGCTAACACACACACACACACACACACACACACACACACACACACACACACACACACACACACACACACACACACACACACACACACACACACAGGCCTGTCACAAATTATTACACCAGTAAGACTCCCTAATCGGGAGATAAGCGACCGTAGGTCACTTATCTCCACAAATAGAGCAAAAATGTGTTTTTCCAAAATCTTCCTGATCCATGTTGATGACATGAGTGTAGACATACTGTGTAGTGATTTTCGTGATTTTAGGGCAAAATCTGAATCGGCCTCATGGTGGCGCTAGAGGGCCATGTGAGAAATGAGGGGTGGGGTCTCCGCGCCGCCAAGGCGGACGAATAGGTACCGGCCCCGGCTCTCCCGGTCGCTCCTAGCCCGAGTTACGGCATTTTATGTGAGCTGCAGTGGCAGGGGGTCCTCCACTGGGGGCGCCACCACTTTTGCATCCGTTCTGGAGCACCAGGAGTGGGTGGTCCCCGGGAATTCCCCGTGAGCAGCCCCGTTGGGGTGGTCATTTGGTAATTTTTGCACATGTGCTCATTTTTTACACTTGGGGGTCCCCGAGGGAGCTGGGGGTCCCTGGAGCTCCGGGGGTCCTTGGAGGTTGTAGTTTGGCAGGTAAGGAGTGTGTGTGCAAAATCTGGCATGGATCGGGGCAACGGTTGCGGAGATATGAGCAGGGCAAAAGTGTGACGTGTGACGTGTGTGACGGACGGACGGACGGACAGACGGACACCTCGAGCAGCTTTCTGTAGTAAGTGCGACCTACGGTCGCAATAATCGTCTAATTGCAATTATTTGACATAATCGCAATTATTTTTGTCATAATCGGCATAATCGATGCGACACGTTGTGAGCTCGTAGATCGGCTATTTCCACAATCAATGTTCTTTTTTAAGTATAAAGTCAAACATGTAAGTAATTTCTTTGTATATTTAGGTTATGTGTCATATCTGCCATGTGCAACTCCACAGCCTAAAAGTCAAAGAGAAATGTAATTGCCAATGACAAATACAATTGAATCGTTAATCGCAATTATTTGAGTGACAATTAATCGTGTGTAAAATGTCATAAACGTGACAGCCCTACACACACACACACACACACACACACACACACACACACACACACACACACACACACACACACACACACACACACACACACACACACACACACACACACACACACACACACACACACACACACACACACACACACACACACACAGCAAAACCCCAGCAAGAAGGCCTCGTCTGACCACCAGGCCTGGCAGCTCTGCAGACAGAACAGGACTACTTATCAGAGCACAGTGCCTGGCAAAGCAAGACGTGTCAAGTGCCTCCTCTCTGTGACAAACCAGATAGGAAGTGTTTCAGCGGCACAGCTGGGCTCCTCGGTGTTCCTTGTGTAAATTGTGTAGCTTTTGTTCTGCAGCAGTGTACACGATTAATCAATGGACCCTATATGCCTCAGACCATGGAATACAAATGTCTATTATGAAACCCCATGGATCCTATTTCGACAATTTTTAATACATATTGAAAATGTCCAAAAAAATAAAATAAACTAATTTAAGTTTTATAGTTTACTAAATGTCTCTGTGAAGAATTGTTGGAATATAGCCCAGTCTGGGCCGTTAGGAAAATGGCATGTTAGCTGCACTATGCATTACTAAAAAGAAAAGAGAGAGAGAGAGAGAGAGAGAGAGAGAGAAGGAAAAATGTAGTAAACTACTGTAGTAACCAGTAGTAAAGGAGGATTGAATGTGTCGGAACCACACAGCCCTGGCAATAGATGTAACACGTATTCCTGGATGTCCGTTGTAAGATTAAGGTATGATAAAGACGTAGGTATACATATATTAGGTTGGCACATAACAGATGCTGTACAAGCCATGCAGAAAAGGTGGGCACTAGGCAGACAGAGCACATCAAAGATGACTCAGTATTATGTCAGAGCATCCGTGGGGGTAAAAGTAAACATTTCTGTCTGGGAGAAGCCGACAGGGTACTAGCTCGGGCGGTGCGGCGTTGTTGTTGTTGTTGTTGAAAGCTCTCAGGCTTTATCAGCGGCACGAAAACACCACAAGGCACCTACAACCTTGCTGCTGCCCCCCCTTCCTCCTCTCTCAGTACGTAATTCACGTTTACAGGCCCCATCAATATTCCCCGGGATTTGTCACCTCAGTTAACGTCTCAGTGTTGCTGCTCCTGGCATCGCTCACTGGGTTGTAGGGATGGGACGATATGAACATTTCATATCACGATGATTGTGCCAAAAGAAATCGCGATTTACGATATTATCGCGATAATCAAAATCCATTATCCTGGGGCAGAACATTTGCCAAAACATAGCCGATCTACAAGCTCACAACGCGTCGCGTTGCGATGCGTTGTGAGCTTGTAGATCGTCTATTTTTTGGCAAAGACATTTAATAGAGAGTGGGAAAAAAAGACTGTATCAATTACGTATATTATAAGTACCTTTTACCAATTATAGAGGGTTTAAGTGGTACCGGATATGCAGCTTGGTAAATAATAGGTGAATTGATCCCAGTTCATGACGGAGGACGATATCACGATAAATGAAATCTCCACGATGCGATTATTGTGAGTGTTTTTTATCACGATAAACGATAATATCGCTTATCGTCCCATCCCTACTGGGTTGTTTGTCAGGGGCAGGTAGTTGGATGCTAATACTTAATATTTTTTCAATGCAATCTGTTTCCATAACCGAAAGCACAACAAACAAAAAAGGAACTGAAATGAATGAAAGACCAATGCGCACTTACTCACTTGTGCAGACACACACACACATACACACATTTACTGTATCTATGACTCATGTTGTTTATCCCAGCTGCATTCATTCATTTTATCAGTAATGGGTGATGTTTAAAGCAGGGGTGGGCAACTTTGATGATAAAGAGGGCCACTGTATTTCCACACTCACTCCAGAAGGCCACATTAAATGTACTGTCGGGTAGAAACCTCTTATCCATGTATTTTGTTGTGGGGCGGCATAGCTCAGGGGTAGAGAAACCGCTATTAGAGCACGAAGGGTTCCCAGTTCGAGGGTTCCCCCCCCCCCCCCCCCCCCCCGTAAATGTATGTCCTACTTCATCATTCTATGTCACACAAAAGCAGCAGAAATAGCCGATCTACAAGCTCATAGATGAGCCACGGCCCTGTTATCTCGTCCTGAGACGAATTAACTGATTACCATGGTTACCAGCTAAACAGACGCTGCTGCGGCCGCTGGTGAGCGAAACAACTACATATCCCATGATGCAACTCGGCTGCCAGCACCAGGAAGCATGTAATCTGCATAGGATCCTATTCATTGCTGGTGCAAAGAAATTGCTTTATCTCGGAATCTACTTCCAAAACGCAGAGCAAACAGAGAACCGCTCTTTTTCACCGTGACACTGGGCCGTGACGATCGGCCGCGGTTAAGATTTTAGTTCCCGCGACCGAAAGTAAACAAACAAAAACAAACTGACTACATGGACATGGATTGTGGCTTCTGGGGCTCTTCAAAATAAAGCGTAAGTGAATGGCGGCACTCTACAGACGAATAATTACCAAGATAAGGTAATTGCCCATGTATGGGTTAAAGTGTATACTGTACGTCATACGGTGTCAAGCAGCAGCAGCTTGTTAGCGTTCACCTGCATTCTGATCAGTTCCAGTGTCAGAACCATGAGGCCTGCAGGGTCAGGAGGGTGTTTTCGACTGGGAGAAAAGGGCCACCCGGGGTCAGATGGCCTCACCGCCATGAACTGCTGTATTTGGCCGCTAAATGGGAGTCTGGATCACTCCATTAACCTTTTTGAGCTTGTTAGCGTGACCCATGAGACCTGACTGAATGACTGGACCTCTGAACGGCTGGCTGGAATGTTTGGCTGGGTTATCCTGCAGGTCATCATCTGGCCAACTGGTTCCTACGCTGACTGGACGCTGACTGGATGCTGACCTGATGACTACGAAGCTGATTGACCGACTGAATCGCCGATTGATTGTTTTTGCTGACTTTACTCAATCATTATTGGTTGTTTGTAGTACTGCTAATAGGCATTAAAGGAGACTGACGCCTGATGTTTACGATGTGTGTGTGTCACGGCAAAAGTATATCACGACGGGTTGTGAGCTTGTAGATCTGCTATTTTCTGAATAATCCACAAGGATGTGACTGGCACAAATTAGCTGTGCGTAACTAATGTTCAGCATGGTGTTTTTAACGGTTGGTTTGATTACTCAAGATGTTTATTTGCCGTCATGGAACCAATCATGCATTCCACACTCCTAAATGCCGTGCAAAGCTTTTTTCATTTAGACAGGCCAGAGGAACAGGAAGTTATATGAAGGCAGAGAGAGAGAGAGAGGGACAGACGCGTAACGCTGGAAGAATCGAACCCGGGACACGTCGTCAGCGAGCTGGCATGCCTCCAAAGCCGAATCCTTCAATCTTCAAATATAAAAATAAGTCCTGTAAAAAAAATGCTAAATTGACTTACAGTAGGCGTGCTAGCAGTTAATCATAACTGTCCTGTCTCGCTGGGCAGTTATAAACAGTGTTTGCCCTTGATGAATGCCCCCCGGTGCCCTTTGTATCTGGAGGTATTTTTCATGATGAAGCGTAGTTTAGCTTAATAAAAGCTCTCGTTTATCACGCTGACTTTGAGTGAACTTTGCCAGGGAAACATTCTATGTAAGCATTATGGGGCTGTTAAGTATGACATCATTTTGTAGGCAGAGGAGAATTTCTGCCCCCAGTTTCAGTGAATCTTTTTACTATTTTTACTATTTTCACATTTTTCTTCTCTTTGTTATTGAAAGGAAAGTGTTAGAATTATACTTTAGTCGTTATTTTTGTCTCGGATCTGTTGAAATAGCAAGGGACAGAAAATGCTCTGGGGGCAGAGGTCTCCTCTGCCTACAAAATGATGTCACGGCTTAAAAGCCCCATGGGCCGCTATAAGCAGGGGCGTCACAAGGGGTAGGAAAGTGGGACTGAGTTAGTGGGGCCCAAGGTGGAGGGGCCCTAATAACTGTATCTATTGAAAAATAGCAGATATACAAGCTCACAGCGCGGCACCGAGTGCCGCGCTGCGAGCTTATAGATCTGCTATTTGTGAAAATGTGTGAAAATCTTTGAATATATGTATTTTCAAAGATTTCAAATTTTGCTTCTGGGGGTCCCTGGAACTAAATATTTTGAGATCGGGGTCCATGGCCAAATACATATCATCTTGGGGGTCCTTGACATAGGTTTCTTGCACACATTTTCACGATTTTTCAAAAATAGCAGATATACAAGCTCGCAGCGCGGCACTCGGTGCCGCGCTGTGAGCTTGTATATCTGCTATTTTTCAATAGTTAACATTCATGGGGGGCCCGCAGTGAATCCTTGTACCCAGGGCCCAGAATTTGGTGTGACGCCCCTGGCTATAAGGTGTGGTATTTATGAAGTCTCAAGAGCATACGGTACGGTAGAGCACCCAGGGGATGATTCTGCAGAGTCTCTGGGTAACCTCACATATATAGAACTAACCCCACCCGAGGAAAAGGTGCTGGTGCACATGGATGTTCTAGTTAATGAGAAAAGGGTGCCCAGCCGCGGAGCGCATACAGTACATCTTTGCCAGGCTGGGTGGCCTACCCAGCGCTGTGACCCAGGGTAATAATAGGCAGAATGTGACATTGGCAGGGACGATGTGTGGTATTGCGCCAACCCAAAAAGCATGTTGTTGGACTGGACACAAGCACTTACCGTACTTATTTTGTCATTTTAGAGGTATTAAAAGGTCCTTAAATTGTCACTTTAGAAATGTGCATACATCCTGTATACACTTAAACCTTATTTTGGTTTGTTTACTGTTGAGTTCGGCAAAGAGGTTTGGTGTAGAGGGGAAAAAAGAGCAGACCAAGTACAGAGTGAAAGGTCAAGTTTATTATTGACCATTTGGGTGTTTTAATGTAAAAAAAAAACATGAATCCAACATACTGATG
>NC_137812.1:29412202-29432202 GCF_963921795.1 Nannobrachium achirus | reverse complement strand
TGTGTGTGTGTGTGTGTGTGTGTGTGTGTGTGTGTGTGTGTGTGTGTGTGTGTGTGTGTGTGTGTGTGTGTGTGTGTGTGTGTGCGTGAGAGAGAGAGAGAGGGAGAGAGAGAGAGAGCGTGTCTGAATGAATTAGCTTTCTCTTTACACCATGTCAGGGAGAAATAATGTGTTACGCTCCCTCAGCAGATAATTGGTGGGGGGAAAAGAATTACACTTCTCAACTCTCTCTAACACACACTCACTCACACACACACACACACACACACACACACACACACACACACACACACACACACACACACACACACGTGTATGTACACATACACAAACCCATCTATGTTGTTACTTTCAATTTTACAGGGGAAAAGGAACAGCACAATATTGGCATCATCATTACTCTTTATAGGCATTTAATTAAGACCCTCCATCCTTCTCTTTCTCTCCATAACCCTGTATTGTTGTTTGTCCTCCCCTCTGTCTATTCACCATCTCAATATTAATGCTCCCTCTCTCACTCTCTGTCTTGCTGTCTCTATGTCTCTCTCTCTATTTCTCTCACTGTCTCTCTGTCTATTGTCTATCTCCGTCTCTCTATCTTTATTCAACATACGTACATACTGGCACATTTACTGTAAGATGTCTGCCCGCTTTCAACCTGGCATTTCCCCTTTTCACAGTTTTTAGTCATCATTCTTCTGATGTGCCTACGACAAGGGTCTTCAACAGGGGGTCTGGGACCCCTAGGGGGTCCTCAGAGTTACTACAGGGAGTCCTCCAAATCTTTGTGTGATAGAAACTTTTTTTCTCATTGGCCGGAAAACATTGATGACCCCTGACCTAATCTGACACACCCAAATACAATCGATGAAACCATAACCTTTGATCAGGTGCCAGGTGTCGTAACGCAAGGTTCCAGAACATAGGGGCGGCTGATCTGCCCAGTCCATTGAGGTCTTCAGATCCATACTTAAAACCCACTTATTCTCCTTGGCTTTTAATTGCAGTTGGCCCTCAAATGTGTTTTTCATGATTATTTAATATTTTTTTATCTGTGCACCGACTGGGCACTTTGCTTGTCTCAACCCTATACAGCACTTTGCTCAGCTTTTTAAATAATATAAATAAAGTTTGATTTGATTTGAAGGTAAAAAATCAAACCAAGTTTGAAGTGAGCGGTGGTGTGTGTGTGTGTGTGTGTGTGTGTGTGTGTGTGTGTGTGTGTGTGTGTGCAACACTTGGTCACCAGCGGTATTGCAGTTCATGCTCAGGCTACATACATGGCATGCTCACACACTCTCGCTTAGGAGTGGTGTGACCACCGCTCCAAAACTATTTCTGTGACAACCAATTTTACGTTGACAGCCAACCATGCTGTTGTGTTTTGAACTAATCATCAGTACCACGGCACTTACCTCTCTTCCTCTGTCTCCCCTTCCTCCCTCCATCCCTCCCCCTTTCTCCACACCCTTTTTTCCCATATCTTCCCTCTTCCTGTTCACCCCCCCCCCCCTCTCTTTGCTCCCGCCCAGTCCCATGTTGACCCCACTGTACCAGGACCACGGCGGCTCCTCCGTGTGGCCCCCGGCGGCCCCTTGCTCCTCCCCCCACTCCTCTCACGGTCACAGTCACGCGCGCCGCTGCCCCCCGCCCCCCACCAGCGGCAGCAGCGTGTGCGCCCACCCCACCTACTACCATGCCGTGTACGACGTGCGGGTGGAGCAGTACCGCGAAGTGCCCTTCGTCGGCGGAGACGGGGGAGGAGGGGGAGGCGGAGGTAGTGGCGCCAGGGGGTCCCTGGCGCTGGTCACCTCCACCACCACCACCAGCAGCAGCAATGACCCCCTGGTGCCCTTGGTGCCCCCCGTGCACAGGAGAGGAGGCCTGGTGGACTACCGCGACGTCATCAAGGCTCACCAGTCACACAAGCTGCACAACACGCCGCGGGCCCGGAGGAAACAGTGGGAGTGAGTTGCTCTGTATTTATTTATTTATTTATTCATTCATTGTCTTGTTATGGCGGAGAAACAACTGGCAGGGGGGGGCAGTTAGGGTTGGGATCCAGAACCTGAGGAGCCAAAAGAAACCGAATCCGACATCGAGGAGCCTGGAGTCGGTTCCATCACATTTTGAAAGTAACCAGCTTTATCACACTGGCAGAGCTGGTATGTGGACACCTCTGCTATACAATTACAATACCGGTTGTTTTCAAAAGCGTGTACTAAATGGAACCAAATCCATTTGGTTACAGACTTCTACGGGTCCATTTGGAGCGCCCTATAGGAATTAAGGGGAACCTTTAGGAGTGGGACCGTTAAGGGGGAATGGTTAAGGAACTCGAATCGTTAAAATCCTAAAGGATCCCAACCCAAATGCCAGTGTACTGTGGACTAAAAGCTGTAATCCGTAACCGTTGTTGTGTCCTACTGTACGTACCCGGGATTCGAACCCGCGTCCCTCATCAAGAGGGAAATCCCTGCTTAGCTTAGCCAGGAGAGATGTTGCACATCATGAGTTTCAGGCAACACTACTTGTTAACCATTGATTCCTACCCGAAACCGAGGTCTACATTTCTCAATGAAAGAGTATAGGAAGACGACCTCCATTGACTGCATGTATGCTTCCACAGTCATATTGTCCATTTTACACAGCACGCAGGGTCTCCTGTTTTTGTCTCCATGTTTGTTGTGATCAGGTAGAGTCAAATATGAGCGGAAATGTGTTGCTGCCGTCTTAGATATTTATCAGAAGGAGCCTGTCGGATTTGCTTGGTGCTTGGAATCATACAGTAGCCCCCCCCCCCCCCCCCCCCCCCCCAGGAACACAAGGGTTAGTTAGGTGAAGGATCTGTCTGTCCTGCAGTGGTGGAAAAAATACAAACATTCTTTACTTAATTAAAAGTATCAATACTGCAATGTAGAAATACTCTGCTACAAGTACAAGTTCGGAATTCAAAATTTACTTGAATACAAAGTACACAGGTATTGGTATCAAAAGGTTCTTAAAGTGCCAAAAGTAGAAAGTACTTGTGCAGAATGTCCCATTTCACAAGTTTTCCAATGAATAAAATGTATACAAATCCTTTGAAAATAGCACATCTACAAGCTCACAATGCTTCGCAACACGACGCATTGTGAGCTTTTGTAATTATAATCCAAATAATGAGATTTGTAATTTAATCCAAATGTACAAAGTAACTAGTAGCTAAAGTTGTCATATAATTGTAGTGGAGTAAAAGTACAATATTTGCTTCTGAGATGTAGTGGAGTAGATAAATATAGAACACCAGGCATACTCCAGTAAAGTACTAAAAATACCTGAAAATTGTACTTGACTGTACTTTGTGTACATGTACTTAGTTACTTTCCACCACTGCCAGGGTTACAGGAGGAGACACACCAAGGGTTTCATTTCCAAAGCATTACTCATCCATTCTGTTCCATCGATTATTTCATTAACGAGTACATTTCCTTACAAAACTTTAAAGGACTAACAACTGCAGAGTCATTTATCAAGCGCTCCGAGGCGCTTTGTTTCAGTCAAATGTTCATCCAACGCGAGCCAAGGCATAATTGTGGTGCCGCAGAAATAACAATAAAAGGCCAAGTTTTGAACACATACAAAGATGATACCGGATAGTGATCATCAGTCACCTACCGTGTATATGGGGCCAAATGTGCTCTTGCAGTGCAGCGTGCATCAGCAGTCTGTTGAACCAATGCGGCGTCGTGGGAAATGTAACAAAAACAATAAACGTGCATTTTTCTTTAAAGTCAGACTCTAATATGTTTCACAGAACTGAAGCTGACTCACAAACCACTCATCACCCTCAACGGAAAAAGTCAAAATTTTCCTGGTCCCTGTAAATGCACTCACACAATTCTCTACGGTAATGCAAGATAGACCATCTCTATAATATGTATAAAGGACCTTTTAAGGTGTATGAAAGCACCTAAAGCTCTCAACTTTGGCTATTGTATTTGTATTTTGTTTATTTTAAAAACCGCACAGAGAGCATTTCAGTGGAGTAGTATTAATCTCACTTTGGAACAAATGTCTCATTTGCAATCCTACAGTATTCAATTCATAAGTTGATAGATAGACCAAAGACTGCAAGCACGGATGCTGGGTGGGGTCTGGGCGTGATAAAGCTTTAAATGTTTTGATGAAAACAGGGCTTTGGCGGATCTAAGTGGTGATTAAATGATCTCTAGATTGACGATGAAGGAATGGTTATTTTAAGCAAATCAACTGCTACACACTATAAGGAATATCTCCATCTCTCCCTGCTCATCTTTATCGCTCTCTCTATCTCTCTCTCCCTCCCGTGCCTCTGTTCCTCATATCTTGAGAGCTTAATCGTCTTATCTGTTACCTAACTACTCACACAGGGCTTGATCCAGGGTTGCCCACTTAATGACTGTTTACCTGCTAAAATGGGCTTTTGGCCATGACTTCCATTACATTACATTAAATTTTACTTTTATTTTACTTGGCTGGCATGGCCAGTGTCAGTTTTTCCTCCTTCAGCTCTCCGGACTGCAGATAAACATGTCCTTGAAACTGACTGAAAATACCGATTTGCCAATGCATTTCAATGGGAATGGAGCGGTTTCATGTAGAGGATTTCTGAAAAAAAAAAAAAAAAAAGAAAAACGCTCCATTCTCATTGAAATACATTGGCGGAATGGGGAGTGCACTCTCATAGGTACTTTAGTGTGGGTGCAGCCTTACAAGTAAAAGTCTGGATTTCAAAATGTAATTGAGTTAAAGTACAAAAGTACTGGCATCAAAATATACTTAAAGCATCAAAAGTGAAAGTACAAAATGTTTGAAAATAGCAGATCTACAAGCTCACAACGCGTCACATCGCAGAGCGTTGTGAGCTTGTAGATCAACTATTTTCAAATAGCCTTGGTATAAAATCGAGCTAAAGTGGTTAATGTAAGTTTTATATTATAATTTTTATCTGCAAAGTAACTAGTAACTAAAGTTTTCAAATAATTGTAGTGGAGTAAAAGTACAATGTTTGAATCCGAGATTGTGGAGTAGAATTGGAATTTGGAAATACTCCAAGAAAGTACAAATACCTCAAAATTGTTCTTAAGTACTGTACTTAAGAAAAGGTACTTAGTTACTTTACACCAGTGGTTCTCAACCTTTTCAGGCCGCGACCCCCAAAATAATCATATTTTAACTGGGGACCCCCACACCCTGACGAGCACTAAGAGTTGAGGCATTACATTTGTGTATCACGGTTCTATTGTGAAAATAGCAGATCTACATGCTCACACATGTAGATCGGCTAATTTCACAATCTCTATCTATAATATTTGACAATTTTGTCATTTTAGAGTTATTAAAATATCTTAAAGTGTCACTTCCTGGTCCTCTATATGTGCTTAAACCCTCTATACACCCAGGGCCGTAGCGCGCCTAATCAGCGCTCTAGGCGAGCTCTCTCGAATGCGCCCCCCAACTCCTTTTTTTTTTTTTTGCGCGCGATTTTTGCGGGTTTTGCCGTGAATTTAGTCGGTTTTGGGTCGGTTTTGGGCTGGTTTGGGTCCACTCCCTCCATTTCGGCGCCCCCTCGGCGCCCCCTCTAGGCTGGCGCTCTAGGCGACCGCCTAGTCCGCCTATAGCTAAAAACGGCCCTGTTATACACCTACACTTTATGTTGGTTTGTTTACTGTTGAGTGAGAAAACAGTGTTGCACATTAAGTTAATCATCTGGGGACCCCCCTGGTTGAGAACCACTGCTTTACACCACTGTGTGATGTAGTATGCTCCGTCATACAATGGAGCAGATCTACAGTATGTATAAGCTTCTACTGTCGTACAAAGTGAGGAATTGGCACCGGAGCTACACAACAACGTGTCCACTATATGATGTGTTTGCTAGCGCCCCCAGCACTGTTATACAACAAAGTATAATTCGGGCTATAGGTAGATAGACAGACAGAGGCTGTTGCAGTTGGTCAGAGAGTCCACTGCCTCCCTCTCTTTGTACAAGACGTCTTTCTTTTTTTCATTGTTCTCTTTATTTATCTCTCTCTCTCTCACTGTCAGAAGGCTCATCATCTGTGCAGTTAAACGATAGATAAAAGAGCATATAAAGGAAGGAGGGAAGACACATAAAGTGCAGATTTGCATAATAAATTAAAACACGTGAATTAAGAATTAAGAGGCTACGCGTTGGTAGGGTGAGAGGCGGGTTCTTGTTCTCGCACCACTCTGGCAGCTGTTCCACATCCTCTGTAGGATGTTTGATTGATGAGGCCCACTACTGCTGTGGTGTCATGTGCAGCGGCGTCACAAGGGGGGCAAAAGTGGGACTGAGTTACTAGGGCCCAAGGGGGGGCCTTAATTACTTTATGCTTCAACGATTGAAAAATAGCAGATCTACAAGCTCACAGCACGGCACCAAGTGGCGCGCTGTGAGCTTGTGAGCTTGTATTTTTGAAAAGTCGTGAAAATGTGTGCAAAGCTTTTAATATAATGTATTATTTAAGCGAACATTTGCAACTCAAATTTTGCTTCTGGGGGGTCCCTGGAACTAAATATTTTGAGATGGGGGTCCGTGGCCAAATACCTATCATTTTGGGGGTCCTTCACATGAAAAGGTTTGAGCACCACTGACATAGAAACATAGGTAGAAAAAAAAAAAGGATTTAAAATATTCAAAGACTTGCACAGATTTTTCAAAAATAGCAGATCTACGAGTGCCGCGCTGTCAGCTTGTATACCTGCTATTTGTCAATAGTTAAAGCACAAAATAGTGCGTACTAATGCGTTCAGTCTAAATGGGTTAAACCCCCTCCCCTGTATGAAGAATATGCATATATGGGGGGCCCGCAGTGAATCCTTGTACCCAGGGCCAGAATTTGGTGCGACACCCCTGTGTGTAAACCTAATGATGTGATTCCAGTACTGAATCTGGAGGAGCAGTCATGGGTCAGTAGCATAAACAGCAGGGTGGCCACTATGAGTCCACTATGAGTGCCGTTGCCGCCGAGCCGTACACCGACTGGGATCTGCCGGTTACAGAGGGAGATTGGTGAGTGCCTGCAGGGTCAAGCTTTCCCATTAGCCGCTGAGGGATGATGCTATTAAAGGCTGAACTGAACTGGAGACTATGAAACGCGTTCTTGTTTATGAGTTTTGTCTGGTGTCGATGAGCCAGGGCCAGATGGAGGGCATGTGAGATTGTGTCCTCCGTGGACCTTTTTGAGCGAAACACAAACTTGCTGCTTTGGGTCCAGTGATGCAGGGTAGGGATGGGACCATACGCAATATTATCGTTTATCGTGATAAAAAAAACACTCATGATAATCCTATCGTGGAGATTACATTTATCGTGATATCGTCCTCCGTCATGCACTGGGGATCAATTCACCTTTTATTATCCGGTACCACTTAAAACCTCTATAATGGACCAATCCCCAATCACATACACACCCATTGTAACAGTTACAATGGGTGTGTATGTGATTGGGGATTGGTCCATTGGTAAAGGGCACTTATAATATACGTACTTTATACAGTCTTTTTTTTCACTCTCTATCAAACGTCTTTGCCAAAAAATAGCCGTTCTACAAGCTCACAGCTGCAGCTTTTTGTCACAAAAATCGTAATATGACATTTTCATATCCTCCCATCCCTAATGCAGGGAGGCTGGACCAAACCATTGCATAACTGACTTAGCTTTAAGCCTATAGCTCAAATGCCACCCGCTACGGTGCTAACCCTGCTTCCTGTTTTGTTTGCACCACGTACGTACTGCGGGATCTTCTTGTCTGGGTATAGCTGGCACATCAGGTAATTCTTAGCAAGCCATAGTTGTGAGGCTTCAGGCTTCTTTGTTATGTTTGTGGACAAAGTACAGTATGGTATGAACATCTCTTAATGATGTCCAACAGAATCCAGCGGTCACATGTCGGTTTACGATCACTTAAAGGGCCAGTTCGCCTCTGGGACAACCAGATCTTATTTTATTGTTGTTTGGGACAAGATCAACACACTCCTGACTTATTTTGCATCATATGTAGGGCTGTCCTCGACGCAGGATTTATCAAGTCGACTCGAGTCGCGGGGGTTAATCCGACGCGTCGACGAATCGTTTGTGTAAAAAAAAAAAAAAAAAGTTTTTGTTTTTTAAGTTGTGCTTTAATAACTGGAGAGGAGGCACGACCGCGACGCATTGATAGAGTACCGGTACAACAGCTGTTGTAAACCACATATGATTTGTGGATTCTCTGCTTTGAAAACTGCCTGGTTGTAATGATTTTATGCCTCTCCAAGGCTAAAGGAACAGGGCTAAAGCGCTAGCATGCTAACGATTTAGCCCCGTTCCTTCAGGAGGAAAAACAACACCAAAGTAGGCTAAAGGTAACAATAATGTAACATCACTGCGTCGATGCAGAACGGCACACGGCTGCATTGCAATGCAAGCAAATTGTCGTAATCTAAAACTTTTTAAGAAGTCCTCTACTCCACCGCAGTCCTCCACCACAGAGCCACACTCAGTGGCACAGTGAGTGAAAGCGCATCGATTTGCGCAATTGCGCTGCTGCTTCTTGGTCAGATTTAACAACTAGAATAACAACACGTCAACGCATTTCCTCTCAAAGCGGTTAACTTCAAAATAAGAGCCGCTTGTTATATGATCAAGGCAGCTTTCAAGTCACGTGAACTGGTTTTATTTTTAAGTCTAGTTGCAAGCAGTAGGAAGTATGGACTAAATAGGAAGAACATGACAGTCCAGCGCTCTCATACCGCACCGGTGTGATAAAAAACTATATATTTTTGACGGCTCGACTCAAACAATTGGCGTCGATTCCGGGGGCTTAAAACGACGCGTCGATTCATCGATTTTTAGAGGACAGGCCTAATCATATGATGCAAAATGCATCATCATTCATGCTGAAATACTAAAATAACTCAGGATTGTGTTGATATTGTCCCAAACAACAAAAGAATAAGATCTGGTTCCAGTTGGGGTTACCGCGCGACACTTCACGTACGTCGATACCAAGACGCTGCGCAGCCGCCCGCGTCCAGTGTGTGCTCCCCTTTAGACACCTTTCCTCAGATAACACTGATGAAACTGTAAACATGAATCAATTCCTCAGGCAGGATGCTACATATTTTGAGTCTCTCTGTCTCTCCCCCTCTCCCCCTCTCTCTCTCTCTCTCTCTCTGAGCCACTAGTGTGCAGACATTGTAGCTCTGTGGTCCAGACATAACACTCCTTCGACCAGCATTTCTCTCTCATACACACATAATTCACTCACTCACGCACACACGCGCACGCAAGCATGTGAAATATGAGTTGCAAAACTATAAACATTGGAGGGTCTATTTACAGCCCTATGCCTGCGCTGCTTAATATTTCATAATATTCAATCAAGTTGGCTTCATTTTGATATAGCTGGGCCAGTTAGTAGGCGGATTCTGATGTCCCACTCATCATCCTGTCACCATGACTAAGCCATAACCAAATAAGGAGTAGGCGAAAGGTCCCAAACGAACCTCTAGTTACACAATATATCCCCTGTAAAAACTTTGTCCGTATACATCCAATATTTGTCTCACAAAATAGCGTAAACAGATTATCTAATAGCTCACAACAACGCGGCCCAATGCCATGTGTTGTGACCTTGCCTTGTAGATCAGCAATGTTTGCAATCTCACCCCGACTACTCCCATATATTACAATAAAAACAAACACTGAAACTAATAAAAACTAATTTAAAACCAAGCCTTTTCAACATGTTGATTAAAATGAATGAAAAAAGTCATAAATCGGGGCACCCGCTGGCTTACTGGTCCGGGCGCATGCCACTTGGGCATTGCCATGTAAAGAAAGAAAAGTCATAAATCCTTTGTGGATTATGTGCCCCCCCCCTTTCTGCATTCAAGAGTTGACACCTTAGACACAATCCTGGTAAAACATCTTGTGTATAGCTAATGGGTGTGAAGGTATTGGCCAATGGCTAAAAAATCAGAAACTTATTCTAACCAAACATACCTGCTGGTTTCTTTATAAGGAAAGAACATTATTGCTGCAAAAAAAAAAAAAAAACAACAACAAGCTTAGGTATTGTTGCCAGGAGTGTAGCCTTGCTGCTAATAATTTCAAGACGGAATGGTGTTGTTTCAGAAAGGCAGCCATCTGCATCCATGTACCCACGTCCTTGTGCTCCAAGGAGGTTCTGTAAATAACTTGGACATTCAAATATGTGTTTTTCTCAGGACAAGCTTGTTACGACTGACCCGCTAGGGACGGGAGAAGCAACATAAATGGACAGGACAACGACTTTCCAAAAAAGGTTTCTTTTATTATTATTTTTTTCAGAGACAAAATCTCTATTTTTATGCTTTTTTTCAAGTGTTGAGAAAAGGCTTCGAGGTGCTGGTTTACATTTGAGAAAAACCACTACACTGAAAAGAAAATATCCCTAATCTGAAACCCCTAACAAAAATAAAGATACAAATACTTAACCCTAACTTACCTATCTAAATAACTTTACAAAAAGAAAGGGGACCAAAACAAAAGACCAAACACCCCTACATTGTGACAACACAAAAGTGGAACAATAAGGAATGAATAACAATACTAAACAACAGAGGTTGGGAGGGCTGGAGAAACTAAGTCAAAATACACTGAAGATGAACTAATAACGAAAGTAGGCAAAAGTATGTACTGGAACTTACAACAATCAACACAGGCCAAGGCAACGAAACAAACTAAAGCAAAAGTAAAGGCAATGGGTTCGAAGGAGAGAGGAATCGAGCCTCTGCTGCAAACAAGCCGTCTGTCCTTCACTGCTGTTAGCTCAGAATGGCACTTTTGTAGAAACAGCCTCATCAGGATGGCCAATCCTGGCCTGGGCGTCAACAGGTATCGGCGAATGGGACTGGCATGGGCAGGTCTGAGGGCCGGACCTGGCAATCTGCTCACTCATTCAATAACCACCTCAAGCTCATGCATGGCACCACAACTCAACTCTGCACTCTGCATTCACTCCACAGCCAGTCTCCATTCACCACCTTGATAATAGAAAGAAGTACATTTTCATACAAGCCTCAAATCATATATACATTCCAACCCACCATAACTCTAAATGAATTCCATTATACAAAGTCCAAACACAAATAAGAATAATAATGGAATCATAATACCAAATAATAATCATAATAATACGACCACTGGCCGTAACACCCCCCCTCCTAAAGAGAACCTCCCCCTCCCAAAAAGAAGGTTTCTAGGCTGGGGAAAACACGCGAGAAAGGGCGTCTGCCAAGACATTATCAGCCCCTCTCTTGTGGCAAATATCCAAATTAAAGTCCTGTACCAGTAAGGACCACCTCATAAGTCTTTGATTCGAATTCTTCATTTGTCTCAAAAAAACCAAAGGATTATGATCAGTGTAAACAACCACAGGCATTGGGCTAGAACCCACGTAGACTTCAAAAAATTGTACAGCAAGCAACAGAGACAAAGTCTCTTTTTCTATGGTACTGTAGTGGCTCTGCGGTGTGTTAAACTTTTTGGAGTAGTAACAAATGGGATGGTTTATACCTGAGACATCCTCCTGCAGCAGAACTGCCCCGGCTCCATTGTCACTCGCATCCACCTCCAGCTTGAAGGGCATCTTAAAGTTTGGAGCAGCCAGAACAGGAGTGCTGCAGAGAAGAGCCTTACAACACTCAAAAGCATGCTGACAAGCAGGCGACCAGATGTAGGGCCTTTTAGTACTAGTTAGACTGGTTAAAGGAGCGACTACATCAGCGAAATTTTTACAGAAGGCGCGGTAATAACTAGACATACCTAGAAAACGTCGCAGACTACGGCGACTAGTAGGAACAGGGTAATTAACAATGGCCTTGACCTTGGCATCAATGGCCCGAACTTGACCCTGGCCCACCTCCTTACCCAGATACGTGACAGTAGCACGGCCAAATTCACACTTTGACAGATTGAGTGTCAGGTTAGCCCGCGCCAACCTACCGAAAATCAACCCTAGAGTGTGCATATGCTCTGGCCACGTATCCGAATAGGCAACCACATCATCGAGATACACCTCACAGTTTTCAACTCCCCTTAACACATTGTGCATAAGCCGTTGAAATGTAGCGGGTGCATTACGAAGCCCGAATGGCATAACAGTATACTGATACAACCCATCGGGAGTAACGAAAGCAGAGATGTCTGAAGCACGATCAGTTAAAGGGACCTGCCAATATCCTTTAAGCAGATCGAGCTTCGTAACAAATTTAGCAGCACCAACGCGGTCTACACAGTCCTCCATACGAGGTAGAGGATACGAATCAGGCTTAGTAACACCATTTACTTTCCTGTAATCTGTACAGAAGCGCTGACTGCCGTCAGATTTTGGCACAAGCAAACATGGAGAGCTCCAGGGACTAGAACTGGGAATGGCCAGCCCATTTTCTAGCAAATAATCCACCTCTTTCTTAAACAAAGAGCGTTTAGTGGGATTTACCCTATAAGCATGCTGCTTAATAGGAGAACTCTCACCTACGTCCACATCATGGGAGAGGACCGTAGTGCGGGATGGTACATCTGAGAAGAGAGTAGGATTATTTTTAATCAAAGCACCAATGTCTGCTTGAGCCAATAAATCCAAGTGCTGCAAATGATAAGGCAGATTTTTCAGAATTTCAGAGTTTCGCAAACTAGAGCCAGAAGAGCCCTTAGGATGCAAACCATCACTTTCTGGGGAATAAAGTGAAGGTGCAACGGACACAACAGAAGCTACGGGGGCAGGTGAAACTGGAGGCGTAACACTCTCAGAGCGAACGAAATATGGCTTGAGCATATTAATGTGGCACACTCTAGTCTTTCTACGGCGGTCTGGGGTCCCAATAACATAATCCGTGTCACTCAGTTTTTTCTCGACAACATATGGACCACAGAATTTAGCATGCAGAGAAGTAGTGAGCATAGGGAGCAAAAGCAGCACCCTGTCACCCACTTGAAACTCACGTTTAACAGATTTGCGATCATATCGCTCTTTCATTTTCCCCTGTGACTCAGCCAATGCACTGCGGGCAAAATCACGGGCCTTGTGCAGGCGCTCTCTAAACGCAGACACATAATCCAACACATTCGAGACGGGAACATTTGGATTTAACAGCAATCGGTCACGGAGCACCCGGAGAGGACCACGTACACTATGCCCAAACACAAGCTCATTAGGGGAAAAACCAAGTGACTCTTGAACACTCTCTCTGACTGCCATAAGCAAAAAAGGTAGACCCACATCCCATTCTCTGCCAGTCTCAGCACAGTACTTTTTCATTGTCGATTTAAGAGTGGAATGGAATCTCTCCAAAACACCTTGGGACTCAGGATGAAAAGCGGAAGACAGTTTGCGTTTGATGGACAAGGACGCCATGGCCTGCTTAAACACCTTTGAGGTGAAATTGCTGCCTCTGTCAGATTGGCAGGAAATCGGTAGGCCAAAGATAGAGAAAAAATTAACAAGAGCATTTATCACGTATTTGGCCTTTAATGTGCGCAATGGAATTGCCTCAGGGTAACGAGTGGCAGCGCACATTATAGTCAGCAAATACTGATAACCAGACTTAGTCTTAGGGAGTGGACCCACACAGTCAATAATGATATGTTCGAATGGTTCTCCAATTGCCGGAATAGGCACTAAAGGAGCAGGAGGGATAACCTGGTTAGGTTTACCCATCATTTGACAAACATGACAGGTGCGGCAAAATTTTGACACATCAGATTTAAGCCCAGGCCACCAAAAGTAACGCATAATGCGATGGTACGTTTTTCGTACACCTAGGTGACCAGAAACACTGTCATGGGCGAGACTTAGAATTTGGGAACGAAATGGTTGCGGAACAATCACCTGCTTAATCGAATTCCAGCCAAGATCACCAACACCAGGCGGGAACCAAGTGCGCACCAAAATGCCATCCTCCACACTGTACGCGCTCGGCGCGTCCTGCGCACGAGCGCCCCCCCAGCAGACAGAGAGAGATGGATCATTTTGCTGTGCAGAAACAAAAGCATCCTTGTTAACATCGAACACAAAGTCAGTCTTTATGGGCAGTACATCATCTACCTTTTTCTTAGGCTTAATGTCAGAGCGAGTCACCGGTGAGTCAGAACACATAAATGTGTCGTTCAAAGTCACATTATCGTAGCCCTTCCGAGCTTGTGCACGGGTCACAGCGCAAGCAGGGAAAAGAGCCGAGGTGCCCATAACAGACTGATCCAAATCGATCACAGGATTCTCAACCACCCTTGGCGTGGGGAAAACCTTTTCACCAGCCAAGTCGTTGCCAAGAATCAACGATACGCCGCCGACTGGTAAGCATTCACGAGTACCCACCTGCACAAAACCAGTAACCAGAGGCGAGCGCAAAAACACACTATGCAGTGGAGCACGCAGTGAATTCATCTCTACTCCAAACACAAGGGCATCTGAACCACAAAACGACTTCTCAGAGAAAGGCAGCACATTATTCAAAATGAGAGACTGTGACGCCCCCGTGTCACGTAGTATAGTGATCGGTACCTGATCACCCTCCTGACCTGACAGGGACACTGAACCTTTGGTGAGAAACGGGCCAAAACATTCCTCCATTTCACCTGCTACAGGCGAACGCGGAGGAGAAATGGATTTAATAAACCCCACAGTTTTTGGTTTAGCTGAGCCTGAATTTTCCTTGCGTTTTAGAGCAGAACAATGCTTAATCACATGACCCTTTTCGTGGCAATAGAAACATTCCCGACTCTCTGAGGAGCCACTATTACCATTACTATCAGACTGAGGTGGGTTTCTTAACACAGAAAACTTCTTTCCCCCCTTGCCGCCCACAGGGTCACGGCGCGCAGAGGGAGAAGGAAACACAGATTTGTGAGTCAGCATGAATTCGTCAGCGCGCACTGCAGCTTGAGCCAAAGTATCTACTTTTTGTTCATTTAAGTAGAGAACCACACGATCAGGAAGACAGGATTTAAATTCCTCTAAGAGGACCAATTCTCGCATTAGGTGCATAGACTTAACGTTACTGGCGGAACACCATTTATCAAATAGCACAGCTTTTTCTCTGGCAAATTCCCCGTGAGTCTGATTTGCAGATTTCTCACAGGATCGGAACCGCTGGCGATATGCCTCGGGGACAAGCTCATAGGCACGGAGAATTGTCTCCTTAACTGTGGCATAATCAAGGCTCTCGGCCATAGACAAGGCTGCGCAAACTTCCCGAGCTTTTCCCACTAACTTGGTTTGCAACAACAGACTCCACACATCTTGAGGCCATTTAACAATGGTTGCAATGCGCTCAAACGCATCGAAATATGAGTCAATCTCAGCCTCTCTAAAGTGAGGAACTAATGCAAGGTGCTTCGTAATGTCAAAGGCACTGACAGTGGCTGACTGAGAAGGTGTTGACGTACCTGGTGGTGTAGTTACTGTCGTAGGACGATGAGGGTTAGGCAACCTATCGAGCTCCACGGCTCTGTTGCGCAAACGCAACAGCTCAACTTCTTGGGTTTTCATTTGAAGTTCCACCTCTCGGAGGCGGAGAGCCAGCTCGAGACCCCCTGGGTCACCCTCAGACAGTTTGTTAGGAGTCGTCGGTGAAACTTTAGTACCGTAGCCAGGGGGTGAAGCCGCAGCCTCGTCTACCCCCTGGCCGCTATGCGCCCTTGGGCGCACAGATGGAATCACCGCCGGCTCAGACACCCCATCGATTATACCTTTCTCAATTAATTTATCCACCACAGACTGTTTAATTTCAGCCTTATTCGCACCAGCATTAACATCAGCCTTGAATACTTTAGCGATCAGAAGCAGCTCCGGCTTCGTGCACTCATCCAACTTAGTTATAGTGGGAGAACTCGGGAAATAATGCACCTCATCCGGCTCATCCACCGGCTCACCTGAAGCCAAACTAGCCATGACTAGAAATAGAATACAAACCCCGTGCAACAGAAAAAAATCCGCCAGACATCAAGATCTACGCACCAAATCGAGAAATAGAACCCATTAACCTTTAAATCAATACGAATGAAACAGAAGTAACCAGAAGTAACCAAAAGTACAAAGATAAGCCTACTTAACGAAATAAGGACTAGACTAAGGGATACTATGAATCAAGCTGCAAATTAATTCCAAATAAGGACAATTTTTACCCGAGACCGAGAAAAAAAAGTCGCAAAAAGTATTGGAATTAACCAGGTTCGAAAAGACCGGACTGGAGCCCCCAATTTATGTTACGACTGACCCGCTAGGGACGGGAGAAGCAACATAAATGGACAGGACAACGACTTTCCAAAAAAGGTTTCTTTTATTATTATTTTTTTCAGAGACAAAATCTCTATTTTTATGCTTTTTTTCAAGTGTTGAGAAAAGGCTTCGAGGTGCTGGTTTACATTTGAGAAAAACCACTACACTGAAAAGAAAATATCCCTAATCTGAAACCCCTAACAAAAATAAAGATACAAATACTTAACCCTAACTTACCTATCTAAATAACTTTACAAAAAGAAAGGGGACCAAAACAAAAGACCAAACACCCCTACATTGTGACAACACAAAAGTGGAACAATAAGGAATGAATAACAATACTAAACAACAGAGGTTGGGAGGGCTGGAGAAACTAAGTCAAAATACACTGAAGATGAACTAATAACGAAAGTAGGCAAAAGTATGTACTGGAACTTACAACAATCAACACAGGCCAAGGCAACGAAACAAACTAAAGCAAAAGTAAAGGCAATGGGTTCGAAGGAGAGAGGAATCGAGCCTCTGCTGCAAACAAGCCGTCTGTCCTTCACTGCTGTTAGCTCAGAATGGCACTTTTGTAGAAACAGCCTCATCAGGATGGCCAATCCTGGCCTGGGCGTCAACAGGTATCGGCGAATGGGACTGGCATGGGCAGGTCTGAGGGCCGGACCTGGCAATCTGCTCACTCATTCAATAACCACCTCAAGCTCATGCATGGCACCACAACTCAACTCTGCACTCTGCATTCACTCCACAGCCAGTCTCCATTCACCACCTTGATAATAGAAAGAAGTACATTTTCATACAAGCCTCAAATCATATATACATTCCAACCCACCATAACTCTAAATGAATTCCATTATACAAAGTCCAAACACAAATAAGAATAATAATGGAATCATAATACCAAATAATAATCATAATAATACGACCACTGGCCGTAACAAAGCTGCACACTCTTTTTCTTTCTGAATGAAAAATGCCTTAGCAGTGCTTCCTGACCCATAGAAGGAATTGTTAGGCTGCCTTTCAAAAATGCATTGGGACCAAGCTCTGGTGTGTTGCCCATTAATGCGCTTCCTCTATCTGAGGCCATGTTCAGACGCTCTGTAGAGAAAACGGAGAGGTCCCGGGACATCACCGTTGCGTTGTTAATTTTATCCTATGAGGCATTATGGATCAGCTATTGTCATGATTTGTGCCTTTAATATTTAACAACTAGCCCTTACCCGTTCAAAGATATGAGCTCCGAAAATTATGTGCAGTGTGTGGGTTATGGGATGTGCACTGTGCACACAGTATATGAGGGATGGAAAGTAACTTTCTACCACTTTTTCGAGTCACGTGTTCAAATACTGGATTCTGATTGGCTAAATTCCGGAGGTTATGAGAGGACCACTGCCGCAAAGTTGTGTGTCCGAGATCAATGCGCCTCAGTGTACATCCGGGGACTTTCCCCCAACCAACAAATGAAGGTCGCAGCGGTCCTATGTTTACTAACGTGCGTACTATCGTCGCCGATTTATTTGGATCCAATGCAATCCGCCAACTTTAAAGCCCCTTTTCTCTGAACCTATGCCTTTCTGGAAGCGAACAGCCTCTATTTACGGCCGGAACGGTCCTTCTAACTGACGTTAGCTTAGCTGTATGCTAGACATCTTTCTCTGCATGGAGTTGGCGTCATCTGGTGGTGAGTAGAAGATGTTGTTTGTGGAACTATTTGCTGTCGTCGCGGAAGTTTTATAGGCAATAATGATTGTAACTTAAGATCCTTGCAAGTTACAACTATGTGTTTTCTTTCATGTATACGGGAAAAAGTGGTAGAAAAGCTATTTACCACTCGGGGTCGGACATTATGCTCTCATAATGTCCTGAGTGCGGGTGTTATCGGACTCGGCTGCGCCTCGTCCGATAACACCCGCACTCAGGACATTATGAGAGCATAATGTCCTCTCACTCGGGGTAAATTGCTTACTTAACTGGTGCTTGCATGATAATATGTAGGAGCATCAATGTAAGAAATACCCGTTTGGTTTAATGGCTACAGAGATACTGTGTACCGAACTGCATGATTTTTGGACAAAATCTGTAACAGGGCCAGACAACCGACCCCCCCCCCCCCCCCCCCCCGCACACACACACACACACACACACACACACACACACACACACACACACACACACACACACACACACACACACACACACACACACACACAGCTGGTTAAACATGTTGCCTCATGCTAGATGCAGAATAGATATGCCTCAAGCTAGATGCAGAATAGATATAGATACACCATAAAAATGCTAATATACAGCATATGATTTGTGAAAGTGACAAACGGGCTTCACAGTTATGTCAGGTGTGTTCATATGCTAATGGTGATGCGATTTCAGATCAATTGCTCCAGCCACTGAGGAGAAACGCTGTGACAGACAGACAGACAGACAGACAGACAGACAGACACTCACTCAGACAGACATTTGGAAAATTATATGTTTGATATGGCCAATGTTTAACTCACTTAGCGCCGGTCGACTCCTAGATCGACATTGTTATTATGGACGTCCCTGCCGATCAACTTTAATCGACTTTTATATAAAAGCATTGTTTAAGCATTTATTTGGGTTAATCGACGGAGCAAATCGATTTCCTTACCTTCAGCTGGTAATAACAGGAGACCGTGAAAAAAAAAAGGATACGATTATGACGTCACCGCTAAACCAGGCCTTCCTGTTTACAATAGCATCTGCTAGCCGTTAGGCTCAATGCAAACCATCCGACCCTTACGCAGCTTCCATGTTGAAAATGTTTCATATCTTTTTTTTTTTAAGTAAAAAATTGTGGAAATAGCAGATCTACAAGCTCACAACGTAGATCGGCAATTTCCACTATCAATGTTCTTTTTTAAATATAAAGTTGTCAAATATGCCTGTCATTTCTTTGTATATTTAGGTTATGTGTCATATCTGCCATGTGCAACTTCAAAGCCTAGAAGCCAAACAGAAATGTCATTGTCAACGACAAAAACACAATTAAATCGTTAATCGCAATTATTTGAGCGACAATTAATCGTCATGTAAAATGTCATAAATAATTGTGACTGCCTTACTGCCATCTGACATAGAGCCCTGCCGCTAGCTTTGCCTGATATGTGCTTCAGTACACAGCTTAATTTAGAGCAGCGTGCATGTAAACCACAACCAATGGAAAACTGAAGCAATGTATTGACTGGGTCCTGATTCATTTCAAGCAAACAGGCTATTAGTTTGAAAAGACGCCATAAGACCTTGACCAACACCCTGAGTGGTGGGGGGATCGATTGTTGTTTTACTGCTGTTGTCTTCCTAGAGGTCACAGTAAGCCGAGTGAGACTGCGGTTTGGGCGTGAATAGGTTGAGATCGTCAGGGGAATTGGGGAGTGGATATCAGCGGTGGAAGACCGAAGAAGTATTCAAAGTATCAATACTGCAATGTAGAAATACACTTCAAGTAAAAAGTCTGTAATTCAAAATTTACTTGAGTGAAAGTACAAGAGTAATCGGTATCAAAATGTACTAAAAGTACCAAAAGTAGAAAGTATGCAGAATGTTCCATTTCACAAGCTTTCAAATGTATAAATTGTATAAGAAACTTAAAAAAAAAAAACTGTATACACTTCGAACATTTGAAAATAGCAATCTACAAGCTCACAATCTGTCACGATATGAGCT
>NC_137812.1:29389702-29407202 GCF_963921795.1 Nannobrachium achirus | reverse complement strand
CATGAACGGGAGGTTGACCGTGTCTTTGTTTACCTGGAGAGAGAGAGAGAGAGACCAGGGCTCTCAGACTGCCTCTGTGCTGACACCAAGCTAGCCAACCAAGTGAACTGCTAAGGCAGCTGTAGCACCACCATGTCCAGAGAGGATGCATGGAACAACAGCAAGCTGACACAGCAAACCATGAATGCAGGTCTACACAGATCTGCATCATGAACACACTCTTGCCTCTTGGACAGCAGTGAGTCCTGGACAGTGTTGCCATGTCTGCTTAATATAAGTGACTCAAGGCTTGTTTTTCTGTTGCTTGTAAATTATTTTACAATATTTGAAACGATTCAAACGAAGTTCACACACACCAGGCAGGCAGGCAGGCACACACACACACACACACACACACACGCGTATGCTGATTTCACCAAGCTGTTAAATGTTGATTACATGATCTGGTCGCAGTTCTGTGTAGAAGCAGTCAATGGCAGCCACAGACAGACACACACACACGCCACGACCATGCGTCTCGATCACCGTGCGTCGCGATCACTCGCGCGCTGCCGTGCTCATGCACGCTCGCACAAAAATCCCTCACCCATAAATCGTTCAGACAGGGGCAGGGCACAGTGTCAGACTCAAGCGTCAGCTGAGTCTGAAATCAGGCTAGTGTAGTTGCTTATTTGGGTTTCCTAATGTTTTTTAAAATCAGTGGTTCTCAAACATTTTCATGTCAAGGACCCCCAAATATTTCTCACCCCCCCCCCCCCCCATCTAAAAATATGTTGTGCCAAGGAACCCCGTACAAGAATTGTGTTGTTTTTCATAGACCTGGTTGCTTATTTCTATCGCTCAATCAGGCAACACTGTTCCTGGACCCTGCGCACCATACAGGAACAAAAAGCTCAATGGCTCCCACTGGCACTGCCTCGGACACAGTCTTCTGAACATCACCTGGCAGCCCATAATGTGCTCTCCTCTTTAAAGTAGCAAGCTGTACCTAGGCTCAGTGTTATTATATACACATACACACGCCCAATGCTGACAGAGAGAGACAACATTCTGGCTTAATGGTGCAAACTTATAAAGGACTTTCATTTAACCACGTACTGTAGCAAGCAGCAAGGCTGGGCCTGACGTTTCTTCCAGTTAAGGGGGAGTTACATTTCTTGCTCAGGGTGAGACAAGAGGGAGGGCGAGTTCTTTTCGCGGCTCCGTCCTGTCCCGCGTCCCCATGGAGGGGGGCTGCGGCCCCTCAAGGGACACAGGTGAAATGTTAACCTGCCGACGTTACAGAGCGCCGGGAGGTACAGCAGCACCAAAACCAAACCTTAATCCTAACCCTAACCTCAGTAAAACTAACGCGGGTGAATATCTAATCCTCCGCGATGCTCCGTCCCGCCGAGGGTGAACTAACCCTCTGCGATGCTCCGGTCTGCCACGGGTGCCACGGGGATGGCCTTGCTGGGAGACAATATCGGGTCTCTGCTCTATACATGTATGTACAGTGTCTTGAGACAACTTGTAGTGATTTGGCGCTATTATACAATTTGAATTGAATGAAATTACCAATATCAGACATCCCAACTCTCCCGGAAGTTGCGGGAAGCTCCAGGAAATTAGCGTCCGGTCACGCGCAAATTCCGACTAGGTGACCTGGTGGATTTGGAGAACGGTTTCTATTTACTGCTCAGTGCCCAGATCAGGTCTAGAGCCTGCATACTAGCCCGATAATTTGCAGACGTTAAGCACAAAGACTGAGGTCAGTAAAATGCAAGCTGTGTCAATAGTAGCATTATTTTAACAAAATTACAGATATGACGTTCAGCTTAATCACTTACTAAGCCCTATTCATTATGGTGGTAACTGGTCTCCATCTCTATCTATCTGCAAAAACTCTAGTGAAAAAGCATGTCTTACCCAAAATAGGTAAGACATGCTTTTAATTAGCCTACTAAACGTATTTCTGCCGCCGTGCAGAACCGCGGTGTGTGGTGAAGTATGCCAACAGTTTATGTGTGCCCATCCCTGGGGATGAACTAGCATAATACACATTTGCCTGTTTAGCCACACCTCATGCTGCACCAGAACAAGCACCAGAACTACCACCCAGAATGCACCTCCATAGTCTCCCGAGACTGATGGGAGACATGTTGGCCCCTCCCCCACTAGCATCCAAACAGCATCATTATGATGAGCGTCTCATGTTGAATGCAGCATATGGGGCAAAAACGTGTCTCTCCAATATAACCTATACAGCATATTGATGTTATCCTTTAGCACTTCAACAGTGGGTACACGTTACAAGGTTTTCACCTGACAGCAGCTTTCCACATTATGTAGTAGTTTCTCAAACAGTCACTTCTGAAAGCCAAGTGGTTATATTAGTGCACATGGGCACAATGCCCTGATAAGCAAGGCCCTGGTTCGATTCCCAGCCAACCTGACCATTTGCTGTGGTTGTCACTCTCTCCCTGCATTTCCCGTATCGCTGTCAATAAAGGCTTAAAAATGCCCCAAATATCTTGAAAGAATTTTCAGTACTCTTACATAACCCTGGTACAGTTATTTGGGAATGATTTTGATAATTTCAACCTCTTTAGAACAGGGGTGTCAACCTAGCGTTATTTTGAATCACACCACAGTTCTAGTCAAACCCTGCCCAAGTTAGGTTTTGATTGGCTGAACCAGAGCTAGGGAGCGCACCTTTTGCCCCCCGCGGAGGTAGCCTCAACCTAACCTTAGCCCTAACCTCAGTAAAACTAACGCTGGTGAGTAGCTAACCTGCCGACAGGGGTGAAAACGAGCGTCTCCGACCTGGAACTGTGGTGTGATTCCAAATAACCTACCGTATCAGGCTCAGGTTTGATGATTGGGGGGGGGGGTATTGCCATGACAATTTACAGTATGTATTATTATGTACTGTATGTGTTTATAGCTGCCACTCTCCATTGCCTCTGTCTATGCCACCTATGTGTCGGCAGCATGTTGTGTGCATACGTTCAAGTTTTCAGTTGCCTTGACGTCATTTGGGAAGCAGGTTTCGCAGCGAATATCTACAATCTTTCAATGCGTTTGCAGAGCTTGAAGAGAGCTTATAGATCGGCTATCTTCGGTTTTTATTTTAAGATGAGAGCATTTGAAGTGTTCAAACTAGCAATATGTTCAGAAGCATCTTCCATAAAACCCTAATGGTCTGGGATATTTAATATTAAAGCAAAGGTTAAAGCCTCAATCTGTGATTTCACCTAGTTGGATGTACAGTATGTGACGCAACAGGAACAATATGACTAAAACATGATGATTCTACATCTTGTGTTAATTCAGGCTTTTGCAAATCCCGCCCCATTCTGCCCTGTTACTATGATGGGACATTAACCCTGGGCAGATTGTTTTTATAGTGGCAGTGAATGGGATTTTTTTTTTCTTTCATAGCCTCATTATTGCAATTTAAAGTACCAAAGGAAAAACATCTAGGTGATATTAATAAAAAGGGAAGAAAAAGGTACAGTAGTTACATTGCAAAACAGGGGGTTTCCCCGAAAATATATGTTTTAATTTGTTTAATCCCAGTGGGACAGAATCACTATTGCAGATTCTTTTATAGTGGAAGTGGATGGGATTTTTTTTTCCTTCATAGCCTCATTACAGCTATATAAAGTACCAAAAAAAACACATCTACGTGATATTAATAAAAAGGGAAGCAAAAGGTACAGTAATTACATAGCAAAACAGTAATTTTCCCCCGAAAATATATGTTTTAATTAGTTTAATCCTCTGGATCAGAGAGAGAATAGAAATCGCGCATTGCATCTTGGGTAGGAAGAGGAGAACTATAATCTGTTCTCCTCACATAATAGGCTGGCTTTTCGTAATTCTGCCCATTTAAAATATATGTACCCAAACGTAACAAGTTAGACCATTGATAAGGTCCATGTGAACTAGTCTGTTGAAGCTTATTCATTACAATGATCGCAAACGCTATGGTCGCGAGCGGCCTGGCCGTGCTCCGCAGTGCGGACAGCCGGTGAAAGACGGCTCCCACTTTCTCCGACTGCAGAACTCCACCCCCGCTTGCAAAAAGTGAATGTATTTTTCTGGTTGGCCAGTCAGGGAGTCTCAGGGACAAATCAGAAGGCTGACAAACGGTGAATTGTTTAGAAAACAGCACTAGTTTTGGACATTTGTTTTGATTTGGAAAACATTAGGAGCCATAGCTTTTTAACAACTGCTGTGCATAAGAATACTCAGGTAAGAAACACAAGTAACATGCCTTAGCGGCGGGAAGCGACCGCTAGGTCGCAAACAACAGAGCTTCTAAATACGGCACTCGGAGAGACACACACAGAAACACACAGACCCGTGTGAGAGCGAGAGGATCGCCACAGCTGAGATGCTGTCCAAGAAAAGAATAGTTCCAATATCAAAAGACACTATGAGGCATCCCAACCGCAGAAAAGAATTGACAAGTAACCCTAGGATGACCTAGAACTCTAGGTTAAACCAGCTTGAAGAAGCTATGAAAAACAAAAAAAACAATCACTGTTCACCAAAAGTCATGATGGAGCTGTCAAGGCCAGCTATATTATTGCCAACAAAATAGCTGCTGCCGTCGAAGCCATACTCAGAGGGGGAATTCATCAAAGCATGCATGCTGACGGCAGCTGAGCTGGTGTGCCCAGAGAAGAGACAGGCTTTTTGTAATATCAGCTTGTCAAGAAATACTGTGGCAGAGAGAATCAGGGACCTTGCAGGAGATTTGAACCGTCAACTAAAAGACAAAGTGAAGTCCTTTATTGGCTTCTCTATTGTAATTGATGAGAGCGATCTATGTGACTGATGTAGCTCAATTGGGAATATTTATTCGCGGTGTTGTTGACTGCCACCGAGGGGTCTGTGGATATGGTGCCTGTGACAAACACCGGCCATGGCCTATAACGTTGTCTACAGCCTCAATGAGGCCTTGGACAGACTGGGGGGTTAATTGGAGTCATGCTCTAAGCGTGGCAACAGATTGCCTCGGTTGTCAGCAAAAAAGGCAGGTGGTGTTGCGAAACTCGGGGAGAAAGTCCAGACAGAGACAATACAGAGCAAGAATTCTGGAATATCATTGTATTAAACACCAAGAGAAAATAGGCAATAGCATGGATGTACTGTAGCAATCAAAGTGGTTGATTTTATTAGAGCCAATCAGCAACTTGACACTCTATTGTTCACAAATAGAATTAGTGTGCGTGTGCGGTCGAGGCCATCTGAAATGGGAGTGGATGGAGGAGATGCTTTTGGAGGCTTCCTGATTTATTTTTAGGCTCTTGCGTAAAAATGTTCCGTTGTCAAAATGTTGTTTTTTTTTTTTTTGTTGTTTTTTTAAATTACGTGCAGAAAATTGACTAATCTTGAACGAGAGAGGAAAGCGTGCAGTGTCAGAGATGGATGACCAAACTGGTAGTCACGGTCTTGTATTTTTGTTGGATACAACAGAGCACTTAAATGTGTTCAATGTGTAACAAAGTTGTTATGGGATCCTGTGACAGCATTTGTTCCTTTCAAATTAAATTAGGTCTGTGGGAGATGCAACTATCCCAGAGCGACCCAGACAGGAGAATGGATGAATGCTTGTATCCAACAAAACTATTGCGCACCGTGACACAAGTAGAATATACTGTACGTTTCAGCTTTCTGAAATAATAATAATAATTAGAGCCCGACCGATGCTAGACCACCGATTGCCGATGTTTAACCGATGTTTTGTAATAATTTAAAATAATAATAAATAGCCTAAATTTCAAAAACTTCTTACCTTCAAAACTTTGTTTTCCTTTTTTTACCAATGGTCCAGGGACCACCAGTGGTCCTTGAGCGATTTCCAGGTGGTCCCCAGCAAAATGATGGAGATTTGGTAACCAAATGGACCCTTTATAAGATCTTTAACTCATGAGTGTAAAAAGAAATCCAACGGATCCTTACGGGCAACGACAATATATTCTAAGTTTTGGGTCTGAGTGGCTAAATGTCATCAAATATTACTTATAAAAACGACCGATACATCGGAGAGATAATGACCGATGTCCGATACCGACATCGGGGTCCAAAAACGACCGATATATCGGTCGGGCTCTAATAATAATAATAATAATAACATAGAATTGAACTTTTCTAGGTACTCCCTAAAATCACGCAAAGCGGTACACAGTATCTCTACAGTCATGTCATCAACATGCATCTGTCCCATCTAGCTCCACCATCAGGCTGATTTTTGTAAAACACATATTTGGACACTGCTCCTACAGATTTTGCCCTAAAATCACACAAAGCGGTACACAGTATATCTAATGTCCGGTCATCAACATGGATTGGCTACCATTGCCTTCTAAAGTTTGTGTATGTGACCTGGAAATAATATAGAATTGCACTTTTCTAGGTACTCAATTCACTTTACAGAATCAAAATAAAAACAACTTTAAAGCTGAAAGGTTTACTGATTGGTCAGCTACATAGTTTATTACACCAGGTGCTTATGATGTTAGTCAGGGAAAACTATCAGAATATCTGTCAAATCTGTGAATAAATTCCTTACCAAACAATTTCTTCACATATATAAGTAACATATCTAACAAAGATTGAAATTCAACATCCCTAGCAAAATGTTTGACAGCTAGGGTAATTCTTGCACGAAAAACATTCCTTGGGCCAAAAATGGACCCCATACACCTTGTAAAAAGTGATGACTCATCACTAAACCATAGTCTGATTTTGGCCCAATGAATGTTTTTCGTGCAAAACAAATGCTTGCAATGGATTCAGAATAATTAAAAACACCTAGTTAGACCCCTAACATGCTACTTAAAGCATATTTTTGGGAGTGATTTTTTCCCTTATAGTACAGTGTATAGTAAGTGAATGAGACCCAGAATTACCCTAGCTGTCAAATATTTTGCTAGGGATGTTGAATTTCAATCTTTGTTAGATATGTTACTAGACACCTTTACGAACACATTGGTGAAGAAATTGTTTGGTGAGGAATTTATTCCCAGGGTTTTATTAAAATTCCCTGACTATGTGTTTAAAACAGGGAGCAGACACAGATGTAGAGACCTTTGACTGTCATACTCCATTTTACTCAGCATGAGTTCCCAGCATGCGTCTAGGATCACACATAGACATGTATAGACACAGTCACTTTGCACAGTGACTTGGCACAGTGTAGTGCCAAGTTCTTGGCACAACACTGGCACTGCCGTATCCGGTAATAACGCCACATTGACAGTTCTGATGTAATGTGTTATTGAGTTATTAATGGGAATGACTTAGACTTAGAATGTCCGCCCTGAGACTGGGAGGTGGGGGTTCGATCCCTGGCCAGGTCATACCAAAGACTCTGAAATATGGGACCCAGTGCTTGGCACTCATCATCCCTGCGACACACTAGCGTCATGTCCAGGGGGTGTACTTGTACATCTAGCTGCCTCACGCTAAGCAAACAGGATCCCCTATGGGCCTCATCATGGCTTGGCAAGGCTTACTTTATTGGGAATAACTGGCGTTGTGTCATTCATGCCATAAAAAGTCATTGTCATGGTTGTTTTTGTGGGTAAGCATCCCACTTGTCATTACAATACTGTTCTGCTCTTGGCTGTCTGTTTGGGGTGCTGTAGCTTCGTTGACGACTCCCACACAAGGACATGATTTGGAATTAATTTGGTTTCTGAGGCACCGCATACTGGAAATTACCAGTACGTGGTTGGGCTGAGTGCAAGTGCATGTGCACGCACTGCTCTTAAACGTTTGCGACAAGTGATCATTGGATTGGTCATCATTGAATCATCCATTGTTTTTACAGACAATGATCACAAGTCCTTCTAGCCACCCACGTAGAAATTGTATTGCTCATACTCGTATATGTTTCACTCTGTCAGCAAACTAACTTATAGAAGATGAGTCAAATCCAGGAAGGTGTGCACATTCTTCACTTAATGGGTCTGTTTTGGGGTTATGACTGTATGTAAGCAATGGAAAACATGCAGTCCAAAGTCCTCCCAAGGATAGAAGTGCAAGGAGTAGTGTGTGTGCTGACTGTGCTCCCTCACAAAAATGCATGTATCATTGGGCCTCATTCATGAAGCTCTTCTTAAATCTTCTACTACATCTTAGTGTATGCCAGGTCCTAAGTAAAGACCAGTGTCAGATCAATGCAAGGGTGTGTATACAGACTTGATTTTTGGGCATATAACACCTAAGAATTGAACCCGGGTCTCCCACTATAGGAAAACCAAACATCTACCGCTAGGCTTCCGGGAATCGGGCTGAGCTACTTGTACTCTGCTACACAGCTGAACCTTAGTGATAAAAAGCATTGCTGTCATGCGTGTGACTGTGAATAAGAAAATAGTTACTGTACAAAGATTAAGCAGCAGCGTCACAGGACCAAATAATAGGCTAATAAACAGGGCAGGACATTACCCTCACCCCCACATAGAAATAGTGTGGTAATGTTCTACGTGCTCACCCCAAAAAAGATGATGTTGGAATTTAGAACAATGGAACGCCGATTATAGATTATGGATCAGAGTTTTATTAATCATCGAGAAATCATCGGGGGAAATGCGTCCTTTGGGTTAACACCTGTCTGATGTGCTACTTTGGGGATGGACACACATAAGACGATGTTAAGACAGGCATACGCAAGAAGAGAGATAGGAAAACACAGAAGAGAGAGAGGGGCGATGACTAGAAGAGAGACACGCAGACACTAGTAGAGAGACTAGTGTCACTATAGACTATAGAACCACTTTAACCATTATTTTATCGATAGATAGATAGATAGATACTGTAGATAGATAGATAGATAGATAGATAGATAGATAGATAGATAGATAGATAGATAGATAGATTATCCCAAGGGGGAAATTAAGTCGCCCAGAGGCAGCACCGCAGTTAAGGTTACAAGTTACAGGAAAGTAAGAAAATGAAAAAGGACTGTTGTGTACAGCCGAGCGACAAAAACAAACAAGAAGAAGAATCAACCATACAGAGCAAACTAAGTTAAAAACATATAAAGTGTCGAGAACAGTTGAAAAAGTCACAACACAACAAAAAATAGTAGTACTTAAAGTTTCTATAAAGGATGGATTGCAATTGTATAGCACTTTTCTAAGCATTTTGCAAACTAAAAGCACTCACAATGGTCCATTCATTCAAACATTGGGAACTACTTATCTACGCAGTGCCAAACAATATACATACATTATAAGTGTCTGCAGCAAGACAATTTACTACTAAATACTTAAAAAGTGCAGCACCAAAAGTATCCAAAGTCAGTGCAAGTGACTTTATGCTTTAACTATTAAAAAATAGAAGATATACAAGCTCACAAGCTGCGAGCTTGTAGATCTGCTATTTTTGAAAAATCTTGAACATTTGTGCAAGTCTTTGAATATTTTTGACCCGATTCTATAAATGTCTTCTAAATCAGTGGTTCTCAAACATTTTCATGTCAATTGACCCCCAAAATTACATGTATTTGGCCATGGACCCCCATCTCAAAATATGTTGTTCCAGGGACCACCCAGAAGCAAATATTTGAGTTACAAATGTTTGCTTTTAAAAGATAGATTCAAAAATCAAGATTTTTCAAAAATAGCAGATCTACAAGCTCACAGCGCGGCACCGAGTGCCACGCTGTGAGCTTGTATATCTGCTATTTTTCAATAGTTAAAGCATTAAATAATTCTATGGGCTAGAAGAGAGACAAGTGGAGACTATAGGGAGACGGGTGGACACTAGGAGAGAGAGAGACAGGTGGAGACTCGAAGGGAGACAGGCAGACACAGCAGAGGGTGACAGTCAGACAGTGTATGGGACAACGGCCAAACAGCTCTGCCTATATTGTGGATTTACTGTCCAGCCTGCGTGCGTGTGCACGTGTGTGTGCGTGTGCGGTCGAGGCCATCTGAAATGGGAGTGGATGAAGGAGCCGCTTTTGGAGGCTTCCTGATTTATTTTTAGGCTCTTGCGTAAAAAAAGAAAAGCGCATTAACATTCAAGTCACGCGACTCATGCTGGGAGGCACTTTTAATAGAAGGAAGTAGATCACACACACTCACACACACACACACACACACACACACACACACACACGCACACACGCACACACACACACACACACACACACGCACGCACGCACGCACGCACACACACACACACACACACACACACACACACACACACACACACACACACACACACACACACACACACACACACACACACACACACACTAAAGCAGGGACACAATGATGGATGTGTGTACATGTCCTAAGTACCTTTTCTGCAGGCCCATGCACAGTCACTGTAAGCCATAGTTTCCATTGTCCTGTCACTGATACTCACAGTTATTACTCATTACAGGATCTCTCTCTCTCTCTCTCTCTCTCTCTCTCTCTCTCTCTCTCTCTCTCTTCTCTCTCTCTCTCTCTCTCTCTGAGACCCCCTACCCCCCTTTGCATTGTCATTTCTATTTTGTTCCTCACACTCTTTCTCTCTTTCTTTCTCTTTCTCTCTGGCCTCCCCATCTTCCCTCCATCCATCCCTACATTTATCTTCTCTCTCTCCTTCCTCTTTTTGTCTCCTTCCCTCCCTTCTTCCTCTCTCTTTCATGCCCCCCCCCCCCCCCCCCCCCACCGCATGCCACCCCCACAATGGAGCTTAAAACAAAGGGGCCCCCGAGTCATATCCATTCATTGTGTGTGTGGTGTGTGTGTGTGTGTGTGTGTGTGTGTGTGTGTGTGTGTGTGTGTGCGCGCGCGCGCGCGTGTGTGTGTGTGTGTGTGTGTGTGTGTGTGTGTGTGTGTGTGTGTGTGTGTGTGTGTGTGTGTGTGTGTGTGTGTGTGTGTGTGTGTGTGTGTGCGCCTGATTGTATAACATTGTTCATAGACTATAAATATATTCATTCATATTCTCAGTTTTGATAGACGGTGCACACATCCAGCCTCGTTCTGAGATCCAGAGCAGATCCAATATCTAAGCAGGGCCAGCAGTTCAGTGTTTTATATTATCTGTATCTCTATAGGTACCTACCGCTCCAACATTTGACCGAGTGTGTATGTCTGTCCATATTTCCATATGCAGGTCTGTCTGTATAAGTACAATACGACAACACCAGCTGCAGCCACCCAGCGGTGTGTGTGTGTGTGTGTGTGTGTGTGTGTGTGTGTGTGTGTGTGTGTGTGTGTGTGTGTGTGTGTGTGTGTGTGTGTGTGTGTGTGTGTGTGTGTGTGTGTGTGTGTGTGTGTGTGTGTGTGTGTGTGTGTGTGTGTGTGTGTGTGTGTGTGTGTGTGTGCGTGCGTGCGTGCGTGCGTGCGTGCGTGCGTGCGTGCGTGCGTGCGTGCGTGCGTGTGTGTTGTGACACACTCTCTCCCTCTCACACATGCATGGAGCACCACACATCATCGTTTTCACAGCAGCTCTGTTCTTCATGTCCACACAGATCCACTGAATCGGATATTTTGGTCAACCTTGGCTGAACGCACAAAAAAGTGTGTGCGTAGAAAAAGATCCATACTCTTGTAGCCGGCACCTTAGTTATAACACCTGAATGTCTCTCCAGGGATTGACGAAGGGCATTGATTGATTGATTGATTGATTGAAGGGCATTTTTTACGTGTGTGTTTCAATAAGTAGCGCCTTCTGACGCACTGACACCACAGGGACAGAGACCAGGATTCTGAGAAATGAAAGGATGAGAGAGAGAGGGAGGGATGGAGGGAGGGGCTGGGGGGACAAGGTGATTAAGTGGAATCATCTTGTTGATGAGTTGTTTCCCACTATAACAAAAAAAACAAGCTCATCAGGGTTTCGGGTCTCGCAACATCAAACTCGGGTGACCCAGCCGGGGTTGATCAAGTCCTGACTTACGTCCCAGTAGCTACCCACGATCAGTCCTATTAGGGAAAGACAGGGCCATTCAAGCCGCAAGCGGAGCCTACAGAACCACCGTTGCCTAGATGGAGCCTGCAGTATCATTGCGGCTCAAGAATCCACCACTCCTGTGTGAAATGTCTGAGGCTGGAGTCTTGTGCAAGCACAGGTCCTGGACCTGGTGAGAGCAGGAGTGGACCTGGTGAGATGTAGGAGAGGCCCGGACAGGAGTCAATCCACAGAGCCTAGTCCTTCCATGCGCCAGATTTCCTCTCCCAGTCCAGGCAGAGTAGTTCCGGAGCGGTGGGTTTGTTGGGCTTCTTCCTCACGGAAGACACAGGCTGGGACGCTGACCCAACCTGCTCCCGGGACGGGTGCCGTCTACATTCCGGCTGTCACCCATCTCTCCAGTGGTCACCAGACTATGCCTGGTTGTCACTTAGTCTATTCCTATATATGAGTCACTATAAATAGAAAAATCACACCCAATGTGAAGTGAGCGGTGGTCGTGCTTGCATAACGTCTTCAGACTTGGATTTGAGTCTAGGATGTACAGGCTATGCTACTACACACACACGTTTTGCTATGGCAAAACGCTGAGGAAAAAGGCTACAGACACACGCACAGCCACTCTATGGAGCGGTTTACCACCACTTAAAAGAAAATCGTGCTTGCATAATGTCTTCAATTGGTAATTGGTGATGTAATACAGGCTACACACACACACATTGCTATGGCAAAACGCTGAGGAAAAAGACTAGGATATAGGTCTAGGATGTAATTGGTGATGTAATATGGCTACTGTACACATATTTCTATGGAAAAACGCTGAGGAAAACACATTGCTATGGCAAAACGCTGAGGAAAAGTGGCTACAGATAGGTCTAGGATGTAATTGGTGATGTAATATGGCTACACACACACATATTGCTATGGCAAAACGCTGAGGAAAACACATTGCTATGGCAAAACGCTGAGGAAAAGTGGCTACAGACACACGCACAGCCACTCTATGGAGCGGTTTACCACCGCTCAATAACTACCAGTAAGACTCCCTAATCGGGAGATAAGCTTATTACACCAAAAATGTGTTTTTCCAAAATAGTCCTGATGGTGGCGCTAGATGGGACAGATGCGTTTTGATTACATGACTGTAGAGATACTGTGCGATTTGCGTGATTTTAGGGCAAAATCTGTAGGTGTCCAAAAATGTGTTTTAAAAAATCGGCCTGAAGGTGGCGCTAAATGGGACAGGTCCATGTTGATGAGATGAGTGTAGACATACTGTGTACCGATTTGTGTGATTTTAGGGCAAAATCTGTAGGAGCAGTGTCGAAAAATGTGTTTTAAAAAATCGGCCTGAAGGTGGCGCTAAATGGGACAGATCCATGTTGATGAGATGAGTGTAGACATACTGTGTAGTGATTTGCGTGATTTTAGGGCAAAGATTGTAGGCGCAGTGTCCAAAAATGTGTTTTAAAAAATCGGCCTGAAGGTGGCGCTATATGGGACAGAACCAAGTTGATGACATGAGTGTAGACATACTGTGTACCGATTTGTGTGATTTTAGGGCAAAAATTGTGGGAGCAGTGTCCAAAAATTTGTTTTGCAAGAATCGGCCTCATGGTGGCGCTAGAAGAGGGCCATGTGAGAAATGAGGGGTGGGGTCTCCGCGCCGCCGAGGCGGCCGAATAGGTACCGGCCCTGGCTCTCCCGGTTGCTCCTAGCCCGAGTTAAGGCATTTTATGTGAGCTGCAGTGGAGGGGGTCCTCCACTGGGGGCGCCACCACTTTTGCATCCGTTCTGGAGCACCAGGAGTCGTGGTCCCCGGGAATTCCCCGTGAGCAGCCCCGTTGGGGTGGACATTTGGTCATTTTTGCACATTTGGTCATTTTTTACACCTGGGGGTCCCCCAGGGACTTGGGGGTCCCTGGAGCTCTGGGGGTCCTTGGAGGTTGTAGTTTGGCAGGGAAGGAGTGTGTGTGCAAAATCTGGCATGGATCGGGGCAACGGTTGCGGAGATATGAGCAGAGCAAAAGTGTGACGTGTGACGAGTGACGTGACGGACAGACGGACGGACGGCCGGTGGAGGTTTGCATAGTATAGGAGTGCAAGTAACTGCGACCTACGGTCGCAATAACAAAAAAAACATTGCATGGATGCACCTGGGACGTATCCTCAGTGATGTAGTCTGTATGATGGTGTTCATCATCATCACCATCATCGTCATCATCATCACCATCATCAACATCAACAACAACAGCTCCCTTCAGGAGATTTTGTTCTTCACTCTGTCATCCCTCGCTGCTTTCTTTCTCTCTTTTGTACTGCTCAGTCTATCCATCCTTTTTACAGGCTCACCTCTCTCTCTCTCTCTCTCTCTCTATCTCTCTCTTTCTCTATCTCTCCCTCTCTCTCTCTCCCTCTCTCTCTCTCTCTCTCTCTCTCTCTCTCTCTCTCTCTCTCTCTCTCTCTCTCTCTCTCTCTCTATCATTTTTACACCCTGTCATAAGTGGGAGTGTGAAATGGCACCAAGACAGTAAAACACTGAAAAACTTAAAAGTGGACCAGGACGCAAGCTTGCAGAATATATGAAGATATGAATTTGCTCCAGGCCAGGACAACAGAAAATACCAAAACATGTACACCACAAGAAACTAGAACAAAATGAGTTGTTTCCCTTAAATATACTCTGTAAACACCACCCTCTGTAAACACCACCCTTCCATTACAATCCAACCAAGTATTCTAACCAGCCACCCGATATGTTCCGTTTTCCCAGCTAACATGATTAACTAAGCTTCAGTAGCAGATACAAACAAAGATATATCAAATATATCCAGTCACAACAGAATGTGCATCTTCTGTGTGACTGGGAATCTACAAGTTACAAGCAATTAGGGATGGTCCGATCAGGTTTTTTGGAACCGATCACCGAGCACCGATCACAAAAGTTTGATCACCCGATACCGATCAATCACCGATCCGATCAAGTTATTATTTATATATTATTTATATTTTCTAAATGTTAATGTTTTAACTTTAATTAATTAATTCACTCATGAATTCATTTATATATTTGCCTTATAGTTATTTACCAGCATTACTATGTATTTATTATCATAGCAGTAACTAATTATTCCTTCATCACTGTGGAAATCAATACCCCAAAATGGCCTCAAGTGGGCATACTGAACGGCTGGTTGATCGGATGCACCGATCGGATCGGATCGGTGAATTTACCTTTTGATCTAAACCACCGATTATCGCCGATCACGCTTTGATCGGCCCGATCCGATCCATTGCTGATTGATCGGTAACATCTCTACAAACAATATGAATGTGTACTGCTGAGCAACTTAAACATATGGGGGAAATTATTCTGCAAGATGTTGCTCTGACACACACTCACCCGCTGGCTGTCTGTGGTCTACTCTAGAAGGTCAAATAGTTCTTCAAAGTTGAGTGAGAGTAGAGGCACTGTTTCTGTGCAGAGAGAAAGGGGGCCACATAGGGAGGACACTTTATTAGTTGTGCCTTGATCTACTAAATTAAATTGGTTAGCTTTAGGGATGCACGATTAATCGGTCATCATATCGGTAATGGTAATATCAGCCATAAAAATTCAATATCGGTATTGGAGTTTCCTGAGCAAACCCATTCCACCTCTAAATCTAAAAATCAGACTCAGTCATGCGTTTTATGTTAAAAAATAATTAGAGATGTGACCGAATATTCGGCGCCGAATATTTTCGGCCGAATAGTGCCAAAAAACGCATATTCGGTTTCGGTTCTGTTTGATTTTACAGCCGAATAATTATTACCGAATAGTACCGAATACCAAATACCGAATATTACCGAATACTGAATACCGAATACTACCGAATACTACCGAATAATGTATAGGATATTCAATATATATATATATATATATATATTATAACAATAATTACATTGATATTTCTTTATGATGCAATAATTCAACTACCGTATTTTCCGGACTATAAGGCGCACTTAAAAGCCTTTAATTTTCTCAAAAAACTACAGTGCGCCTTATAGTCCAGTGCGCCTTATATATGGATCATTCATTGACATTGACATTCCCTTTAGCACAGCTCCATCTGTTGGATGCATAAGCGTCTATTATGTGCGCCTTATAGTCAGGTGCGCCTTATATATGAAAACAGTTTGAAAATAGACCATTCATTGACAGTGCGCCTTATAGTCAGGTGCGCCTTATAGTCCAGAAAATACTGTATATGGAATGTTAATATTTTGAGACATAATTTGTCTTTTATTGCAAATTTACTACACAATAGTAAATAAATAATTCTACACAAAAATAAATATGTTATGTGTGCATTCAAAAGTGAGAAATAAATGTTTTATGGAACCATATGGTGATTATTATTTAAGTTAGGTTTTGCCATAATCATGTCTTTTGCCATAATCAGGTAGCTTTACAACAAAGGTACAGCAATGGTGCAAATATTAGTAGTACAAAATAAATTATGTACATGTATTATTCGGCTATTCGGTATTCGGTTTTCGGCCAAATGTTTCCAATATTCGGTATTCGGTTTCGGCCAAGAATTTTGCTTTCGGCACATCCCTAAAAATAATGTATGTATGTATTTGGCGTTGTTCTTATTGGTGTGTCGTTATATGGGGGGCTATGGGGAGCTTCACATGTTTACATCTCTCTGTATTTCTATTCACATTGTGAAAATGTACTGTTATTCCCCATCTGTCTCTCTTTTTCTCTCCCAATATCTTGCTTGCTTTCCACCCGCTCTCTCTCTCTCTCTCTCTCTCTCTCTCTCTCGCTCTCTCTCAATTTCTCTCTCTCTCTCTCTCTCTCTCTCGCTCTCTCTCTCTCTCTCTCTCTCTCTCTCTCTCTCTCTCTCTCCCTTTTTGTCTTTCTTTCTGTTGCTCTCTATCAATTCAATTAAATTCAAAGGGGTTTTATTGTCATGGGCAACATAAACTTCAAAATAAAAATACAAGCTGAAAATCTGTCTTTTAAAGGAACAACACATTTGAAAGAGAAGAATATAGCAGCATTCACTCCATGTTCCTGTACACCAATCTTGATTCTTGTAGATTGTTGAATATTTGAATATTTAACAGTGTTTGCTCTGTTTGTATGTGAAGTGGGTCTGTGTACTGAGACCAGTGCAGCGCAGTGCAGAATGCAGATATTGCAGGAACACACATAATTTTCAGTCTTTTATGGTGGTTGTTTTGGATGTCCTTTTCCTTTTGCAAGAGCTCACACATCTTGCTGCTCTTTGCACATTGCTGTACTTCCCCCAGCAGGTCAAGTATGAGAGTTTTGTGTTATATTAGCCATCTTTTCAAGTTCCTTTTGTGCATTTGTAATCTATGGGAAATGTGTGTCTGATGTCTTGGTACACTTGGCAGGGTGTGCAGAAAGTGCAGCTCAGATTCCACCCCATCTTGTGTGCAGTGCTCTCCCTCTTTCTTTCTTTCTTTCGCTCTCTTTCTTTCTTTCTTTCTTTCTTTCTTTCTTTCTTTCTTTCCTTCTTTCTCTCTCTCAATCCTCTCATTCTCTCCCCGTTCCCGTGCGTCACAT
>NC_137812.1:29378931-29389502 GCF_963921795.1 Nannobrachium achirus | reverse complement strand
TTCCTTCTTTCTCTCTCTCGATCCTCTCATTCTCTCCCCGTCCCTGTGCGTCACATCTACTCTGTTGGCACGACGACGTCTTTCTGATGCCAAGGCACTTCTGACTGGTGCACACGCATCATTCATTTTTACATTCCCCCTCTCCATCCATCCCTCTCTCTTTCTCTCCATCTCTCTCTCCCTCTCTCTTTCTCTCTCTCACACTCAGCTCACCACTCTTTCTCTCTGTCCCTCGTCCCATCTGTCTTCCCTCTTCATCCCCCCATCCCCTGCCCCCCTCATCATCCCTCTGTTCCTCCTTACCCACCTTTCTCTCTCTCTCCTTCACCCCATATTTTCTTGCCTTCCCCTCTTACCAGCTCTTCTGCACTCTCTCTCTTCCTTCTCTCCTTTCATCCTCCTCTTTCCATCTTCCTTCTCTATACTTTCCCTCCCTCCATTCCCTCCCTCTTACTTTTAACTCTGTCTTCTCGTCGTTTCCTCACCTCACCTCCCTCTATCATTTTCTCCCTCCCTCCTCAGTCGGTTCTCTCTCTTCCACCCCCCCCCCCCCCCTCCTCCGTCTACCTGCTTGTGTCAGACAGTGGAGATGTATTGTGTGTTCAGATCCAGGGTCAGCCATTCATCTTGGTTGGTGTTTAGATGCTCCAACGCTCCCTAAAGGGAAGCTTTCATCTCTCTAATGATTGAGTTGCCTCTAAACACTCTCTGTCTTGAAAGCACACAAGTGCCCCCCTCCCCATGTTTCTCTCTGTCTCTCTCTGTATCTCTGTCTGTCTGTCTGTCTGTCTGTGTGTGTGTTTGTCTGTCACACTGTCACACTAAGTCTGACCTCACCAGCCCATATTTGGGCATGAGCAACTTATGTCTCCATATATGGAGGTATGATGACATCACACAGTCCTCAGCCGATGATGTGGCGTGATGTCATACAATACACAAACGAGCCCTACAGTATAAAGGGGCAATTCTTGCCAGGAAAGAAGCATTTCTTCGACTCAGACCTTATCGCCAGGGTTGGCTTATAGCAGCTGTCGGTAGGACCATATATGGATTCTGTTAGTGTGGATCTCCTAACAGGGCATCATCTGGGATACAATCCCTTTTATGCCCATATATGGAGATCCCTTACAGAATCCCTTTCATGCCCATATATGGAGATCCCTAACAGAATCCCTTTTATGCCCATATATGGAGATCCCTAACAGCATCCCTTTTATGCCCATATATGGAGATCACTAAGAGCTAACAGAATCCCTTTTATGCCCATATATGGAGATCCCTAACAGAATCCCTTTTATGCCCATATATGGAGATCCCTAACAGAATCCCTTTTATGCCCATATATGGAGATCCCTAACAGAATCCCTTTTATGCCCATATATGGAGATCCCTAACAGAATCCCTTTTATGCCCATATATGGAGATCCCTAACAGAATCCCTTTTATGCCCATATATGGAGATCCCTAACAGAATCCCTTGTATGCCCATATATGGAGATCCCTAACAGAATCCCTTTTATGCCCATATATGGAGATCCCTAACAGAATCCCTTTTATGCCCATATATTATGGAGAAATCCCTGCTCTGAGTATCTGACATCAGTGTGATGTCACCTGTTTATGCCCATATATGGAGATCCCTGCTCTGCGTATCTGGTTGCTATGGTAAACAGTTGGTTGCTAGGGTAAAAAAACATGGTTGCTATGGTAAACAGTTGGTTGCTAGGGTAAACAGTTGGTTGCTAGGGTAAAACCATGGTTGCTAAGGTGGTTGCTAACGTACACTAACAAACCAGCAACAACAGACTGTTGCCACAGCAACGTACACAAAGGTTTGTGTACACATGTGGTGTGATGTCATACTGATGCGGAGATATGAGCAGGGCAAAGGTGTGACATGTGACGTGTGACCGACCGACCGACCGACGGACGGGCGGTGGAGGTTTTCATAGTAAACTGCTCCCTGACGGTCGCAATTAAATCAAAACAGCACACATCCAGCTATCACATCCAGTGTGATAGCCAATCAGAAGTTTCAATTAATTGCGACCGTAAGGTCGCAGTTTAGTTGCGACCGTAAGGTCGCAGTTTAGTATCAAAACCTCCACCGGCCGGCCGTCCGTCGGTCGGTCGGTCGGTCGGTCGGTCGGTCGGTCGGTCGGTCACACGTCACACGTCACACCTTTGCCCTGCTCATATCTCCGCATCAGTATGACATCACACCACATGTGTACACAAACCTTTGTGTACGTTGCTGTGGCAACAGTCTGTTGTTGCTGGTCTGTTAGTGTACGTTAGCAACCACCTTAGCAACCATGGTTTTACCCTAGCAACCAACTGTTTACCCTAGCAACCAACTGTTTACCATAGCAACCATGTTTTTTTACCCTAGTCTCAATATATTGAATCCACTTTCACGATGTAAAGTCCAGTTCAACATTTCAAACACCAAAAATGGTAAAATACCAAACAATACAGGTTCTCAGGGTTCTTGAAGATCAAGAGTCTTGGTCAAATACTTCTGTTGGTTTCTGCACTGATCATTTATACAATTCAGCTGTGTTTGCTTGTGTCATCATGATGAGGTCATAAATCAGCCATGCCCAAATATAGATTTTACGGGTTTACATGCTTACTCAGTTATTCGTTATGTGAAAGTCCTATGACGTCTATGATATCTGACATCATCATACATACATTCCCTTTTATGCCCATAAATGGAGATCCCCTCTGTAGAACCAGCCACTGACATCACTGTAATGTCAGGGGAACCAAATCCCTTTTATGCCCATATATGGAGATCCCTGTGATGCCAGGGGAACCAAATCCCTTTTATGCCCATATATGGAGATATGGAGATCCCCGTGTTGCCAGGGTAACCAAATCCATTTTATGCCCATATATGGAGATCCCTGTGATGCCAGGGGAACCAAATCCCTTTTACGCCCATATATGGAGATCCCTTATGTCATCAATATTAAGCCCATATCTGTGAATATCTATGGGTACCAGATGTCTCCATATATGGTTAAATGGTCCGATATACATCACTGGCCAGAAGACCAAGAAATGGTGCAACCTCGCCCTTTGCTTTTCTCCCTTAGGCATCTTACTGGTAGGTAGTTTAATGAGGAATGCAGTATGGTGTTAGGTAGGTAGTTATGGCCTTTGATGTAAGATTTTCACTTTCTAGGATAACTATATTTGCTATTCCCAGATGATGCCCTTTTAGGGTACCCCTCATGCCCATATATGGAGATCCCCAGGCTTTACTAATTAACATAAGTTTTATGCCCATATATGGAGATCATTGTCCCAATGTCATCAGATATATGGGCATAAATGGACACAGGCAAACTAGATGGGCTGTATGGATATCCAGATGTGTGATGTAAATGTTTTATTCCAAATGTGGCACCCCACAGACATATTTCCAGAAACAAAATCCCTTTCATGCCCATATATGGAGATTTCTGATGTCATCAATCCCAGGCCCTGTAAAAAACATGGTTGCTATGGTAAACAGTTGGTTGCTAGGGTAAACAGTTGGTTACTAGGGTAAGAAAACATGGTTGCTATGGTAAACAATTGGTTGCTAGGGTAAACAGTTGGTTGCTAGGGTAAAAAAAACATGGTTGCTGTGGTAAACAGTTGGTTGCTAGGGTAAACAGTTGGTTGCTAAGGTAAAAAACATGGTTGCTATGGTAAACAGTTGGTTAGTAGGGTAAACCAATGATTTTGACATCTTGTTACTAATCTGTCGGTAGATAATGCCGGTCTTATATAAGGGTCATTTGTGTACGGTGTGATGTCATACTGATGTCAGCAGTGTGACAGGAGATAAGCGACCAACGGTCGCTTATCTCCCGATTAGGGAGTCTTACTGGTAACAACAGTATAATGAATAATTCTTCTGCAATGTCCAGCCCAAGGCATACAAGCTACAAACAAAAGGTTTTTATCCAAATGAGACGTCCTTCAAGCTCCACAACCAGAGACAACAAACTTGTAGTCAATGCAGTTGAAGCCGTTCGTTCGTTCACTCAGTAGTTATTTTATTTTATTTTATTATTTGCAGTTTGGTAAAGTTAGAAATATATTCACCTGTCCAAACTTCTGTGATCAATAGCTCATGAGTAAAACATTGCTAAAGCACTAATTTTCATCTTAATGAGCAGTCCTTGGAGCTAGAAAAATAACATTGATCTCTTGCGCATAGAGCCAGACAGCTGTGAAACGATTGTGTCTGAAATGGAAATTAGGTTGTAGCTCATTGTGTACCTCAGTGGTTCCCAAACCTTTTTAGCTCAAAGACCCAAACGAGAAATTAGAACATAGCTCAGATCCACAAGCTCACAACGCGTCGCTTCACGCCATGTTGTAATCTTGCCGTATTGTGATCTTGCCACTTGCTTGCCATGAATTCACATGCTCTGTTCACCCAGGGACGTGCAGAGAATGGTAGAGAGCCAACGGCTGAAACTTCTAAAAGGGCCTTAGGTGAAAATATTGAAAATAGCAGACATGCCTGCTGTTCACCCATTGAGCGACTGGGGCTCAATTGGACATTACTACTGATCAGTGGTGGAAGTAAGTTTTCAGATGTTTTACTTGGTTGAGTAAATGTATCAATTCCACAATGTAGAAATACTAGAAATAAAAGTAAAAGTCTGGTATTCAAAAGGCTGTATGTTGTGACAGGATACATTATTGCGACCGTTAGGGAGCAGTTTAGTTGCGACCGTCAGGGAGCAGTTTACTATGAAAACCTCCACCGGCCGTCCGTCGGTCGGTCGGTCACACGTCACACGTCACACCTTTGCCCTGCTCAAATCTCCGCATCAGTATATAGGGCTTGTTTGTTTATTGTATGACATCACGCCACATCATCAGCTGTGGACTCTGTGATGTCATCGTATCGCATCAGTATATAGGGCTTGTTTGTTTATTGTATGACATCACGCCACATCATCAGCTGTGGACTCTGTGATGTCATCGTATCTCCATATATGGCCATCTCCGTATATGGAGATATAAGTCGTCCATGCCCAAGTATGGGCTGGTGAGGTCAGACTTTGTGTGATGCGTAGGTTATCTCCATATATGGAGATTCAACATTCCAGGCAATGCTCTCTTCCCTGGTGAGAATTGCCCCTTTATATAGGGCTTGTTTGTGTATTGTATGACATCACGCCACATCATCAGCTGTGGACTCTGTGATGTCATCGTATCTCCATATATGGCCATCTCCGTATATGGAGATATAAGTCGTCCATGCCCAAGTATGGGCTGGTGAGGTCAGACTTTGTGTGATGCGTAGGTTATCTCCATATATGGAGATTCAACATTCCAGGTGTAACTATGGCTACCCGTATGACGTGAGAGGTGGAGGTTGTGATATTTGTGGAGATAAGCGACCAACGGTCGCTTATCTCCCGATTAGGGAGTCTTACTGGTATAGGGCTTGTTTGTGTATTTGCGACCGTCAGGGAGCAGTTTACTATGAAAACCTCCACCGGCCGTCCGTCGGTCGGTCGGTCACACGTCACACGTCACACCTTTGCCCTGCTCATATCTCCGCATCAGTATGACATCACACCACATGTGTACACAAACCTTTGTGTACGTTGCTGTGGCAACAGTCTGTTGTTGCTGGTTTGTTAGTGTACGTTAGCAACCACCTTAGCAACCATGGTTTTACCCTAGCAACCAACTGTTTACCCTAGCAACCAACTGTTTACCATAGCAACCATGTTCTTTTACCCTAGCAACCAACTGTTTACCATAGCAACCAGATACGCAGAGCAGGGATCTCCATATATGGGCATAAACAGGTGACATCACACTGATGTCAGATACTCAGAGCAGGGATTTCTCCATAATATATGGGCATAAAAGGGATTCTGTTAGGGATCTCCATATATGGGCATAAAAGGGATTCTGTTAGGGATCTCCATATATGGGCATACAAGGGATTCTGTTAGGGATCTCCATATATGGGCATAAAAGGGATTCTGTTAGGGATCTCCATATATGGGCATAAAAGGGATTCTGTTAGGGATCTCCATATATGGGCATAAAAGGGATTCTGTTAGGAATCTCCATATATGGGCATAAAAGGGATTCTGTTAGGGATCTCCATATATGGGCATAAAAGGGATTCTGTTAGGGATCTCCATATATGGGCATAAAAGGGATTCTGTTAGCTGTTAGTGATCTCCATATATGGGCATAAAAGGGATGCTGTTAGGGATCTCCATATATGGGCATAAAAGGGATTCTGTTAGGGATCTCCATATATGGGCATGAAAGGGATTCTGTTAGGGATCTCCATATATGGGCATAAAAGGGATTGTATCCCAGATGATGCCCTGTTAGGAGATCCACACTAACAGAATCCATATATGGTCCTACCGACAGCTGCTATAAGCCAACCCTGGCGATAAGGTCTGAGTCGAAGAAATGCTTCTTTCCTGGCAAGAATTGCCCCTTTATACTGTAGGGCTCGTTTGTGTATTGTATGACATCACGCCACATCATCGGCTGAGGACTGTGTGATGTCATCATATCTCCATATATGGAGACATAAGTTGCTCATGCCCAAATATGGGCTGGTGAGGTCAGACTTAGTGTGATGCGTAGGTTATCTCCATATATGGAGATTCAACTTCAATGAGTAACTATGTCAAACTGTCAACTGCCCGTATGTCTTGATAATTGGTAAAACAAATTTTTTGGCCTATTTGTGGAGATAAGCGACCAACTATCTCCCGATTAGGGAGTCTTACTGGTGTATGACATCACGCCACATCATCAGCTGTGGACTCTGTGATGTCAGAGTGATGCGGAGATATGAGCAGGGCAAAAGTGTGACGTCACACGTGTGACTCAGGGACGGACGGCCGGTGGAGGTTTTGATACTAAACTGCGACCTTACGGTCGCAATTAGCCCTCCTGCTCAGTTGCCCCACAATCTCCCTGCGGAGGGGGTTGGCCAATGGCCATGATAGCTTCCAGGATCTCCACAACTCCCCTGTGGATGGCGCTCAGGACCCTCTTGGTCTGAACTGAACGGCCGGAGGTACCTTCTTGGTCTGAACTGAAGGGGTCCAAGGTTGGGGTCCAAGGTTGTCACAGCTGTCTCAGGTGGTGCAGTACCAGCCGCTCAAAAAGGTCCTCATGACCTATGCATGACCAGAGCAACTGAGCCTGCAGTCGTTTACTACCGAGGGACAGCTTTTTGGGCAACGGAACTATGCAGGAAGACTTCCACAATTGCGGCACCCTCCCTGTCTTCAGGGAGAGGTTGAAGCGGTCTCTGAACGGGGCAGCTGTAGTTGCTCGCTACACACCCTCAGAACTTGAGGAGTTGATGTTTTCCACCCCCTGCCGCTTTCATGCTGTTGGTCTGGGCGAGCTGATGAGTTTGTTGGGTTCGTTAGAGAAGCAGTGTACCTTTTTGTAGGTGATGTAATCAATCATAACAGATTACAAAGAGTTACAGTATACTAATAAGAACAGCATGAAATCAATCATGTTCAACGTTCACAAACTTGCTACTTGCTAAGTATAGAATTGCAATTAAATGCAGCACCTGAAACCCAGACGCAGTTCAACAGATGCTCAAAATGACAGTATCTGCTGACGGGTGTTTTCTGCTGTTCATTATGGTTCTCTGTATACTGTAATCCTGAGGTGCCAGCTTACTGATAGCTTTCTATTCCGCCAGATAATGAATTGGATTCCTCAGTCCTAAATTGAGTCCCTGCTTATGGAAATGGCTGCAGTGAAAGACACAGTGCAGTGAGTGCTGTGGCTGTGGCTGGCTCCATGAGGTCGGCCGTAGTTCAGCACTGTGCCGTCACCAAGAGGACGGCAGTGGCGAAATTAGACCTTATTCCCCATGGGTTTTCGGATCAAGGGGGCCCTGATCAAAGGGGCCCGGGTCTGTTGTCTTTGCGCGGTTTAAGCGCAAACTACAATGATTACCCCTAATATATTGGAAATTAATAAATACATATAATATCCTAGTATGAATTCATGTAGATATGGGCGCATTGGGCTATATTTTTATTTAGGCCTATTAAAAACACATTTTATTTTCGCCACTAGGGGGGGCCCTTGTGTTTTTAAAACCCAAAAACCCTATAAAATTACGCTTGTGGGACGGCAGGTAACTTAACACCCTGGTCCTCATCATTGGAATCATTGGTTCTCAAAGCGGGGTCCGGGGAGCCCCAGGGGTCCTCCAGGGAGTTCCAGGGGGTCCCCAGCTAAATGATAGTTAGGAACCATATGGACCCGGGTTTATAACTCTATCCAAATGGACCATTTGGTTCCATTTGTACACTTTCAGAGTTAAATTACATTGATTTTACTATATACCGGTAGATTGGGGTCTCAGAGATACCATTAAATGGGGTTCCGTAGCCTAATGAATGTCTAGGGCTCCTTGAAATAAAATTGGCTGAGAATCACTGCTAGAGCCCTAAAAATATTCTCTTATATGGGGGTCCCTGGCATATATTTTCAAATGGGGGTCCACAGGCTAATATGTGTCAATTCGGGGGTCCTTGACATGAAAAAGTTTGAGAACCACTGCTCTACATGTCTCCACCCACTCTTAAACATAATTCAAACCGGGACAGCATCCGTGTCATTTTAGGTTTTAGCTATATAGCAACTTTATTAGTTCAATGTCCTGATTGGATACCAATGGTATCTTGTAAATGCATTTGCTCTTTTCTATAGAGCTGGAGAGACTGGGAGACCCCTGTCTGTGGAAAAAACACTCCCCTGTTCTTCTCCTCAGAATGTCTTATCCTGTGGTAGGACCACTGCTGCTTGAAGAGTGCTATACTGCAGGAAGGTCAAATCATAATTTATTCTCACCAGCCCAGATTGGTAGAGGAGTGTCTGTACTCGCTTTTGGACCACAAGGTCATGGGTTTGATCTGCCAACTCAGTGGTGTATGATTTAATCAGTGGTGGAAAAAGTACTCAATTTCTTTACTTAAGTAAAAGTATCAATACTGTAATGTAAAAGTATTCTGCTTCAAGGTACGGAATTCCAAGTACTTGAGCAAAAGTACAAAAGTATCGGTATCAAAATGTACTTAAAGCACAAAAGTAGAAACTACTCATTATGCAGAATGTCCCATTTGACAAGTTTCAAATGTATATTACAAATATTTGAATAGCAGAGCTACAAGCTCACAATGTGTTGCATCGCGACACATGAAATAATAATCAAAATCTAAAAAGTAACTAGTAACTATTATTATAATTGTAGTGGAGTAAAAGTACAATATTTGCCTCTGATATGTAGTGGAAGAAGTAAAAGTACTGAAAATTGGAAACGCACCAGTAAATCGTATTGTACTTAAGTACTGTACTTAAGTAAATGTACTTTCTTTACACCACTGCTGCAAACTCAGTGGTGTATGATTTAACAGCAGGGCTCGGGTGCAGCAAGTCGTGCAGTAATTACTGGCAGCTGATGGCAGGTGTTGTGCTCCACCTCAGCAGTCCATCTCCCTGGGCTCTATAGCAGTTGTTCTCAAGCTTTTTTCGTGTCAAGGACCCCCCAAATTGACACTTATTAGCCCGCGGACCCACAGATGAAAAGATATGCCCCCATAGGGACCCCCAAATAAGAGGTTTTTACAGCTCTAGCAGTGGTACTCAACCATTTTAATTTCGAGGACCCACAGTTTGAATGGGGGCTACGCGTCCCCATTTAATGGTATCTCTAAGACCCCAATTTAAATCAATGTTAACGTAACTCTGAGAGTGTACAAATGGAATCAAATGGACCTGTTAGGGTCCATTTGTACACTCTTTTTGAGTTACAGACTATCATTTAGCTAGGGACCCCCTGGAACTCCCTCAAGGACCCATGGGGGTCCCGAGACCCCACTTTGAGAACCAATGCTCAATAGCATATTGAAACAGGGACAGGCTCCTGCGTTCTTGGTTGATATCTGCAATAAGCCTCTCTGACCAGTGTTAATTTTGACATCAGATTTAGATTTAGTTTAGTTTAGTCATATAGTCTTTTGAATAAAATCTCATTATTTTAGTCATCTGAAAAGCTTTAGTTTCAGTCTAGTTTTAGTCGACTAAATATCATACGATTTTATGACTCTTTTAGTTCTGCTGGACATTTCTAGTTAGGGAGTCTAGTTTCTATTTGTTGACAAAATTGTCAATATATTTAGTCTTAGTTTTTAGTCATCATAGCTTCATTTTTATGCAGCCTTTATTCAGTTTTCGTCAGTGAAAAAAGGTAGTTGATGAACGTTCTTTCGCCATAGTTTTAGTCGACAAACTTGACAGACACTGCTTACGTACTTAAATCCTGCAATATCCTCACAGGCCACCAGTGGGCCCCCGGCCCCCAGGTTGGGGAACCACTGATAAATATTGTTGTTGTCGGGTGGAAACCTTGTACAGTATGTCCAAAACCGTTAAATAAAATTTAAATCGTGAAAATAGCGAAGCTTTGTGTGCTTGTAGATCTGCTATTTTCACTAGTTTTGTGCGACAGTCTTGTGTGATGAAGCAGG
>NC_137812.1:29363931-29376431 GCF_963921795.1 Nannobrachium achirus | reverse complement strand
GTCTGTCTGTCTGTCTGTCTGTCTGTCTGTCTGTCTGTCCCACTCCGTCTCTCTCTGTTTTTCTCTCTCCCTCTGTTACATTTCTTTTTCCAACGCTGCTTCAAAGGATGCGTTTCTCTCTCTCGTTCTCCGTGCATCTGTGAATCCAGCTAGTTTAGCGACAACATATGTTGTGCTTATGGAAGCCTCTCACGAGGCTGCTGTCCCACAAAATATATGAGTGAGAGAGGGGGAGAGAGAGAGAGAGAGATAGAGAGAGAGAGAGAGAGAACTACTGAAGGAGTAAGTGATGGAGAAAAGGGAATTGGTGGAGGAAAGGAACGAAGGAAGGAAGTGAGGGAGGAAGGGAAGGGAAGGCGGAAGGAAGGAAGGAAGGAAGGGAGGAATGGAGGGAGGGAGGAGTAGAGGACCCGATGACACAGAAGTGAAGAAGCAGCAAAGGAGGGAGAGAGAGCATGATAGACACACTGAGAGAGATGATAGACAGACAGAGATAGAGGGACAGTGCAGAGATGTGCCATCTGTAATTATGGTGCAGTAACTGTAATCACTGCTTCAGCGTGTGCGTGCGGGTGCGAGCGAGCGCCAGAGAGAGAAAGAGAAAGAGAGAGGAGAAATAATGAGAGAAATAGGGAGCGCTCGCTAGCTGACCTACTTTCTGCTACCTGAAAGCGCTATAGCGTAGAGATGGTGCATGCACACGTAGCTTCCCACCCACACACACGCACACACACACCCACAACCACCCCACACACACCCCCCAACCACACACACACACACACCCACACACACACACACACACACACACACACACACACACACACACACACACACACACCCACGCACACACACCCACAACCACCCTACACACACCCCCTAACCACACACACACACACACACACACACACACACACACCCGCACGCGCGCACGCGCGCACGCACGCGCACACACACACACACACACACACACACACACACACACACACACACACACACACACACACACACACACACACACACACACACACACAACCGCACGCACACAGCACACACACAGCACACACACAGCACACACACAGCACACACACACACACACACACACACACACACACACACACACACACACACACACACACACACACACACACACAGACAAACAGACAAACACGCACACACTCTTTCAGACAGGTTGGTGTGCTGGACACACACCTGTCTGTCATGTGTCTCACTTGATTTGCTGTACAGCTATTGTCAGTGAGTGCAGTACCTTCTAGTTACACTGGGGGGTGCCAGAAGATATCCCTGTGTGTTATCCGCCTCTCTCTCTCTTTCTATCTCTCTCTCTCTCTTATTCTGTTTTCCTTATTTCTCTTTTGCTTAATCTTCTCCAACTCTACCCTCAGCTGTTTTTCTTCATCACCACGACCTCATCTCATTTGCAGTGTTTTTCAGTTGCACGTGTGTCTCTCTATGGATTGCTTTAGAACCCAATAACAGGGTAGTTTGCAATACCATATCTGACCAGCAGCTGTCAGTGCAGGGCTTGGCTTGGCTTGGTCATTGAATCCCCCATGCAAAGTACAGTACATGTAATGTCACTGAGTCTGACTGCTTTTCCACTACCTGAAACGCTCAAGGCCATTGAAATGGATATTCTTTGGATTTCTTTCTTTCTTTCTTTCCTTCTTTCATTCGTTCGTTCGTACTACGGAGCTGAATCCCTGGGAAAATAGCAGATATACATGCATGTAGATCTGCGTGTGTGCACTCTTTATAGTGTGTGTGTGCACTCTTTATAAGGACAAGAAACAAGGAACCTTTTTCTTTGGAGTAAAAGGAAGACACAGAGACAGAAGACACAGAGACAGAATACACAAACACAACCCAGGCCCTGGTAAGCCTACAGGGGCTGCAACAGTGTGTGTTTTATGAGTCTTCTGACTGTGCTTTAAAACCCTCTAAGGCCCGCATTAAGAAATACTTGAAATAAAAAATTGAAAAAAATCAGATGGTGTTGTAGGAGTCCTATTAAGAGGAAAATGTAATGTTTTTTTCAAAAAAATGTTTTTGTAAGATTTTATAGCCATAAATCATAAATCATGCTCTAATTTACATATGGGGGATATTTTTCACAATAATAACATATGTACATGTTCTAGACATTCTAATGATCACCAAAAAAAAATAGTACAGGCATTTTACTTATGTTTTTGTGAGGTATAGCTTCCATGAAAAAGTGAGATGTTGTTCGTCAAAACTCTGGAATTTCAGCGGGTGTGGCGGGTGTGAATGTCAGCCCCTGTGGGGGGTATTTATATGCAAATATTGTGGCCAATGGCATTGTAATACTAAACAATAGAATCCAATGGTGGTGTTTAGGTGGTAGGGGGAGCTAAAATAAAATGATTTAAACCTTTTTTTGGATAAAATACAAACGTTGTAAATAATATTACAACCGTGGGCCTTAGAGGGTTTAACAGCGGGCAACAGTGGGCGGCGGTCGTCCGTATTTTCCGGAAGTGCGTTGCTTGTCAATGGGACCCAGCAACTACTGTGTGTGTGTGTGTGTGTGTGTGTGTGTGTGTGTGTGTGTGTGTGTGTGTGTGTGTGTGTGTGTGTGTGTGTGTGTGTGTGTGTGTGTGTGTGTGCACGTGGATGGGTGGGTCCTGTCTTAATAAATGTGCATAATGTGTGTGTGGTTGTTTGCCTGTTTTATGAGTGTGTGTGTGTGTACCAGGCAGACAGGCAACAGGCCATTAGAGTCCATTGTTCCTAAGCCTGGTTGCCCGGTCGTAAATGCTGTTCCGGAGCCTGCTTCCCCGGGCCTTGAGGCTGTCGGTACCGCGTGACACACAGTAGCAGCGGAAACAGTCCATAGTTAGATAGATAGATAAGATAAGATAGATAAGATAGATAAGATAGATAAGATACCTTTATTATCCCAAGGGGGAAAATCAGTTGCCCAGAGGCGGCACAGCAGTTAAGGTTACAAAGTTACAGAGAAGTATGAAAAAGAAAAAAAGTACTGTTGTGTATAGCGAAAAAACAAAGCATTAAAGAAGAATCAACAATACAGAGCAGTCATAAATGTAGATAAAAACTTAAAAAAATATAAAGTGTCAATAACAGTCAATGCTACATAAGTGTCACGTCATAACACAAATAGTAATACTTATCCACCTGTTTCCGCAAGTCTTTACTGTAGCATTATCTCTGCGGGACACTTCCGGTTAACAGCAGACATGCAAGCTCACGTCGCGTCGCAGATGCAACCGTTGTGAGCTTGTAGATCACACTCGGCTGCGACGCCTTCTGCGCAATGCATGATGGGATGTTGGAAAGTTGTGGATAGTAGAACATGTCAATGTAGTGCCAAAAAAGTGACCTTAAGCAAATAAAGTGTCCATAACAGTCAGTTCTAGTCAGTGCTACATAAGTATCTCACCGTTATGTCAAACACAAGTAATAATACTTAATACTACTAATACTACTTAAAGGGATATTTGATGTAAATGTTATCAGGCTTTCCTCCTCCAGGGCCGCCCATACACACTCATTGTAACTTCAAAATCCATTTTAACCGTGATAGATTCATTAAAAACACCCATTATTTTTTCTGGTAACTCATAATACCCTCCTAATACGTGAGCAGGCCGTGCAGGCCCTCCTAATACGTGAGCAGGCCGTGTTTATATAAAAAAAGTTATCGAAAAACCACGGCCTGCTCACATATTAGGAGGGTAGTATGAGTCACCAGAAAAAATAATGGGTGTTTTTAATAAATCTATCATGGTGCCACTGAGCTCTTCCACACACAATGAATGGGTGTATGGGGAGCAGCCCTGGAGGAGGAAGGCCTGATAACATTTACATAAAATATCTAAGTATTGAATCAAGCAAATTAAAACCTGTTCAAGGTGTTCATAAAAGCCTGATTAGACGATAAAATTACCAAAGGTTTTTTTTTAAGTGAAATTAATTAATATTAATTAATTGTCATTAATAGTGACACAGCAAAAGTGGCACAGAGAACCCTCCATGGGAAAGTCCTTAGAGGTCAGAGTCATGTTGAGTGGCTGGGATCTTTGATGATCCTACAGGCTTTACCGAAACACCATCCGTGGTATACAGTATACAGTATCTCTGTATAGGTAGAAACCAACCACATGTACAGTATGTCCAAAATAATATCCAAATTAATGTTTTTAAAACAACACAATACTGCCTCATCAACGTTAGAGTTAGGACGTTTTTGACCAGTGAAAGTGAAGATAGTTATGTCCATCATCGATTAGAATGATGAAGTCGGACGAAGTGGTTTGACCAACAGTTTGAGCATCCAGTGCAGGTTTAGCACTTTTAAAGACTTTTCATTTCTTCGATATTTTGTTAAACCCACACACAGACATAAAGGATGTTCAATAGCACTGATTTATGAAAGAAAATAAAACTGAGATTGGAGTATTGCGCCCGATTGCGATCATTGATGATATCCTGGATGAAGGGGAAGCTCACATCCACTGTTTCCCCGGGCAATCTGTGCCACCCTCTGCAGCGCGTAGCCGTATTTAGAGGGCAGTTCCCTCGCCAGGCAGTGATGCATCCGGACAGGATGCGTCTGTGGAGGCCCCGTAGGATCTGGGGCCCCTGGCCTAATTCTATTTAGAACGCCTGGAGGTGAAAGAGGCGTTGCTACTGTGCCCTCTTCACCACATATGGCCAGTGTGCTCACTACAGGGATGTTCTCAATGTATTTATTATTTATTTTCTTTATTGATCATTAAATAAAATAATATGTCACATACATACATCTTTAACAAACATCTGACCCACCATAATCAACAGGATAACTGGGAGAAAAAAAAGCTTACAGCTTGTTTCTATTGTGGTCCTTCAATATGATGACATATCGTGTGGTGCTGATGTGTTCATGATGTGAGCAAGTCTCTGAGTGAATGTGTGGGTGTACCTGCCACTCTAAGGCCCTCATTTATCAACTTGGCACAGAAAATCTTTTGGCTTATGCAGACATCGCCTCAATTCTCGACATGTATAATCGGCATCGCGACTTTGACGTTGACGTACGTACGGTATGCTCAGATCTCACGTCAAATGGGCTTTGAGTACACCACTTTGTTCCATTGTAGACATGTGGAGCAGCATTGTCTGACCATCTGACAGGCATCTGGACTCATGTACAGCATCCACTCCAAAATGTATATCTAACACACTAACAAATACCCTAATGAAATACCCTGTGAAAATATATCTTTTTATAAAAGCATAGATTCTGTACGTTATGGACATGCACGCCGATTTGATTTCCAATTGACAATGACAAACGATTAAAATCTGCAGATATGGAAACAATCCAACATCGCTTATTTGCAATGTTACAAGTTAGGTAGGTGCCTAATGATTCACCCATTTAAAGTGCTTTAACAGTCATTCATTTGGCTCAGACCTAGGATATAGGAGCGAACACGTCAGTAATGGGTTAAAATAATATCCCAACGTATTCCATTCATGACGATGTGACTGGTGTCATTCAGCCTGCTAGCCCTCTTTTTCAAAGATTGTACCGTTACAGAATAAATCCTAATCCCACTGTCAAAGCAGTGGCGTATCCAGGAATGAGAGTCAGGGTAGGCGAAGTGCCAGTACCGAACTTTTTGGGGGGGATTTCTTTAGACAGGACAGTAGGACCTGATCTAAAAAAAATAAAAGGCGGTCTCCTTTTCGTCTTAACGATGCATACACGCCTGTGTCAAAGACTGCTGTTTCCCCAGCATACCAAAATTCTGCTCGGGCTTCCAAGTAGGTGCGTGCGTGTGTGCGTGTGTCACGGTGCGTGCGTTCGTGCGTGTGTGTGTAGTCTGTTGGACGTGAACATGAAAGGGAGCGAGGTGTGCGGGGGAAGCTCTTTCCTATTGGCTTTCCTCACATTGTTTGGTCGTATTTCGGTTGTTCAGGTCGTAAAATCGGGGCGCTTTGAGAATATTTAAGGGTGTTTTATTTAAATGCCGCTATAGGTTTCAGCCGGGCACATTTATCAACGCTGAGATCAAATGTACGCTAGGATTGTCTGTATAGGATGCGTTAATAAATCTTGCAGTTTTGACTGATAAATGAGTGCCTGTGTGTGTGTGTGTGTGTGTGTGTGTGTGTGTGTGTGTGTGTGTGTGCGTGTGTGCGTGCGTGCGTGCGTGCGTGCGTGCGTGCGTGCGTGCGTGCGTGCGTGCGTGCGTGCGTGCGTGCGTGTGTGACATCTCAGGAACCACAACTTAGTTCCCTATTTAGAAGCAGCTTCTAGTGCTGCTGAACCAGCTCTTTAGGGAGGACTTAAAAGGTGTCATACGTATGAGCCAATGGACTATAGCAGGTAGACCATTCCACAGTACTACTGTGTAATTGTCTGCCCGCTATAGTCCATTGGCTAGCAGCACAGTGGAATATCTGAATCTATTTTCTCCTATACTGCATGTTTTGTACTTGAAATTGAGGCGAACACCAAGCAACTTGATGCAGCTGACTCTCTCTGCAGCAGACATGTTGTTGTTGATGGTGATGAGGGTCCACCTCTGTACTCTAGCTGGTCTAGGATTATGTCCAGCCAGTGGATTTCTATTGTGCCTATGTGCCCATAACTTTCTTCTTTTCAGCTTTCTTTTAAATTTCTTTTTCTTTTTAGCATACTCAATTTTCCTCTCCTCCCCCTTCTCATCTCTGTGTTGTGTTGTCTCGTCACTGCTGACCTATAACTCTGGTCCAGTGTTGGCGAGTTCTCGCTATCGCTCTGCTGTAACCATAGACAGAAACTTCCACTACTACCATGTGAGGTCTGCAACTGTATGATTTCGCTACTCACCGAAACAAATGCAGTTTGCTGATCTTGAAAGACGATTCTCCTTGGTGGGAAACGTCTTAGAACCCCAACCTCCACTTTTTGGGCAGAAAATTAAACGTGCCCGCCAGACGAAACATTATTGTATTTGCTCAACAGCGCCCTCTACAGATCTGGTCAATATAAATGACCATTGACTAGATGTGTAGAGGGCTGGTGCAGTGCCCGGCTTCCATCCTGTGAACACAGACAGTGTTTGTGATTGGTAGAGACACTTGGCCCAAGCCGTGATGCACCGTGGAGGATTTGATTCCATCCTTATTAGTCTCCGTGGTGGCGGGCAGGAACTTTACCCGTACAGCGCCCGAGCGCCTCCTTTTTCAGCTTTCTAGTTCCTTTCTTTCAAAACTAAAAGGAACTAGAAAAAATAAGAAAATGCAAAGGAACACAGTCACAGATCTCCTTTATAATAAAAAAATGCTAATTTTCGCAACTGTTTCAAGAGTTCTTCAGCAGTGTTTAAATGCTGACAAGAAAAGCGGAGTGCATCTTGACAGTGTTGTGGTGTCAGCATGTGGGTGCTGGCCAGTGTATACTGGCCAGCACTATCAAACTATCAATTAGCTAATAGCCTTAATCACGACTATCTTCCTGTAATGATATACTGTACAGCCAAGTCAACAGCTCAGGATGAAGGCCTCTCCCTGGTTTGGCATATTGTGTGGTTGTCTTTTTCCGAGATTAAATTACAAAACACAAATTGACAAAAAAGAATACACAGCGCATGCAACTCTTTTACTTCTCTGTGCCCGGAATTACTGTTGCTGCTGTTGTCTCGACCAATGGCCCCCCATGGATTAATTAAGGCCATTTTACCTTATGTTATTGTAGCTATGGTAAATGTGCCCTCAAGCAAAGACTTTTTAGTTGAGCTGCAAAGTGATGCAGAACCCTATTGTATGAATGAATGAAACTTTATTTGTATAGCACCCTTCATACAAAAATGCAGCCCAGAGTGCTTCACACAACAAAATATAAAAAACAAAACAGCAATAATTACAATACAGCAAAACAAAAGTAAATAAAACATTAACATAGAAGATAATAGCAATAGAATAGATAATAACAATAGAATAGATAATAACAATAGAATAGTACCAGGCAAAGACAGTTAGGCTAGGGTACGATTATCTAAAAGCAATAGAAAAGAGATAAGTCTTAAGTTGAGACTTAAAGCTGTCCACCGAGGTAGACTGCCTTAGATATAATGGGAGGCGGTTCCAGGCCGTCGGCCCATAGAAACAAAAAGCAGCTTCACCGTATTTCCTAATTTTCATTTCCATGCTAGGAATCTCAAGTAGGTCAGCAGTAGCGGACCTAAGGGGACGGCCAGGAACATATCTATTCAGACAGTCATCCAGATAGGAAGGTGCCAAGCCATTAAAGGCTTTAAAAACAAGTAAAATAATTTTAAAATCTATTCTAAAGGCAACCGGGAGCCAGTGTAGCGATGCCAAAACTGGACTTATTGTAGTGAATCTGGCTGTTTACAATCAGTGGTGGAAAAAGTATTCAGATGTTTCACTTAAATAAAAGTAGTATCAATACTGCAATGTACAGTACATTCTGTTACAAGTAAAAGCAAGTACCAAAAGTAAAAGTACTCATGCAGAATGTCCCGTTCCACAAGTTATCATAGTCTAAAATGTATAAAAGATATTTTGAAAATAGCCGGTTATTTTCAAATAGCCAAAGTGGCTGAAGTGGTTAATGTATGTTTTGTATTAATAATCCAAATTTACAAAATTAGTAGTATTAACTAAAATGTTCAAATAATTGTTGTGGAGTAAACAGTGTTGTATTGGTCTTGTGGCGCGGGTAGTCCGGGTACTGTACATGCATCGATGTAAAACAAGGTTCACATTAAAGCCTCAACATTTACAAAAGCTGTAGTGTCATCGTCCATTAACATTTAGGAACGAGCCTGGACGCATATCAATGGCCTGCTAACTCCATTAGTGTACACTCTAAAAACAAAAACTAGGCTCTACTCAATTTTATTGGTGAAACATTTTTACACTCAAATATATTGAGTAAATATTACTGTTATGAAATCAGGTAGATGATACTCAATTAATTTGAGTAAAAGTAACCAAAACTTTTACGTACTTATTAACAACTAAAATTGAGTACAATGACCTAAAGAAATTGAGTAGATATAATTAAATTATTCAGTCAATGCCACAAAAGACTACAAGTAAATACATTGAAATATTAAGTAGATCTAATTGAATATTAGAGTATGATTTAACAAAACAAATATGTCACATTTACTTTATTCATTTACTTTTATTGATTTAATTCATATAGTACCATTTACCCCTTTCATTTACTTTACCTTTTACTCCAGGAGTACATGATGTCAAATGAATACACATGAAATAATTATGCAGATAATTATGTTTTTAATCAACTAATTGTGACCAGTGTAACACCACATCAAGTATGAACATTCAACATACTTTAGTATATGTAAATGACATGCAACAATGCCTGCAAAAACAATATGTTTAAAGATAATGATCAGGAAAGGGGTATCCCTGACACTTTTAAAATTCTGTTTACTAAAGAGCAGTGTGTGTTCACAATACTGTATATAAGTACCTCTAATTGAACTGTGCATACTGTAAGTAAGCAGTCTGTCAAACATTATGCACCATAAGAACAATGAGCCCATCAAATGAACAGTAAGTCATAACCACAAAATACATTAAAGACAGTCAGAGGCCATTTGGCATGAAAGAAAATCACAACTTGGAATATGAAATAATAAATAAGCATTTACAGTAGCTCAACATTTAAACATATTGACTATGCACACGTGTAATGTCTATATGCTAAACTGACCTGTTTGCATTATGACTCGAATGCACCAGAAACAAAACACTTTACATTAACTAATTACTATCAGCAACAAATACCATTGCAAAAATGCTGTTTTGACAATAAATCCACTTTCAGTAGGTTATAACCACTTTCTGAGAGCATCTTGCTGAACAGTAGTCGGCAAGCAGACATTTTTTCAGTCTCTGAACTTTGGCTGAAAGGTGTCCAGGATCCAACTCAACTAGTACTTTTTGGAACATCTCAAGACCATATCTGAGGTTCTTGGGGTATCTCAGATTAAAGGCATAGAACAGTCCCAACAGATAGCAGCAGACCCCCAAGATTGTTGAGGGCAGTGATGCCCTTAATCACAATACCTACATCAGTAGGTTCATTCATTGAGTTCTCTTGGTTCTGCAGCAGGTAGATCTTCATCTTCATCATCACCTCCTCTGTCAACTTCTCTTCTACTCTGACAGGTGCACCAGCAGCTTCCTTCCTGCACACATTGTGAAGATAATTGTTTAGAGCTCACTTTCAGGCTAAATGTTACAAGACACACAGACACACATTGAGCAATCCTAGCTGTCTCCACACATGCAGCCCTGGGCATAATCTTTAATCAGTTGGACCAGACATGCAACGGATGCAACAGCCATTCAGCCAATGTCACAACCTCATTCTCTGGACATCACTATGCTGTTCCTTTGCATGTGATGGTCTCATCCACGATGACATTAAAACGTCAAAACATTTATTTTACTAACTTGAAAGTCCTTGATCTTGACACTATCTTCTTCCAGATGGTCGATGAGACATCGGATGATGACCTCTCGTGTTCGTTGATTGGGGATTCCTCTCTGCCTTAGTAGCTATTAAGACATACATTTAGAAATGAATAATCAGGAGAGAGAGAGTTGCAGGGGATAAAGATGAGTTTAGCATAAATTAATATAGTAATTATTGTCATTAGCCAGGTGAAATATAATTAAAGCAGTTAGAGTAAATGAAAGTTTCATACCTGAAGTACAATACTCATTTGTGCCCAAACTGCCCTTCTTGGACTGGAACATGGACAGTAGTTTGGGGGTATAGAAGTCCAACATTGCCATACATTTTGGCTCAAGATTCAGTGTGGTGATCATCCTGAACTTTGCACTAACCTGGAAGACAGAGATGAGGGGAAGAGAGTAAAAAAGAAGACATGTAGATAATAATGTAGGCCTATACCTGTGCATTTTATCTTCATTGTACACACCATTGTATGCAGCTGTGCATAGCTTGTAATAAATGCAAAAAGTCACAATGACTAGAGGGCTTGCACATTCCTCTCACTGTAACCTTAACTAGCTGCAAACCTTTGTAAATAACATAAGTTATACCCAATACATTTGTGTAGCCTATATGCACAAAGATACAGTAAATCTACTTACCAATATTTGCAAACACTCTCCAGGTTTCTTGTTGAAGAAGATGTGTGCTGCTGCTGTTTGTTGACAGAATGTTCCAGTAGAATTTTCCCATGAACCCTTTTTTTCCCATGAACCCTTGTGTACAATTTTGAATCTTAGTCATAATCTACTCAATTGTTTAAGTTGTTGTGAGAGATGAAAGATTATTAAGTTGGAATGAATAATAATTAAGGGTCTTTTTAAATTGATCCATATAAGTACTCCATACTCAAATATTATGAAGGAAAATTACCAAAACAAATTGAGTATAATTCATGAATACAATCAGTTGGTCAAATACTAATTTATTCTCATGAAATTAACTCAAATAATATATGTACATCTAACTCAAAAAGAACAGTTGGATTTTTACTCATTTTGTTTGGTGTGACCTACTCAAACAATCACATACATGATATTCAGTGATTTTATTGAGTAAATATAACTTTTTCTAATAGTGCTATTTACTCGGTCACAGAATCCTTTCTTAGAGTGTAGGTGTTAAGCGACGAGCATGTGACGTCATTAAATGCTAACTCCATTAGTGTAGGTGTTAAGCGACGTGCGCGTGACGACATTAAATGCTAACTCCATCCGTGTAGGTGTTAAAGGGCAATTCCAGGCTAAACCATATTCCCCCCTTAATTTGCCTTTTATCATGATTGTTCCTACCTGGTTTGGTGGACTTCTGTTATTGTCGCCCTTCTTCATAGATCTCCCGAGTTGTCCCGACCCCATCCTCACAGCGAAAATGCGGCTAAATACACACAGACAAAAGCACACATTTTTCCGGTTCCAAAGTTACTTTTTTCTTCATGAATCTTCTTTTTATAGTTCCAAGAGACGAATGGACGTGCTGTCACCACTTACAGTAATCCATGAGCAGACGGTTGTGTTTACTTTCCACAGAGCTTAGGCGATTTCCGGTTACTACGCTTTTAGAGTAACTTACGCATCTACGTAACGTAGGTATGTAACTAAAGGTACGTAACTAAAGGTATTCTAGAAGCTTACTGCGCTTCTAGACCTGGCAGTCGCTTATCTCCTGATTAGGGAGTATGTGTGGCACTGAGGCTTGGTGATTTGATTGTCTGTCTTGTTCCTTAAAATTTGTATGTGCCGTTTCCCAAATACTTATGGTACAGTATGACACAGACCTGAACCTACTTGCTCACTTGTTGTGAGTCACTGCAGTGCAAGAATATCCAGCAATACAAGAATACCTGTGAAATGTAAAAATATCCCAGCATTCTCAGAGATGTGTGTGTGTGTGTCATCACTTCCTGTCGTCAGAGGCAGGTCATCATCTGCCTTCTGGT
>NC_137812.1:29351431-29353931 GCF_963921795.1 Nannobrachium achirus | reverse complement strand
GAGAACCGGAGCGCTCGTCGTGCGGCGCGGGGCGGAAAAAGCGGTCGCTTTGATCCACAACAACAACAACGACAAGTCAACAATGTAGCGTCGGCAGGAATGATAGCGCCTCACCCCACGGAGGTTAGGGTTAGGGTTAGGGTTAGGCATAGTTTTACTGAGGTTAAGGTTAAGGTTAGGGTTAGAGTTGTGAATGGCTGTTGTCGCCATTTCATGGTGATTACGCAGAATTACACAGGTGCGCTGATAAGAGACTATCAAAGTGAATTGATCCAGATGGTGTTAGGGGTGTGCAGGTGAACGACAAAACGAGTGCTCTTACCACGATCTAACTGAGTTACCCAATCTAACTGTAACACACATAATATATATATATATATATATATATATATATAGTATCTTATATTTTTCTTTTACAAATTTATATATATATAAAAATATATATATATATATTTTTTAAATGTAGGAAAAGAAAATTAGATTTTTACTTGTGACACACAAAAATTGGCCCGTGACGCACAAATGGGTTTGGGAAACAGTACTGAGTGTGATGGAATGTTTGCTGTTGTTGTTATTGTTGTCATCCATCTATTCATGGTATTCAGTTGCAGACATCTTGGTGGGGAACAGTGGATGATCAAATTGCAGGTGATTATCTACAAACGACAAGCATGGCCAATGAGCTGTGGCACTGCGCCAAATCTACGTCATGAGAATACTATGAATAGCCTGCAAGTTCAATAATGTAACTATACTAGAGGTTCGCGGCCCTTCGGGCCGCTCACATCTAGAGTCCACGCCCGCTTTTTTTTTTTTTTTTAATTTTTAAAAAAAGTAAAAAAAAAAAAAAATGTGAAAAAAAATTATGTTTTTTGAAAAAAAAAACAAGTTTTGGCCTAATTGTGTTATTATTGTTACTGTAATAGGCCTGCCAATGTTTTATTTTCATTATTTCAATGTTTTCATTTTAGCAACACACACACACACACACACACACACACACACACACACACACACACACACACACACACACACACACACACACACACACACACACACACACACACAGACAGACAGACAGACAGACAGACAGACAGTATCTTGCTGTGAACTCTAGATGTGAGTGGCCCGAAGGGCCGCGAACTTCTTGTAAGATACAGGCTCTCGGCTAGCGATTGAGTCTCTCTCTCTCTCTCTCTCTCTCTCTCTCTCTCTCTCTCTCTCTCCCCCTGTGCAGCGGCCCCCCCCCTTCCCTCTTGTAACCTGAGACTCTCTCTCTCTCTCTCTCTCTCTCTCTTGCTCTCTAGCGAATCAGCGGACGGCTGTGCCGTGCATTCTACCGACAGCGGAGCTAGCTATGAGTTGAAGTGGATGTAAAGGGGGCGTGTATGGCCTTCTACCGACATCGGAGCTAGCTATGAGTTGAAGTGGATGTAAAGGGGCGTGTATGGCCTTGGAAGTGGGATGCGGCTCTAAGAAAAATGTAATAGTAGATGAGATCCACTGAGGTATCAAATATATAGTGGGGGTCCCTGCTTCATCTCTCTCTCAATTAAGGGGTCCTTGGCCTGGAAAAAAAAGACCCTTGCTGTAAGCTCAATTCATACTCCAGTGCACAACAGTGTTGCTTGCCGAAAAGCAACAGAGCTTTAGGTTGTTTTGGGCAAGCAACAGTGACATGTGATGGAGTATAATTTAGGCGATAGTGGCATATGGGGTTGGTGTGCCTCACTTGCCTTCTGGTTTGGCTGTCCCTCAGGTTATGGCAAGATGCCTGAAATAGGCATCTTGGTTGCTCTCCCAAAAGGTATTGGATCCTGCATTAGTCTCAAGAGGTTTTAAATCTATTGGTGATTTAGGAACGAGCCCTTTTTATGTTTTCTTTTAAACTTTTCTCATTACTTTTGGCAGAGGTTGATCAAATATATCTTCCTCTCTCTCTCTCTCTCTCTCTCTCTCTCTCTCTCTCTCTCTCTCTCTCTCTCTCTCTCTCTCTCTCTCTCTCTCTCTCTCTCTCTGTCTCTCTTAATTTGTGTGAAGAACGTGACCAGCTCCTTTTTCTCTCTCTCCACTGCTTCTTTCTCTTTTATTACCTCTGTCTACTTTATCCCCCCCTCTAGCTCTTTATTAAACAATATGCCTTTTCAGGTAATTGTATCCAATCAGGATAGAGAACTTAGTCATGCAGGATACAGATTAATCAAGTGCAATTAGAAGTTACGGGGAAAAAGATGGGTTACAAAAATCGTGGGATCAAAATGTAAATGTTAGAAGTGATGACACCAAGAAATGAGCAGACACAACTCGAACTGGAACACTTGAAGCTGATGAATCGGTACTCTCTTCTGATTGGCTCACATTTTGCGACACGCTTGAAAATGTATTTTATGTTTATTAGGAGAGATAGGATAGATAGGAGAGAAAGGGAGACAACCAGACTGCTCCCGTCATACAGTCTGGGAGACGGGAATGCCAGCTTACGTTACTCGGTATTTCAGGA
>NC_137812.1:29326431-29346431 GCF_963921795.1 Nannobrachium achirus | reverse complement strand
CACGCACGCACGCACACACACACGTGTGTCTCTCTACAATATCACACTAAGTCCTCATTCTTCCGTCATGAACACCAACGCACCCTACTGCACCCATGATGGTATAGATACTGTACATAGGTACAACACACACACACACACACACACACACACACACACACACACACACACACACACACACACACACACACACACACACGTGTCTCTCTACAATCTCACTAAGTTCTCATTCTTCCGTCATGAACACCAACGCGCCCTACTGCTGCCATGGTGTATTGCAGCAGCTGGTATTGCGCGCGCACACACACACACACACACACACACACACACACACACACACACACACACACACACACACACACACACACTATCTTTATCTATCTTTTCCTACTTCTCTGTAACTTTGTAAATAACTGTATACTGCTGTGCTACAACTGGACAACTGAATTTCCCCCTTGGGATAATAAAGGTATCTATCTATCTATCTACACACACACACACACACACACACACACACACACACACACACACACACACACACACACACAAAATGCACACCTTTTCCTACAGTACTGTATGTACGTGTGCCTGTCAGAGGGGCAGGGGCTGACATTTCTAAAAGGGCCTTTTGGTGAAAATATTGAAAATAGCAAACCTCCAAGCTCTACGGCACGTGGTGAGGTTGGAGGTTGGCTATTTTCGGTACTTGATGATACCACACCAAACTATAAGCATAAAAAGGCAATAATGGAGAGTATTGCATTCTACACAGTGAGGGCAATCCTTTCAACATAAGATGCTGCATTAAAGTTCAGGAGAGTTTAGACAAGGCAATTCTCTTGAATGCTGCCTTCAGGTATGGCATGGAAAGAGGGCATCTGCATTTCTTTCACCATAGTAAAAACTGCATTCATGGTCTGTAGAGGGCACTCTTTACAGATACATTAGGTAAAAGGGCAGGGGCTCAAGCCCCCTTTGATGTCCATGTGTGCACGTGCCTGGTGCCTGTACTGTATGGGCCAGTGGCAAGGATTCTATTGAAGCCCCAGGCCATCTCCTCATACATATCGCCTGCCAGCAGTGGCGGGTAAAATACTCACAGTTTTTACTTAAAGGACCTCTTCACCACTTTTCAACCTATCTTCTTATAATTGGCCCTAACTGTTTAGGGAAGGACATCGGAATCGGCCAATATCAAAAATCGGCAGGTATGATATCAAACCGGCCAAATCGGTGACCGGCAGGTCACTGACACAAATACCAGTTTTATGCCAATTGTGTCTATGGCACTGCACAGCATGATGCTGTGGTCCTGTGACTAAAGTACACAGTAGCAGCCAGTCTACTTAGTGGCATTCTACAGAATACAGATGGTGCTGATTACCTTTGCAATGGAAGGATATATTCCATAATCCTGTGTCAATGTCATCTCCAAAAAGAAGGGGAAAAAAGCATGCGTCACCTGCTTTCCTCCTGCCTAGTCCAGATGGTCATATTAGACTGGATATTTTCTGTGATTTTGGATATTGTACTATTGTGATTGATTTGGCAATAGTGTTTTTCTAGCTTATTGGTACTTGGTAAAAAAAGGGTATTGGAGCAACCCTATTTTCTAGTTCTTAGCTAAAGAAATCGGCTTTGGCAGGTCAGACCTTCATAAAACCGGTGGATCGGTATCGGCCAAGAATTTTGCAATCGGTCCATCTCTACTAATGTTCATGATAAAATAGCAGTGGCGTCAGTTCAGCAAAAAGCTAAGGTATGGCAACATGACTGGTGTCTTGCACGTGCACGAAGGCATGATGAATTTAGCTGTGTGTGGATGAGCAAACACCCTGTTCCTCACAGTTTCACACCCCTGTTGACAGGTCAGATGCCCTTGACCAACCTGTAAGAGAGGCGTTGGTACATCAGCGACATCCTCCCCGTCCCAGGCTTGCCTCCCACAACGACAGCCAATTTGTGGTGAACATCACAGCCAATTGTGTTTGTTGGAACAGCCTGGCAAAGCCTGGAAGCCCTATAGTCTCCTCCACCAGTGTTGACTTTGACAGCAAAGTGTGAATTCATTTTAGTCATAGTCATTTTTAATACATTTTCATTTAGTTTTATTCACGTTTTAGTCATGTGAAATCTTTTAGTTTTAGTCTAGTTTTAGTCGACTAAATAATAAATATCATACGATTTTAGTCTGTCAAATCTGCAGTTGATTTTGTCGACCAAAAAATATATGTTGGCGGGCCTTGATGGTGTCATATAGTAATGCCTGATTTTACACTTGATTGCATGCTGAGAATAGCCGATCTACAAGCTCACAACGTGTAGATCTGCTGTTTTCAGAGCACAAAACCCGAGCTCAACCAAACATAACATTTCTTGTCTTTTAGTTCTACTGGATCACTTCTCCACTAGTGCCTCCATAACATTTTAGTCTAGTTTTCATTTATTTGTTGACGAAATTGTCAGCATATTTGGCCTTTAGTTTCTAGTCTTCATAGCTTAGTTTTTATTTTGTTTTCGTCAAGGAAAAAAGGTAATCGACAAAAATGTTTTGCCATAGTTTTAGTAAACATACAAAAAATAATCATAAGGGGCGTGTTACAGTAATCAGTGGTGTCAGCAATGTGTGAGCACATGTAGTGTGGGGTGTTGAATTGTGCAAACCAAAAGCTAAACCACAGAGAACCAAATGTTGTCATCAGGGGCGTCACACCAAATTCTGGGCCCTGGGTACAAGGATTCACTGCGGGCCCCCCATGAATGTTAACTATTGAAAAATAGCAGATATACAAGCTCACAGCGCGGCACCGAGTGCCGCGCTGCGAGCTTGTAGATCTGCTATTTTTGAAAAATCGTGAAAATGTGTGCCAAGAAACCTATGTTTCCATGTCAGTGATGCTCAAACCTTTTCATGTGAAGGACCCCCAAAATGATATGAATTTGGCCACGGACCATCTCAAAATATTTAGTTCCAGGGACTACCCCGGAAGCAACATTTGAGTTGTTCGCTTAAAAAATACATATTCAAAGATTTGCACACATTTTCACGACTTTTCAAAAATAGCAGATCTACAAGCTCACAGCGCGGCACTCGGTGCCGCGCTGTGAGCTTGTATATCTGCTATTTTTCAATAGCTAAAGTTACTAGGGCCATTCCACCTTGGGCCCTGGTAACTCAGTCCCACTTTCCTACCCCTTGTGACGCCCCTGGTTGTCATCTGGGAGGAGAGAGAGCCTTTTATATCTCTTTTATGTAGGGCACACTGGGAGCCCAATGCACCTGATTGGAACCCCACATTGCCCATCTGCTTGCAGGCACCTGTGGGTAGACAAAGACAGGGGAATAGAATACACAAACGCATACAGGCCCTGACAAGAGAGGCTAGGCAGGGGCTGTGCCTGCAGAAATAGGCGCTATGCACAGAAGCCATATTAGAAAGAAAATTAGCCTCTTCCTTACTTTATACCAGTGATTCGAAGGATCTATTCCAGGGGTCTTTTTCGTTTCAGGCCCAAGGACCCCTTAGCTGAGAGAGAGAGAGAGATGAAGCAGCGACCCCCCCCCCCCCCCCCCTACATATTGTATAAACCACTTAAACCGTTGATATTTTGTAAACTTGACCTTTCACTATGTACTTTTTTACCTCTACACCAAACCTATTTGCAGAAAATAGCTGATCTACAAGCTCTCAAAGCCTCGTGCTGCAGGGGGTCCCGGACCCCCTGTTGAAGACCCCTGATCTATTCCATTTAGTTTAGCACAGTGGTTCTCAAACCTTTTAATTACAAGGACCCCCATCCCTTGTTTTCCGCAGCTGGAGTCAAACTGGAGGCCTCAAGTAGGTGCGTCTAACTCTGTCTTTCAGAGCTCGGTTCTATTTCTGAGCTTTCGACACAGTGAACCAAAATACAATGTGTACTGTATAATGGCATCCCTGCACTGACAAGTTCAAACTTGTAATGTATGTACCTTTGTTTTCACTTGTTTGGCTCCTCTAAATTATCTTTTGTGAAACACAAACAAGTCTTTTTTTTTCAGTGAAATAGACGATCTTTCGGGAAGAAACCTTGTATCTCTAGATTTAGTAAATTACTGCCCTACTTCATTATCCAAGTCATGAAAGGACTGTACTATTATTTATTTTTTTGGGGGGGGGACACAAAAAGTTAGAATATAGCGATAAGAGGTTTCTGCCTGACAACAGCGATATATGCCCCGAGTATAGACCTTTTTCCAGAGCGCTGCTGTGTAGCTGCAGTGTCGCTGTGCAAAGTGGTGCCTCTGTAGCTGATGTGCTGCCTCCAGCAACTGAACTTCCCTGCGGGATCAACAAAGGTCCATCTCTCTATCTGTCTATCTATCGACATGAGGCATTGTAGCCACGTTTTATCTATTCTAGTCTACATCCACTGACGTTGAGTGCACAATTCAAACGGGAACAAAAATGTATTGATTAAAACAATAACAATTTTAAAAATGTATTGATTAAAACAATTAAAAATAAAGTATGGTAGGGTGCTCGGGTGGTGCAGTGGTAAAGGACAAACCAGTCAGTAGGATACGACTGGCTTTGCCTGTCCATGTAGCTGTATTCAGATTTTGGCACGGACATGAGCTGGGGTCAGAATGTATGTCATGTTGTTGACCCTACCGGGCGGACTCCCCAGAAATGTGGCAAGTGTACTTTGGCCTTTAGTCTTTGTTTTCTTTAGCAACACCCTGATTTGCATTCACAGATTAGCTGTCGTAGTTTAGTGGGTAGAGACTATTCTGCTTGGTGATCACAAGGTCACGGGTTCGCCCAGAGTCTATGTGTTGAGAAAGACACTGAAAGCAGCACTACTGTATGTAACTTCTTTCTGTGATGTTGTCCAATCTGTATGGTACTGTTAGTATGGAGTATGTTAATACAATATAACTTTTACAATTGGCGTGGTTGTATTTTGTCTCCCTGCTCTTCTATTGAGACTTTTAGATTGTGTCAAAGGTCATGTCTCACCTATAGGATCTGACACGAATTATGGCCAATTTATCCCCTGAGCTACTAGGCAGGCTCTATTAGCTCAATGGTAAAAATGTTGAACATCGTGAAAATAGCCGTTCTACAAACTCACATTGCCTCAAGTGCAAGGCGCTGTGAGCTTGTAGATATTTTGGGGGGTCGCGGCCTGAAGAGGTCGGAACCGTTGAGCTATAAGTGAAGCTGAAAAAACTTTTCCACAGGACTAAAAAGGTAAATAAATAAAAGATGGACACATTCCCAATCCCACCTGAGAGCTGCCTAGTGCAACTACTGTAGAACACCCCTCTGCTTCTGGTTGCTGATCAGATGAATGGAGGACAGGAAGGACTATAAAGTCATATCCTCTCATCTCTCTAGTCTCTCAATACCAGACAGTTTTAAGATGCTTCTGCCTACCCGTCTGTACTTCGGAAGCTCTGAAAAAAAATGAGTACAAAATTAAGCGGACGCTATTTAATTTCCCCACTTCCGTTTTGCCTGCGCAGTCGCGTAAATAACTCCTATGCTGGGAAATTCATAAAAGAAATATTATAAATAATAAATACATATGCATACTGTATCGTAATTGGTCGAACAGGGTATTCCAGAAGACCAGATATTAATATTCCCTTCTTTACCAAGTGCAATTACAGTCTATTTAGCATTTTGATACAAGAGATAGGCTGGCTTTAGAGACACATTTTCACGTCTAACACCAATCTAGCCTACACGCTAATGCCCTACCTTGATCACACAGCTTTCTTTCTCTCTCCAAACTACCTATCGTTACACCCTGTATCACTGTCAGTTTTGGGGCTCGGCTCACTTTGAAGTTAATTCAGGCATGGCTCTTCTTTAACCCATTCAGAACGGGTACACAATTTGTGTTTCATTATTTTATGCTTTAACTATTGAAAAATAGCAGATATACAAGCTCGGTGCCGCGCTGCGAGCTTGTAGATCTGCTATTTTTGAAAAATCGTGAAAATTAGAATTTTGACCCGATTCTATAAGTGTCTTTTGAATCCTTCTAAGATTTTTGGAAAAAACTATGTTTCTATGTCAGCAATCTGGCTAGCCATCGTCAAAGAAAAGGTCCTTTTTACTTAAATGGAGCTCAGTTAGTCTGTTCTTGAGACACTACCATGTCAGTGGTTCTCAAACCTTTTCATGTGAAGTACCCCTAAAATGATATGTATTTGTCCACGGACCCCCATCTCAAAATATCTAGTTCCAGGGACCACCCAGAAGCAAAATTTGAGTTACAAACGTTCGCTTTGAAAATACATATATTCAAAGATTTGCACACATTTTCACGACTTTTTCAAAAATAGCAGATCTACAAGCTCGCAGCGCGGCACTCGGTGCCGCGCTGTGAGCTTGTATATCTGCTATTTTTCACTGGTTAAAGCAGTCAATAATGACTAGGTCTAAATGGGTTAACAGATCACAACAATGTCACCATTTAGAAAACGCCAAAAAGCTTGCCGAAGCTTGTTTCCATTGTGGTCCACCTTGATCAGCAATCATCTGTGAAGACATTTGGTGTAGAGGGGAAAAAGCAAGGGAACCACTCGAGTCGAGGTCGATAGAGGTTTAAATGGTTGAAAATAATTGTCCATAAACAAGGTTTCTTGTAGCTAGGGGGCAATACATAAATCATATTATGTTATGTAACCCTATTTCCATTATATTATGTTGTTCATTTTATGTTATTCATCATTGTGCCCTATGATACATTATATTATTTTACATGGCGTAAGAGCCAAGATGTCTCTCTTACTGAGGCCTGATAGCTATTGTTTATGGTACCGCTTGCAGTGGTGTAAAGTAACTAAGTACATTTACTTAAGTACTGTACTTTCTTTTAGGTATTTGTGCTTTACTTGAGTATTTCCAATGTTCAGTACTTTTATGTGTACTCCACAACATCCCAGAGGCAAATACTGGAACTTTTACTCACAACAATTATTTGAAAAGTTTAGTTGCTAATTCCTTTATTGAATTTGATTATTATTACAAAACATAGGTTAACCACTTCAGCCCTATATACATTTTGACCATTTGAAAACAAGCTCACAATGTGTTGCGATGCAACGCATTCTGAGCTTGTAGATCTGCTATTCTCAAATTATTTGTATACTGTACATTGGAAAACTTGGGACATTCTGCATAATGAGTACATTTACTTTTGGTACTTTAAGTACATTTTGTACCAATACTTTTGTACTTTTACTCAAGTATATTTTGAAGTCTGGACTTGTACTTGTAACAGAGTATTTCTACATTGCATTATTGACACTTTTACTTAAGTACAGCATGTGAGTACGTTTCCCACCACTGACAGCTTGTCCTTGCAACATGACAGTATATAAGCATGGTTCTGGTTCCTAGTGCTCGCGGCAGAGCGACTGGACCACAGGCCTGTGTGTACTCAATGTACATCTCCTCTGTCCACTCACATATTAAAGCACCAAACCCTCCACCTTCTAAGTAGTGCCTCTGACCCCTTTCTTTCCTATTACTGATTGACCGTGAATTCCACCACGCTAGGAAGGTGTATTGTGAAACTATAGAACAAGGGTCTTCAGCATCTTTCAGCCCAAAGACCCGCTAGCTGGGAGAAACCTCCACTACATACTGCATAACATTGTGTTGCAGATTAAACTTTTTCATAGATTTCATAGATCAGTAGCATGTTGGATTCATGTTAATGTGTATTTTCAGACATTTTACCTCTTAAACCGTCAATACTTAGTAAATGTGACCTTTCTCTCTGAACTTGGTCCGTTCTTTTTCCCCTCTACACTAAACCTCTCCGAAAATAATATCACAAGCTCACAACACCTTGCAGCATGAGGCGGTGTGAGCCTGTGACCCTGTATAGAATGTATTGCTAATATGAGAATAATTGTATAATAGTATAATAATATATGCAGTTTATATAGGCCAATGCCCGTCGGAAAGCAAAGCATGACACTTGGTGATGCAATACCCTTTGTCAGAGTACCCGCTCGCTGCACCTGTTGTCAGAGTACTTGCAGTGCAGTAGTACCCATCATACTGTACTTGGGGTTCTATGATGTCAGGACTATGACATTATATTGATGACATGTGGGACCTCCATATATGGGTATCAAACGGGACACACACAGGCAGAGAGACAGACAGATACCTGTACATATATTCGCTTAAGGGGATAAGGATAGACAGACGGATAGATTATGGAGAATTGTGGACTTATTCCAGACAACCGCCAATCGGAAGACTCCCCACTTGGCACATCACTCCTTTGGGTCCTCTGCGATATAGACTCGCCAAGTTTAAAGTCGATCGGTCGGACGGTTCTCGAGATATGCGGAGGACATCCTTATTCCGTCACTCACTCACTCACTCACTCACTCACTCACTCACTCACGAGGTTCTATGCATTTATAGATTGCATTGAATTTAAAGTGAATTGGCAGCAATTTGGATCAGTTATCTGGTCCATTCTTCCTCCTCCTCTTGCCTCTCTCTCTCTATATCTCAGGCAGCTGTAGCTGCCTGTAGGGAGGGAGGAAGGGATGCTGATGATGTGGAGGAGAGGAGGAGGAGGAGGAAGGGGGAGGTGCCAGGGCTTCCTGCGGGGGTTGCCTGTGTGAACGTTCCCTGAATGACAATGCTGCGCATCAGGGCCACAGCACGACTCTTCAGTTAGACACACGCGCGCGCCCGCACGCACCTGCACGCTGGGAAAGAGCCTTTACCTGCACGGGGGCGTGCAGTAGCTTGACTAGAGCCATGCCAGCGTGTCCACACACACACACACACCAGTGTTACGATTGTTAGATGTCTGTTAGCCATCGTCGACCCTTCCTTCCTTTCTACGTCATTCCTCATCAATTATGTGATGGGGCATAGCTTGTCATCTCTCGCATCTCACTGACGCGTGGATTCCCGCGACCGCGCAAGATCGCACGAAGCACCCCTTCCCGACACTTATGCACTCTCTCTCTCTCTCTCTCTCTCGCTTCCTCTTTCTGTCTTGCTCTCTCTCTCTCTCTCTCTCTCTCTCTCTCTCTCTCTCTCTCTCTCTCTCTCTCTCTCTCTCGCTTTCTCCCCCCCCCCTCTCTCTCTCTCTGCAGAGAGTCAGCTGGAACAAGCTTTTATCATATCGATAGCGTACCCGTTAGTAGCCTGTAAACTCCGGGAATTAGACTAGATGATGAGAAGAGAAAGGGGAGCACGTAGTAGGCCTGTGACGTTGACAGTACTGATGCTGTAATATTCTGTACTATGTGTATATATATATATATATATATATATATATATATATATATATATATATATATATATATTGTCTCTGTCGGGCAGAAACCTTGTATCTCCAAGGTTCAAGTTTGTACGTTTTTTCACCAAGTAAAGCCCTGCTTCATCATACAAGGCTGTCGCACAAAAGTAGTGAAAACAGCCGATCTACAAGCACACAACGCCTCGCACCATCTGCTATTTTCACTAGTTTAGTTCATTTTTTTAAATGATAAAAACGAACGGTTTTGGACATACAAGGTTTCCACCCAACAACGACGATATATAGGTATATATATAAGTGTTCAAGGTGGAAGGGAGGGGGAGAGAAATAGCTGAGTTCTCATGGAGTTTAGTCAGGCCAGTGATCCAAACGTGAATTATTCTTTCCAAAGGGAAAGGGCTTCTGAATGTTCCAGCACCCTGGACAGCGCCAGAGGCTCGTCTGTGTTGTTCCAGAACCATGGACAGCGTCAGGTATTCTCATTGGTGTAACTAATATACTTCCAAGTACAATTTAATGGAGTATTTACAATTTTCTGTACTTTTACTTCTACTCCACTACATCTCAGAGGCAAATATTTTACTTTTACTCTACCACAATTATTTGAAAACTTTAGTTACTTTGTAGATTTTGATTATTTTTTACAAAACATACATAACCAACTCAACCCTATAGAGCATCGCAGCGGAAGTGGATTCCTGGGGTCACTTAATATTCCCCATTCATTTTCGCCATAGACTTTTACAAAAATATTTATAACAATTATGTTAAGCCTCGAACCAAGCCATCCAGGATGGAGGTGAATCATGATCATATAACCTTTTTTTCTATGAAAAGAACATTTTGAAAATCGCTAAACAAAGGGTAGTTATTAAATGTAGTATATCAAATAATGTAATATTAAAATATGTTTTCTCATAGGATCAAAGGTTATATGATCATGATTCACCTCCATCCTGGATGGCTTGGTTCGAGGCTTAACATAATTGTTATAAATATTTTTGTAAAAGTCTATGGCGAAAATGAATGGGGAATATTAAGTGACCCCAGGAATCAACTTCCGCTGCGACGCTCTATACCCTAACTACAAGCTCATAATGCCTCCCGACTCATTGTGAGCTTGTAGATCTGCTGTTTTCAAAAGATCTTTATAGCCTATATATTATATATTATTATATTATATGTTTTACATTTGAAAACTTGTGAAATGGGACATTCTGCATAATAATGAGTACTTTCTACTTTTACTAAATTTGTAATTCCGGACTTTTACTTGTAACAGAGTATTTCTACAGTATTGATACTTTTATTTAAATAATGATTTGCGAGTACTTTTTCCACCATTGGGTATTCTGAGACTGAGACCCTTCAACACGTGTCATTCTTATACCTGAACAAACACGTTCTGTTGTTCACTTTTTGGACTTTTATTTTGGACACGTGACAGCTGGATGGGTAGAACAAACAGCTTGCCGAGCATCGGCGTATAATAGCAGCACGGGCCTCCTATGGCTCGTCAAAATAATGCACTATAGCCAGACAGACGGTTTGGAGGAAAGAAAAACAGAGGAGGGGAAAAAAATAAACTCGATTTCAAACAAACAGCGTTTCCTCGAAACCAAGGCCAGTGGCCATTAATAAAATGTTATTTCAACTTAATTTGGTGGCTTTCTCTATCTTAAGGGATAACACAGGATCTTCCCTGAAAGTGGATGAATTTTATTGGTTTGCCATATTGTTGAGCAGATGAGTCTATAGAGCCACCCCAGAACGCACACACGCAAGCACACGTGCGGTCGTGCGTGCCTCGCCGAAACCAATGCACCGTGTTGTAAGCACAATTGTCCAAAAATGAAATAAGAATCCCATGCTAACGCCATTGCCGGGTGGCGTTAGCATACTAAACCGTGAAAGCGCCTAATTACTTGCGCCAGCAGAGCGCGCAAGTACTGCGTTCAGTGCCGTCTGCTTCCGGCCAGCAGTACAAAGGCAGGGCCTTTAGCCAATGAGGGAGAAGCATTCTCTGTGACATCACCACCAACAAGTGCAACTTGATACAAACCAGTAAGACACCTAAGGGCGAGGTCGCACCATGTCTTGGCCATCTGGCCAGTGATGTGTATCGGACCAGTTACCCATATATGGAGACCCCTGATACCCATATTTGGAGATCCATGTAAATGGAGATATGAGACCCCAACATGCTTACTCAGTTATTTGTTATGTGAAAGTCCTATGACGTCCATGACATTTGACATCATACATACAATCCCTTTTATGCCCAAATATGGAGATCCCTGTCTTTAGAAAAAGCCACTCAGATATGGCTGTCTTGGCCAACTGTCTTGTATCCATATGGATTCTGTTAGTGTGGTATGTGGCCGATGTGGCCTCCATATATGGGCATTCCCATATTTATATTGATGTCATCAGGGATCTCCATATAAGGGCATAAAAGTGATTCTGTTAGTGTGGTTCCCCTGTCATCTCAGTGATGTCAGAGGGTGATGTCAGAGCGTCAAACCGAGCATAGACAGACAGAGACAAGATGTGACCGTTTTCATACTAAACGGTGACCTACGGTCACAATAACATCGCGCAAGTTGGCACCTCGACTTACGTGAACTTGCCCACCACCAACCAACAAGTGTCATCAGCTCGTCACATACCAACATATACCCAGCACCGAACGAGGTACTTACGCACTCTGCTGGCGCACAAGTAGGCCATAATATGGCCACGGGTGCACAAGACGCAAGTTGGCACCTCGAGTCGACAACTCGAGTGTAGTTTTGTTATTGTACTGTGTGTTGGTGCTTTTGACACTTGGCTTGCACGAGAGAGAGCGCCGCGTGAGCATCATCATCTTCTTCCTTGGGAAGGAGCTTGGAGAGAGAGAGGTTGGGGGGGGGGCGTCATGCGCTGCAAGGCTTGGCCACAGATTTGAGCGCGGCGCTCGGGTAGCGTCAAATTGATCAGATGTTCACTGCGTGGCTCAACGACAGGCTGATTGCGAGCCGAGGCTAAACGCGCTTTCACTTCCTTGGGGCTTTTTTTTATATATATATATATTTATATATTTGGCTTTCCACTGCTCATATTATCTCCAAGGCGATAGCCTACGAGCTCCGGACCGCCGATAGCGCATTCGTTCACCACGTCCCTCGAGGCGGGCGAGAGAGAGAGAGAGCGAGCGAGCGAGCGAGCGAGGAGGGGGGGAAGAGAATATTCACACGAGAGAGCGAGAGAAGAGAGATTGGGGGGAGATTGATTGGACTGGCTCTGCTGCGGGGCTTTTTGGAGGCTTCTTTTCGGGGTTTTTTTAAGGGGGGAATAAGAGCCTCGGAGGGCCCGGGGGCGATGCTTCTGGGCGGGGATGGTGCACGGTCTGTGTCGGGTTGCTGCGCCCTGCCTGGTGGCAGAGCAGGAGGAGAACACTCGGCGAGCCGCTGCTAGTGCCGCGATCATCCTCCACCCGCGCCGTCGTGCTTTTTTCCGACCCAGAATTGATGATGCTGCTTCCTCAGCCAGCCGTGCTCTCACGCTCCTCCGGATCTTCATCTGCTGCCCGCACGGGGAAAACCTGCTCCTCCCGCCAACCTTGGATTATAGATGATCATTGTGGACAGTGATTTTTTTTCCCTTCTGTTTGTTGTTGGTTTGGTTTCAGAGAAAGGAAGAGAGATATTATAGATTTGAAGGACCGGTGTGTTTTTTTTTGTCTCCAAACGCGCGCTCACGCCCAAAATCAGTGACCGCCGCCTTGGTTTTGATGGTTGAACATATAGCCTATCTACTGCACCGTCCATCTGGCAAATATCAACAAATGTCACCCAGCTCCGCTGCCGGGGAAGCCCCTTCGTTGGCGTTCTGCGTGTAACAGAGAAAGAGTGAGAGAGAGGGGGAGAGAGAGAGACGGCTGAATATTGGCCGTTATACCACTTCAAACATTGCGGATAAGGCACATTAAATCGATCATAGAACCATTTGAAATGTTCTGTTTTCTAAAAATCGAAATCAAAAGAAAGATCTATTTTTATCTCGTGGAAAAGGGGACCTATAGGGGGTGAAAAAAACACAACAACTGCAGACCCTGTTAAGATGCACTAGGCTGTGGAAAAAGACGCAGTGTCGAGTGTATAACCTACTTAGTGGAAATGATTGCAATATGTATTTAGCCTAATTGACGAAGCTCCCATCTATGCATTCTGGTTGCAAATGTTTCAGGGTGGGAAACGATCGATCTGTTTGCTTATTGAAATGCAAGAAGAACCCGTTTACACTTTGAGAGGATTTTCCTGACCAAAAAAAAAAAAAAAGGATACCTTTCTTTTCCAACAAGACACAAAAAATCACTTAGCTACAACAACAACACCGTTTTTATTGACTTATTTATTTCCTATTTCCATAACCGGTGTATATAGACTTTCCTATACAGTGATTTTTCCCCCCATCCTCTCCAGAAAAAAAAATTACATAAACACCCAGCTCTCTCTGCCATTCTCATTCCAAACACACCGTTCGCTTTTTCCCTTTTCCACCCCCTCCCTCTCCTCCTCTCCTCCTCCCCCCGCCCCCCCCCCCCCTCCCCCCCACACACACCAATGGAGGTATCTTCTCGGCGTTAAGGACCTGCGAGATTGAGAGCAAGAGAAGGAGCACGAGAGAGAGACAGAGAGACAGAGACAGACAGACAAGAGAGAGAGAGACAGACCAGAAACACACAGAAGAAGAAGAGAGAGCAGTGCCTGCCACAGTGAAAAGCTCCACCATTATTCCTGCATGTGTCTTTAGAGAAGCGGTGGTGGCTGCTATGATGCTGTTGACGGGGCGGTGGAATGTGGACGGCGTGTCGCACTGAGAACCCCCCCTCGCGGCTCCCTCTTCTTCTTCTTCTCCCTAACCACTGGTGGTGTTTGGTGTCTACAGAATGGCGCGCTTCGGAGACGAGCAGCCCAACAGGTACGGAGGAGGAGGAGGCGGAGGAGGAGGAGGAGGAGGAGGTGGTGGTGGCGGTGGTGGCGGGGGTGCCGGCGGACAAGGGGGGCCCGGAGGCCGCGGCGGCAGCAGGCAGGGAGGGCCCCCCGGCCCCCAGCGGATGTACAAGCAGTCGATGGCCCAGAGAGCGCGGACCATGGCCCTGTACAACCCCATACCCGTCCGGCAGAGCTGCCTAACAGTCAACCGCTCCCTCTTCCTCTTCAGCGAAGACAACTTTGTGAGGAAGTACGCCAAAAAGATCACCGAATGGCCATATCCTTTGATTTGTTGCTTGTTTGTTTGTTGATGTGCTGTGTGTGTGTATGAGCTGAATGCTGTTCAAAGGCAGTGGTTCTCAACCTTTTCAGGCCGCGACCCCCAAAATAATCATATTTTAACTGGAGACCTCCCACCCTGACGAAGAGTTTAGGCATTACATTTTGTATAACACAGTTCTATTGTGAAAATAGCAGATCTACATGCTCACAGCGCCTCGCAACGCGAGGTGTTGTAGGTATTACAAAATCCTTAAATTGTCACTTTAGAAATCTTCAGATACCCTCTACACTTAAACGTTATCTCGGTTTGTTTACTGTTGAGTGAGAAAACAATGTCTCACATTAAGCTAACGATCTGGGGACCCCCCAAAATTATTCCGGGACCCCCCTGGGGGTCCTGACCCACAGGTTGAGAACCACTGCTGTAAGGTGTACACTGACTGGACTATTTTTTGGTCCTGTGTTTGGTGTGTGCGTGTGTGTGTGTGTGTGTGTGCGTATGTGCGTACATGTGTGTGTGTGTGTGTGTGTGTGTGTGTGTGTGTGTGTGTGTGTGTGTGTGTGTGTGTGTGTGTGTGTGTGTGTGTGTTAGTGAAGCATGTGTGTGGCTTGTTGAGTATAACCTGCTTTTACTTTTTACTGCTGTTTTTTATGTACAGTTAAAATGTCACGGTGGAGTTTAACTTGGAGAGTGTACACTTTTGCCTGGTCACATTTGGACACTGTGAGTTCAACCAACACAATGGGTTTGACTGCATGTGTGTCATAATTGCTGCTGGAGTCAGGCCTTCTTCCATGGTTTCTGATGTTCATGATGATGATGTTGATGATGCTGGTCATGCTAGATGTTTGGCTCACACACACACACACACACACACACACACACACACACACACACACACACACACACACACACACACACACACACGTACGTTACAATGCATGCATGCAATATTTATCTGGAACCACAGTTTCTGAGCTCAGAGTGTGTGTGTGTGTGTGTGTGTGTGTGTGTGCGCGTGCGTGCGTGTGGCCGTGTGCGCGCATCAACACTAGGCTGGGCATAGTGTTTGTGTTTGTGTGTGTGTGTGTGTGTGTGTGTGTGTGTGTGTGTGTGTGTGTGTGTGTGTGTGTGTGTGTGTGTGTGTGTGTGTGTGTGTGTGTGTGAGTGAGAGAGGGGTGGGGGGGTGGGGGGGTTGTAGTCAGAGCTGAGTGCTGATGTCAGCGTTATGAAGGCTTAAGCACCATGCAACCAGAGGGAGAGCGAAGATAGAGGAAATGACTCTCTCTACCTCTCTCTCTCTCTCACTCTCTCCACCCCCTCCCCCCTCTAATTACTACTGACCATATATGGACAGCCTGTGGCTTTGCCTATAGCTATGGAAAGAGCCGTAATAGACAGGAGGACATGTCCATCCATCCACTCCCATTGTTGTAACCTGCAGGCTTCTCCATCCTGCTGTGTTTCAGCTGTCTTGGTTTGGCTGTTTTCCACTGAACCGTGCTGTCTTAACATATCTCACACAGGCTCTGGATGTGTTTCCATATACACTATACAGCTTGGTTGTCTTTTCTCTATAGCTCTATAGCTAGAGCTTATATATCAGCTTTCGCCTATGTCTTAGCTAGAGATGTGCCGATTGATCAGTGAGTAATCGCGATCGGCCGATAATGCCTCTATCGGCTTTGATCGGTATCGGCTTTGCCGATCTACAAGCTAAATTTTCATTGTGGGACTGAATGTAACCTCAGCTTCAACTTCTACAAGTTGAATTGGATACTAAAGGACCTCAGCCTGCAATCTCCTAATGTTTATACTTAATATAGAACGTCAATGTTTTGTAAAAAGACTCATTAAATATATAAATGCTGCTACAGTAACACAATAAATAGAAGAATGTATGGATTTGACGCTGTGATCAGGAATATCGGTATCGGCAGATACTGATTCCAGTTGATTGAAAATCGCGATCAGAGCATCTCTAATCTTAGCTTTATTTAGTAGGCCTACTACCCTGGTTCTTCTGGTCATGATGGAAATCTAAAGAAAGCTTGTAGATCGTCTCTTTTCACTAGTTTAAATCGTTTTAGAAATAAACACAAAACGAACGGTTTTGGACATACAAGGTTTCCACCCGACAGCAACGAAATGGGCGTCCGTGGCCTAATGCATATCGTTGCTGTCGGGCAGAAACCTCTTATCTCCACAATTTCACTTTTTGTGTTTTATTCGTAAATCGACGCCCTACTTGATCACACTACAGCGTCACACACACACACACACACACACACACACACACACACACACACACACACACACACACACACACACACACACACACACACACACACACACACACACACACAAGCAGCAGCAAAAGTAGCAGATCCGCAAGCTCGAAACGCGATGCCAAGCGACGTGTTTTGAGCTTGCTGATCTGCTACTTTTGCTACTTTTGAATTTGAATCCTGAAAAGTGTGAGGTTCCTGTCCGACGAAGACAACATCAAACTGGCTCCTTGAAATGAAAGCGGTTGAGAATCACGATGCTACAGTATATGTTGACAAAGTTCCACAGAACATATTACCATACGTGTGGTCTCAGCGTCTTAGCTTGGTGACAGCTTTTGGCTGGTGTTTCGTTGGTTCTGTAGGGTCCTTCAAGGGTCTTTCTAATAGTAATTTTCTTGAATGAGCTCTGAAAATATGTGGGAATTCAATGCACGCATTTGTGGATATGGATTCATCAAGGCGGGTGATGGTGTGTGCGTGCGTGTAGGGAGGCATACCGTTCGTTTTGTATTTAGCATCTTAAAAGTGATTTAAAATAGTGCAAATAGCTGATCTGCAAGCACACAACGCCTCACGAGGCGTTGTGTGCTTGTAGATCTGCTATTTTCACTATTTTCTCTCTTATCTGCTATTTTCACTAGAGCTTTTAGATCTGCTATTTTTACTAGTTTTGTGCAACAGTATTGTATGATGAATCAGGGCTTTACCCTGATGATCACTACATATTGTATCACACACAGAAATGGAGGTAGAATATAAAACAATTCCTTAGTAAAAAAATAAATTAATAACAATAATTGCTCTCTGAAAATATACTGAGAAGTTATCGTGAATATTGCTCAAAGGATTCAATAATCAGCTCATTATGGTGTATTATAACGCTGCAACAAGGCTAGCATTGACGATTGAACTGGTTGAGATTTAGCCCATTTAAACCGGGAAAGCATCTGCGTCAATGCTTAAAAAATAGCAGATGTATTTTGTTTTTGCTATTTTCAAAATGTTCAAAAATAGCATATGTACAATTTCACTTCGTGCCGGGCTGCGAGATCGTACATCTGCTATTCCCCAACGTTCTGTTGATCTTGAAAGAAGTACTGGTTTAGAAGGCATTGGTAGAATCTGCCTTGGCTCCTTTATGTTTTTGCTCCCCCGTCCCCCGTCCCTCCCCCCCAGAGGGACCCTCCCTCCGGTGGTCCCTGTTTCTACCCCGAGACATTAAGCCACCAGCAGGGGTTTAGCCAACCAAGGGCATGGCACATCAAAGCCCGGGCAACGCACGCACACCGCACATTACACTACTACACCCCAAGGGGGAGCCTGTGTGTGTGTGTGTGTGTGTGTGTGTGTGTGTGTGTGTGTGTGTGTGTGTGTGTGTGTGTGTGTGTGTGTGTGTGTGTGTGTGTGTGTGTGTGTGTGTGTGTGTGTGCGTGTGTCTAATTACTCTGCTAGCCTAAATGCCATGCACCCTGCCAGCGCTGCATACAGTAGAGCAGCTTGATGGTTGTTGTCGCTGCTGTAGCCTACAGCGCATGACGCTGGGAGAGAATGCTGCTATACACTCTGCTCTAGCTTTGTTGTGTTGAAGTACATTATTGTTATGGTTATTATTATCGGCCAGTGACATTTTGATTGATTGATTGATTGAATACGTTATTAACAGTTTGCAAAACGTGCAGAAGTACAGTTATACAATGATGCTAAAAGGATCACACAAAAAGCCCTCTCCAATGCTAGGAGCAATACAAGCGTATTTACTGAAAAACATGGGGCAAATGTTATTTTGCCAAGCTAGCAGACCTGTCTAGGTCCAGTTGCAGGTTGCAGACAGGTGTTCTTTTATGGTGGTTTTGAAATAGGGTAGGGAAGGCACACTTTTTGATGGCTGGTGGTATGGCATTCCACATTTTGGTGGTATAATATTAGTATTAATTCATCCCCATAGCAGTTGTTCTCAAAGTGTGGTCCGGGGGTCCCCCAGGGGTGCTCGTTGAGGTGGTTCCAGGTGGTCCCACCCAGCTAAATCTGTTAATATAGCATCAAATTCTAGTTTAAACACTTTAAACCTATATTTTCAACAAGCTCGCAATGTGAAGCGTTGTGAGCTTGAACAAGATCCAAGATCTAGTTCTGTCTCTCTTATGTAACTGACCCTCTTCTACCTCGAATTTGAACTCATTTTCCTGCGCAAGTGCTGACATTTTTACCTTTGAACTAATGGAGCCTGCCTGCTTGCTCAGGGGATAAATTGAATCTTGAACATCAGGTAAAAATTTGTGTCAGATCCTGTGTCTAGGTGAGACATGACCTTTGACACGATCTACATGTCTCAATAGTAGAGCAGAGAGACTAAATACAACCACCCCAAATTGTATAGGTTATATTGGGCATACAGATTGGGCAAAATGACATTTTATTCTTTAAATAAAAGTTACATAGTGCTGCTTTAACAACAAGAATCGTGTATGGAGGTCAGTGGACAAATACATATTAATTTGGGGGTCCTTGACATGAAACTGTTTTGAGAACCACTTTCAGCAACTTCCAGGGCTGAACCAGTGAATGGCTAAATTGAGTAATGTCGGCAGACACGGTGATGTAACTGATAGGTTTCGAAGTGACAGTCGTGTCACCACACAGTATGAGTTCAACTTGAAGGGTCTAATTCCACAATGAGATATCCACCATTTTGTGTTCACTTGGACAAAAGGATCTGAACGAAATTATGTCACAATGAGTTACTTATTAAGTTGCATATTAATCTTTATAAGGTCTTTAGAGAGGTGGCCAGAATAGCTATCCTTTATCACAGTGGTTCTCATCCTTTTCAGGCCGCGACCCCCAAAATAATCATATTTTTAACTGGGAACCACCCTGACGAGCACTTAGAGTTGAGGCATTACATTATGTTTAACACGGTTCTATTGTGAAAATAGCCGATCTACATGCTCACAACCACAACGCCTCGTGAGCATGTAGATTGACTATTTTCACAATTTGACAATTTGGCCAAAAATACATTGTCGAAAATAATAATAATTGTCACTCATTAGGTATTACTGTAAGATTCCCTATATTTTCACTTTAGAAATGTGCAGATACCCTCTATACACTTAAACTTTATGTTGGTTTGCTTACTGTTGAGTGGGAAAA
>NC_137812.1:29293931-29321431 GCF_963921795.1 Nannobrachium achirus | reverse complement strand
CCTACAGCGGCCATGGTGAGGACCAACACAGGTGTTTCAATTGTCTGATTGAAATAGAACGAATGTTCTACGCCAATCAGAACACCTGTGTCTTCAACATGGCCGCTGTAGGACTACACATGAAACCCATGAATATTTGTTAAATAATATATTGAAAAAAACTATTTTGTTAAGGGTTATGGTTATGGCTTTAACCCATTTAGGCCTAGAACTATTTAATGTTTTAACTATTGGAAAATAGCAGATATACAAGCGCATAGCGCAAGCTTGTATCTGCTATTTTTGGAAAATCGTGTTTTTAAAAGCGAACATTTGTGACTCAAATATTTGCTTCTGGTTGGTCCCTGAAACATCATATTTTGAGATGGGGGTCCGCGGCCAAATACAAGTAATTTTGGAGGTCCATGACATGAAAAAGTTTGAGAACCACTGATTTAGAAGAAGGATTTAGAAGACATTTATAGAATCGGGTAAAAAAAAGACACAAATGTTCACAATTTTTCAAAAATAGCAGATCTACAAGCTCGCAGCACAACAATCAGTGCCGCACTGTGAGCTTGTATATCTGCTAATAGTTAAAGCATAAAATAATGGTTAAAGTGTAAAGTGACACAGATTTGCGTTCAGGCCTAAATGGCTTTAAAGGGATAGTTCACCCTCTATCGATTACTCACCCCATTTGATGACCCACAGCAGTTCCCTATGGAGACACAAAGGACACTATTTCTCTGTGTCTCCATAGGGAACTCCTGTTGGTCATCAAATTATTGCCATAAGAATGCAACAAAAACAACCAAAACATCCATGAATTCAAGTCTCCATGGGTTGAGTCATCGATCGAAAATAAGTCATTTTGGGGGTGAACTGTCCCTTTAATGTGCATCTTCTTACGTAAACAGGCGTTTTGATAAAAGAGGATTACAAGATCACACTCGGAACCGTCGCGTCCGAGAGGAAATGCAGGAACCTTCCCGCAGATCTAGAGTAATGGGTGGAGAAACCAAACAGGCAGCTATAGGTACACGTGAGAGAGAGAGACAGAGAGAGAGACGGATAGAACGAAGTGGGAAAAATGGCGAGAGAGTGGGGGGTGAGGGGTGAATGAGTGCAGGGCCCTACTGTAGTGAAAAGAGAAAAGCACACAGAGGAAGAAGAATGAGAGCTGATGGGTGGAGTGGAGCCAGGAAGGAAGAGGAGGAGGAGAGAGAGAGAGAGAGAGAGAGAGAGAGAGAGAGAGAAACTGATAGATGGAGAGGAGTGACAGAGAAAGATAGAGATGAAGAGATGGATGGAGGGAGAGAGAGGGAGAGAGAGAGAGGGAGAGAGAGAGAGAGAGAGAGAGAGAGAGAGAGAGAGAGAGGCAGGCAGAGAGAGGTGATGTGCTTAGCGGGGAGCAGCCTTGGTGTTTGCTCCCCGTGTTGAGTCAGTGATCTACATTCAATCTGCACTATGTGAATTATTGATTGGCCTTTAGCCAGCCAGTTTGTGTACGTGAGTGTGTGTGTGTGTGTGTGTGTGTGTGTGTGTGTGTGTGTGTGTGTGTGTGTGTGTGTGTGTGTGTGTGTGTGTGTGTGTGTGTGTGTGTGTGTGTGTGTGTTTGTATTACTGTTAGGACCAAATGTCCCCACAAGTATAGGAATAAGAGAATATGAGAACTAGACGAGGTGAAGAGGACTGTTTTCCTGGTCCTCACAAGAGAAAGTGTTGTTTTAATGGTTAAACACATGTTTAGAGGTCAGAGTCAGGTTGGGGTTATTGTTGCCCCCCGGCTCCACCGGGCGGGTTGAGCGGTGTGTGATGAAGGGTGCTCCACTGCCGACGTCAACGTCAACGGCGGACGCTCAACTTCGCCCCGGTTCATTTTTCGACACCGGCACGACACCGTCTTTTTGGTAGAGCCCTAGCCTTAGGATTAGACATTTAGCAGGTTTGGTTTAGGGATTAGAGACAGAGTTAGGCCTGATTTACACTTAGTCGTGCTCTGGTGTTGTCTGCTGAACAATTATGTTTTGCGAGCTTGTAGATCTGCTATTTTCTGGCCTTAGGCTTACGGGAAAAGAAAAAGGCCAAAGCAATGGAGAAAATGGCATTCATAAAGTCGTCGCCCTGAAACTATAATAAATACAAACGCGTGTGTGTGTGTGTGTGTGCATGCGTGTGTGCGTACGCACGTGCGTGTGCATGAGTGCGTGCGTGTTGAAAGTGTTGGTGGCTGGGACAGGCGTGCACACTCACTCACACACACACACACACACACACACACACACACACACACACACACACTCACATACACACACACACACACACACACACACACACACACACACACACACACACACACACACACACACACACACTCACTCACTCACTCACTCACTCACTCACTCACTCACTCACTCACTCACTCACTCACTCACTCACTTCCTGTACTGTACACAACTAATGCACATGCCCAGTGCATGTGTATACATACTGTAATGTAATAGACCGGTAAGGGTGCTTAATAGTGATATTATATAATAATGATAACAAAACATATTGTAGTTACAGATGGGGTGTTTCAGCTGTATTGAAAAGAATGCAGGTCTAGTACAAAGGACGAAACAGGAAGAGAACATGACTCACTCGTGCAAAATTAAAAGGCCAGTGAAATTGTGCCATTGTATGTAGGCCTGTGACGATTCACTTACCTCCCGATTCGATTCGATTTCGATTCATAGGGTGACGATTCGATTATATCACGATTATTGCGTTTTCCTGCAATTTGCGATTCGAATCACGATTATTGCGATTTTTCCCCAAAAATTACAGCTTTTTTATATTGAAACATTTTAAAACAATTCTAAACAATATAAAACATTAAAAGTTTAATCATATACTTCAAATCAATGCAGCCAATTAAAGTCAGTCAATCTTTCTGACATTTATTTCAGCCAAAGTGCCAGTGGTACAACATTACAACAACATGTTCCTGGTCAAGATGCCAGAAAACACAGAACACAAAACAAAATAACATGACATCCTCATGACCTAAAACTGTTCCTTTAGGACCTGTACTTACTCTGACTGAAAGTGGTTATTTCACCTTCAGGTTAATTTCGCCTTAAACATTTTTTTTTTAATAAATAAATAAAATCGGGAAAATCGATTCTGAACTTTTGAAAATCGATTAATTGAATCGCCGGCATTAACATCACGATAATATAGTCAATCGAAATTTTGCACAGGCCTAATTGTATGTATATAGAACCCATCATTTGCCAGGGCCTTGCTCTATTGCAGGAAAACAGTTTAGTTTGCATGTGTTTTGAGTGTTTAAAGTATAGAAAATTGGAAATGCTCCGGTAAAGTAAAAGTGCCTTAAAATTGTACTTAAGTATAGTACTTGAGTACATGTACTTACTTACTTTCCACCACTGTTCAAAACCCATTGTTTTAAAGGACAACTTAGTTTTTTTACAACAAGGGTTCATATTTTAGATATGAGAAAAGAAAAGATGAGTGTTAAAAAAAGGTGTTAGTGATTTTAACGATTTTGATTTGCATGCATGACCCCAGGTTGGGGGCATGCATGCAAGTGGCAAAAGATGTATTTTTAGACACAATAAGCCCATTCCTAAGATGCACCACAATCTTTCATGGGCAGATGTGACTTATGGGGGCTGGTGTAAATAGTAACAAAGTAATTGCCGGCTTATTGTGTCTAAAAATACATATTTAGCCACTACGGATGCCCCCACCCACTGAAATCAAACTACTAAAATTGCTAAAACAATAGAAAGCAGTAAATGAAAACATTTTAACACTCACCTTTTCTTTTCTCTAATCACAATCTAAAATATGAACTCTTGTTGTAAAAAAAACAAAGTTGTCCTTTAATTCATGTTTTAACAAGAACATGACAAACTAAAAGGAGGATACAACGACTCGACAAGGACTGACTGGGGAACAAGACTGATACACACATGAGGGGTGATTACAAATAATATACAGCTGAGGCAAACAGAAACATGTAGAACCAAGAACACTAGACCAGGGAACAAAACGCATGGTCCATTTGGTTCTATTTGTACCGTGAAATGAACTCTGCTAAATGTTACCGCTTAGTAAAACAGCGAACAACACAGTTGTTTTAGTTTTAACCCATTTAGACTTAAAGAGGTGGTGCCATCGTTTTTTACTTTTTCTGGTTTTCATGTGTCTAGGAGGTTGAAAGTACTTCATTAGACCCCCTGGTGTGGTTTTTATGAGCAATTATGTATTCTCTTGGTATTTGTTTGTTTTCTCTTGGAGGCTGACACCTTGTGGTCAAAAGTGTCAGTTAAAAAACACAGATACGATTACATCACAGAATCAACTCCTCCCCTAATTACCATTCACCCAACACTGTGGGGTGTGGCTAACTTAGCTGGGTCACCACCCACCATGACATCCATGCATACTTAATGAACTGGGGGTGTGGCCACATAAAAACCCGATTTTAACTCTTTCTGTATACTTTTTGGGAAAAAATCTTCCTCCTAGTATAATTAATCATAATACCTGATAATCATGTTTTAGAGGGGAGAAAAATCATGGCACCACCTCTTTAAGGCCAATTCTAAAAACTCCTTCTAAAACCTAACCTGAGGTTTCTGAAAACCTTCAAATTCTTATTCCAAAAATGTAAAATAAATTATGTTGCTATATGTATAGCGAATACTAATGAGAGAGAGGTGGCTCCCGGCTTCAAAGGTATAACAACGTATAGGTAGCACCAGGTCTAAATAGGTTAAACTCCAGCTACCAGCTGTTAAAAGGTGCATTTATTATGTAACGTTTGGGTTTTTACAGTAACAAACAGTAATGCGCTGGTTGTGTTTGTTGGGGGTGGGTGAGGGGTTTGATGATCCCATATAGACTTATGCAGCCTAATAGTTATTTTGCCCAACTAATGGCGGTGGTGGTGTTGTCTGGAAATGAGCACCTTAATGATAATAATTATTGTAATTGAGCATTATTCAATGTTTTTTATAGGGACAGAGAGAGAGAGAGAGGGAGAGAGAGAGAGAGAGAGAGAGAGAGAGAGAGAGTAATGGTGAGATTTGGGGGAAGAAGGAGGAATGGCTTGAGGCAAGGAGAGGGAAAAAAGAGAAAAGACCTTGACTATCGTCGCTGTCGGTCAGAAACCTCATATCTCCAAGTTTCAAATGTGTACGTTCTTTCCCAAAGTAAAGTCCTGCTTCATCATACAAGGCCGTCGCACAAAAGAAGTGAAAACAACCGATCTACTTGAAAACAACCGATCTACTTGAAAACAACCGATCTACTTGTAGATCGGCTGTTTTCACTAGTTTAAATCATTTTTAAAATGATAATGCAAAACGGTTTTTGGACATACAAGGTTTTCACCCGACAACAATGCTATGTTTCTTGCAGATAGATCTTCATATCTCTCTCTCCCACTCTGTCTCTCTCTTCATCCTTCTCCGAAACACTTCTTGGTCCGGCTGCTACCGACTGCAGTGTGCACAGCAGAAGAAAACGTGTGTGTGTGTGTGTGTATGTGTTTTGAGCGCGCGTGTATGCGTACGTGCATGTGAAAGGAAAGAGAGAGAGAGAGATACAGGCTCACAGACAGTAGAAGGCAGAACACGGTACAGTAGACAATGTTAGGAGACAATGGGCGACAATAGGATAGGTAATACACAGACAGTAGAAGACAGTAGAGTATACTAGACAATAGGAGACAACAGGAGACAATGGGAGAGGTGATGGACAGACAGTAGAGTACAGTGGACAATAGGAGAGGTGATGGACAGACAGCAGCAGTAGCAGTTCCTTAGCGCCGGTCTAAATAAAGCGTGCGTTGCCAGCCTTACATTTAGTCCAGCCGATCGGGACAGTGCGAGCCTCAGCAAGTCTGTCTGCCAATCGGTTCGACCAATCAGCCTGCTGTGTCAGTGTGTCACTCGGCCAAAGCCAGGGGATTGGTCCTGTCACTCTGAGAGGGGGCGGAGACCGCACCGTAGGGCCAGCAGCACCCGTGGCAATCAATAGGTCGGATCGGATGCAAATATGCAGAGAGGAGTATGTGGGGATGAGAGAGAGAGAGAGAGAGATCTTGAATAGGGATGGGACGATAAGCAATATTATAGTTTATCGTGTAAAAAAACACTCGTATCGTGGAGATTTAAATTATCGTGATATCGTCCTCCGTCATGCAGTGGGATCAATTCACCTTTTATTTGCCAAGCTGCTTATCTATACGGTACCACTTAAAAAAAAGGTACTTATAATATACGTACTTGATACAGTCTTTTTTTCACGCTCTATCAAATGTATTTGCCAAAAAATAGCCGATCTACAAGCTCTCAACGCGTCACGTTGCTGTTCCACTCCAGGACAATGGATTTGGATTATTTATTTTGTCACAATCATCGTGATATGACATTTTCATATCTTGAATGACAAACAATGTATGTCAAGGGTTTTTAGGTTTTGTTAGTTTTGTTAGTTTGTGTGCGTGTGTGTGTGTGTGTGTGTGTGTGTGTGTGTGTGTGTGTGTGTGTGTGTGTGCGCGTGCGCGTGCGCGTGCGTGCGTGTGTGTGTGTGTGTGCGTGCGCGTGCGTGTGCGTGTGTGTGTGTGTGTGTGTGTGCGCGTGCACTCATAATGTTTCCCCATCACAATGATGACCCAAGAGGGAAGACGACAGAGAAAGTGGGCGGAGACAGGAGGCCGGTAGTTATCGGCTAGCCACGCCCACTTGTCCTCGACCTATGTGACCTCTTGAATTGTCAGGGGAAGAAGAGTGCAATCTACTCTCTCCCTCTGGTCTCATTCAAGCAATTCAGGTTTTTCTTTTCTTTCTTTTTTTTCTCGAGCATGTGTGTGTGTGTGTGTGTGTGTGTGTGTGTGTGTGTGTGTGTGTGTGTGTGTGTGTGTGTGTGTGTGTGTGTGTGTGTGTATGCACTTATGTTACTATACATGCAAGGGCCAAACTCCCCATGGTATTATTTGAGAAATAGACATTGTGAGGTCAATTGGGGAAAACAGTATCAGGCTATTGTGAGGGTTAGGCATTTATGTAGAGTTTAGGTTCAGATGTTTTGAGCCGTAGTAGTTAACTCTCTCCCAGCCATTTACAATAGGCTTGTGCGCCTATACTGCCAGGAATTTTATTAATTTCCAAGTTAGCTTTAATCTAACCCAACAGGGATCATATTGTTGTTGAATGTAGTACTAGTACTATCCACTAGAGTGTGCCCAACGATAATCTCCTAGAGTCTGGACTAGCGAGTGGACAGCAGTAGACCCATAATGGCGGCGCCCATTGGCGGCCATTATGTCTCCCGGTCCGCCGAACGGGAGCTATAAAACACGATCCGAACGTCGTGCGCACGCCATTTACACTCGTTTTTGCTCTTGAGTGACCAATCTGTCAGTCCAGCCATTTTTTTCCGAATGAAAATCGGTCTAAAAATGGTAAAGTTTGATAAGAAAAACGTCAACATTCAATGCTGTAAAAAGGCCCATTCTATGTTATGGCCGAACGACTTCCGGGTTACGTCATCGATGATGTCACTTCCTTCGAATATGTAACTTTAGACTAAAATTAAGCTAGAAAGGTCATTTATAGCTCAAAAAATGTCAAAAAAATACCAAAATGATCAGAAAATGATCCCCAAGGCGACGTTGGGCGATCTGGCTGCCTCACCCTCCTCAAAATGGCGACGTTTGGCGATTTGGCTGTGAACTAGTTAAAGGGATATTCCACATAAAAAAAAAGAAAAAAAAAACTTTTGGTCATTTTATCGTCTAATCAGGCTTTTATGAACACCCTGAACAGTTTTTAATTTGCTTGATTCAATATTTAGATATTGTAAATGTTATCAGGAGGGCCAAAAACACCCATTATTTTTTTTCTGGTGACTCATACTACCCTCCTAATACATGAGCAGGCCCTGTTTTTTCATTAACCTTTTTCATTTATTTTTAATAATTCTTTGGGAAAATGGGAAAAAAATTAAATACAACAAAACATTATTAAAAATAAATGAAAAAAGTTATCGAAAAAAACACAGCCTGCTCACGTATTAGGAGTATGAGACACCAGAAAATATAATGGGTGTTTTTAATGAATCTATCATGGTTAAAATGGAGTTTGAATTTACAATGGGTGTGTAGGGGAGGCGTCCTGCAGGAGGAGGGCCTGTGATAACATTTACATCAAATATCTAAATATTGAATCAAACAAATTAAAATCTGTCCAGGGTGTTCACAAAAGCCTGATTAGACAATAAAATGACTAAAAGTTTTTTTGAAAGTGAAATATCCCTTTAAGCGTGTGTGTGCGTGCGCGCGTGTGCGTGCGTGTGCTGCATGCGTGTGTCCAACAGTGAGCCTCCATTTTCTTATTATCTTCAGAGGAGAGGATATCGTCTCTGTCCGGTGGAAACCTTACATGTCCAAAACCGTTCCGTTCTAGCATTCAAATCCCAAAGTAGCCAAAGTATCAGATCTACAAGCTCGCGTTTCGAGCTTGTAGATCTGCCGATTTCAATGCTTTTGTCTGAAGCTGTAGTTATGATCAAGTTCATTATGAAGAAAAAAAACCCACAAACAATTTGAACAGGGACGTGCAGAGAATATTAGAGAGGCAGGGGCTGAAATTTGTAAAAGGGCCTTTTGGTGAAAATATTGAAAATAGCCGACCTCCAAGCTGCGACGCGTTGTGAGCTTGGAGGTAGGCTATTTTCGGTGCTTCATACCACACTGAACTAAGCATAATCAAGTAAATACTGGAGAGGTGGCGTAACGGCATGGATTTCTACACAGAGAGGGCAATTCTTTCAACATAAGATGCTGCATGAAGGCAATTCTCTTGAACGCTGCCTCCAGCCATGGCATTTGCGTTTCTTTCACCATAGTAAAAACTGCATTCATGGTCTGGAGAGGGCACTTTTTACAGACGGATAAAAGGGCAGGGGCTCAAGCCCCCTTTGATGTCTACAGTATGTGTGCACGTGCCTGAGTTAGAATATGGAGATAAGAGGTTTCTGCACAGACGGTGACGATGTGCTTTTAGTGAGTCCTCTGCGGCGTGGTGGAGTAGTGCTGGCACTCGTTAGGAACATGTAAACTTTTAACAAAAAAGGGTGGCGTGCTTCAAACGGATTTGCAAGTAGTCGCCTAGCAACAGCCGCTACTAGCCACAACCAGCACTTCCCCTCAAGCATCCTTTTAGTGCAGCCGACTTTCAACCATGTGGGTCGAGGTCCGCTGGCGAGCCGTCAGGATATTGCGAGTTGGCAGTGGTGGAAAAAAGTAGTCCTTTTTTTTTTACTTAATTACAATCTGCAATATACAAATACTCTGTTACAAGTTAAAGTCCACTGGGGAATCTTCAGTTCATCTAACCGACTAAAAGTCCATCCATCCATCCATCCATCCATCTTCAACCGCTTATCCGGAATCGGGTCGCGGGGGTAACAGTTCCAACTGAGACTTCCAGATTTCCTTATCCCGAGCAACTTCCTCCACTCCCTCAGGGAGTATACCGAGGCGTTCCCAAGCCAGTTTGGAGATATAATCCTTCCATCTGGTCTTTGGTCTGCCACGGGGTCTCCTTCCAGTGGGACGTGCATCGAGGACCTTCCTAGGAAGGCGCTCGGGGGGAATCCGTACTAGATGCCCGAACCACCTAAGCTGACTCAGACTAAAAGTCTTTTGTCTGTAAACAGACAAAAGGTTTTTCTCCAGCGTGAATTTGCAGGTGTCCCTTCGGGTCACTTAACACATCGGGTGCCCAGAATTAATCGACGTTTAATTTGCTGGTGCCCATGGCGACCCGCCATTTTACCTACCTTCGAAGTACTGGCGAGAAAAGTAATCCGAGTATCCAAGTATGTCCTGTTTATTTCGCGAAAATCTTTTCTTTCAGTCAGGACCATTTTTTATCAATTCTAAGCCACAGTGTTTGTGTTGCGGCCGGTAGAAGAGGCTGCCGTTTTGAGAAAAAAATCAAACCTCGGTTCGAAGTGGAGCGGTGAATCTGAGCAGCTATACCGTGTGTGTGTGTGTGTGTGTGTGTGTGTGTGTGTGTGTGTGTGTGTCTAGTCTGCACAATAGTGCCATAGAAGCTGTGTGTGTGTGTGCCTGCACAACAGCGCCCCTACTTTAACTTGTGTGTTGTGTGTGGCCACTCAAGGTATTGCCAGGCTACAGACATACCCAGCCAGCCAGCCACATAGCCAGCATGCACCCACCGACCCACAGACATACCTGTCTATTGGGAGCGCTTTCACCGCTCCAAAAAAAGAAAAAATCACACCCGTGTGAAGTGGAGCTGTGTGTGTGTGTGTGTGTGTGTGTGTGTGTGTGTGTGTGTGTGTGTGTGTGTGTGTGTGTGTGTGTGTGGATCATGTGTACCGATTTTTGTGACATTTGAAGAAAATATGTAGGAGAAGGAGCAAAAAGTGTGTTTTGGAGAAAATTCAAGATGGCGGAAAATCTATCATGGCGCAAATGGGCGTGGCCTATATGGGGAGATGCGTCATGACCCAAGGAATCCAGGGAAAAAATATTTTTAATTTTCCGACCTACGGTTCAAGAGTTACAGGCCAAAACGTAAAGTGGGGTGTTATGGCGCCACCATGCGGCCAAATGACACAATTTTTTTTTATTTAATCCTTGAAATCATTATGAACCTCCTCTCCAAGTCTTGAAACTCTAGCCCCTATGGTTTGCGAGAGACAAATAATTGAATGTGAGTTTTTGCAATTCCCATTATAAGTCAATGGGGAAAATTAATTCACTAATAAATTAATATCAATTAAACTATAGAACCTTTCTCTTAGAAAAGTAATAGCCCACGATTCCCGAGTAAGCCGGTCGATTTGACATATGGCGCGAGTGTGTGGTGGCAAAACTGTGGGACTAGTGGCGTGCCGAAGTTTAGGAAGTTCAGGCTACATACACACACACAGACAGACAGACAGACAGACACACACACACACACACAGACCCACACAGCCACGTATAGGGAGCCTGTGCTTCACACAGCTCCAAAAAGGAAGAGAATCCGGAGAAAACAGCATTTTTGTGCAGCCGCTAAACAGGAAGTCAACGAGACAGACAGCACGTCCGGGTGACGTAATTTCGCGCTGCATGTTGGGAAATGGAGTTTGTTTCATCACCGCGGTAGCCAAGTGCAGTAGCTACAGTACAGTATAGTTTACTGTACAACGCGTCGAACGCGTCGTGGGCACACGTAAACAAAGAGATTGGCGCGTGGGCACCACGTGGGCGTCCGATGTGTTAACTGACTGAAAATCTTGTCACTGTTTACAGTGAAAAGGTTTTCCTCCAGTGTGGATACACTGGCGTCTCTTCAGGTTACCTAACTGACTAACACTCTTGTCACAATGTTTACAATAGAAAGGTTTTTCTCCAGTGTGGATACGCTGGTGTATCTTCAGGGGACCTAACAAACTGAAACTCTTGTCACACTTTGTGCAGATGAAAGGTTTTTCTCCAGTGTGGCTACGATGGTGACTTGTTAGGTGACATAACTGACTGAAACTCTTGTCACAGTTTTTACAGTGAAAAGGTTTTTCTCCAGTGTGGGTACGATGGTGACTCCTCAGGTGACCTAACTGACTGAAACTCTTGTCACACTCTTTACAGATGTACGTTTTCTTCCCTGTATAAGTCAGCTGATGTGTCTTCACTGCTTCACTGGTTCGTCTGTGTCTCCTTGTTCCTGGCTGGTTACAATTCTGGTGATTTGCTGGAAGGATTCTGAGGGGATCTGTCCATTTATGGGCATTTGGCAGTAGAGGTCGTCATGGCTCGATTGAGATCTGAAGTATGTACTATCAGAACAGCAGACCTTAGTCTGTGAAGATTGAGACCACACTACCTCCTGGAGTGGTGATCCATCATCAAATCTGCATCTATACATGGACTGTTATAGGGACAGAGTTTTAGGTTATGTAGGGTAATGGACAATGTACTTATCTACTTTCTGACTCCCTATGTTTTCTATCTCCTTCTCTCACAACAGTGAGCAATAACACTGAGTACTTTAGTCTCTGTGGAATTAAATGGAATTCAAAAATATTTTCAAATCTTATACATGCTGAGCGACCATAGGTCGCTTATCTCCACAAATAGGGCAAAAATTTGTTTTTTCAAAATCTTCCTGATCCATGTTGATGAGATGAGTGTAGACATGCTGTGTAGTGATTTTCGTGATTTTAGGGCAAAATCTGTAGGAGCAGTGTCCAAAAATGTGTTTTTAAAAATCGGCCTGAAGGTGGCGCTATATGGGACAGATTCATGTTGATGGGATGAGTGTAGACATACTGTGTAGCGATTTGCGTGATTTTAGGGCAAAAACTGTAGGAGCAGTGTCCAAAAATGTGTTTTAAAAATCGGCCTGAAGGTGGCGCTAGAAGAGGGGCATGTGAGAAATGAGGGGTGGGGTCTCCGCGTTGCCTTGGCGGACGAATAGGTACCGGCCCCGGCTCTCCCGGACGTTCCTAGCCCGAGTTACGGCATTTTATGTGAGCTGCAGTGGAGGGGGTCCTCCACTGGGGGCGCCACCACTTTTGCATCCGTTCTGGAGCACCAGGAGTGGGTGGTCCCCAGGAATTCCCCGTGAGCAGCCCCGTTGGGGTGGTCATTTGGTCATTTTTGCACATTTGGTCATTTTTTACACCTGGGGGTCCCCGAGGGACCTGGGGGTCCCTGGAGCTCCGGGGGTCCTTGGAGGTTGTAGTTTGCCAGGTAAGGAGTGTGTGTGCAAAATGTGGCATGGATGGGTGCAACGGTTGTGGAGATATGAGCAGGGCAAAAGTGTGATGTGTGACGTCTGACTCACGGAGGGACATTTTTTTACACCTGGGGGTCCCCCAGGGACCTGGGGGTCCCTGGAGCTCCGGGGGTCCTTGGAGGTTGTAGTTTGGCAGGTAAGGAGTGTGTGTGCAAAATTTGGCATGGATGGGGGCAACGGTTGTGGAGATATGAGCAGGGCAAAAGTGTGACTGACTCACTCACTCACATACTGACTCACTCACTCACAGACGGACAGCCGGTGGAGGTTTTGGTAGTAAATGCGACCTACGGTCGCAATAAACGGTAAGGCAGAATTCAGTTCAGGAGCTTTTCGCTGTTTTTGTGTCATCTTTTCGACACCCAAACCTAACCCTTACCCTAACCCTAACCTCCGTGGGGTGAGTCGCTAACCCTCCCGGCGCTCCGTTGTCGAAATGATGGTCGTTCGAAAGAGTGTGATTTCACCATTCAGTTCCCAGTGGATTCCTCGCGACTCGCGTCAGCCACACCAAGAAAGATCTACGAAAGTCCGTCATTTAGAAAACGAATGTCTAAGAAGCAGTGAAAATAGCCGACTGTGAGCTTGTCGATCTGCTGTTTTCACTGTAGTTTGGGTAAACGTCTAATTTCTCTTTTGGGTCTCGAGCTAAAAAGTTTGGGAAGCACCTCTCCATGGCTCTGGTGTGAGTCTATCAGAAGGGGTGGCTACATTAGCTGGGGTCACCTGGTCAATACCTGGAGCAGACCCAGAGGTCAGAGGTCGTGCAGCATACATCGATCTCATTATAGGCAGTGCTGGACAGTAATCAAGTCCATTTACTTGAGTACTTGCACTTGTGTCTGTACTTGAGTGTTTGTGTTTTTATGACTTTCACACACACACACACGCACGCACGCACGCACGCACGCACGCACACACACACACACACACACGCACACACACACACACACACACGAGCACTTGCGCTCACACACACTTCATTTCAAAGACAAATATTGTGTACAGCAATCTATCTTGTGCTAGATCTTGTATTGGGGGGTCCCTGGCACAACATATTTTAAAATGGGAGTCCGTGGCCGAATCCATATTAACGTGGGGGTCCTTCACATGAAAAGCCAGTGTGAATCACACTATTTCTGTTCTAATAAGTATTAGAAATTTGGAAATCACCATGAAGGATAGAGAGAAAACTGCTTATACAATGGTGGTCCCGTCCCGTCCCGAGTGAGGGTGTGTGTGTGTGTGTGTGCGTGTGTGTGTGTGTGTGTGTGTGTGTGTGTGTGTGTGTGTGTGTGTGTGTGTGTGTGTGTGTGTGTGTGTGTGTGTGTGTGTGTGTGTGTGTGTGTGTGTGTGTGTGTTTGCATGCATGCATGCATGTTTGCATGCATGCATGTTTGCATGTAAAAGAAGAGGAGTAGAGCCGTGTTAGAAGGTAAAAAAATGTACTCGGAGATGAAGGTAATTAATTACTGCCTTTAATCCTCTGGACACACCACACACACACACACACACACACACACACACACACACACACACACACACACACACACACACTGGGTTGGTTTTAATTAACTATTTGGCAACAGGGGACTGTTGTACTATTGGGCTAATTATTTGAGCTGCGGTGGCGTACTGTTCCCAGATGCCTCTGCTCACCTTTTCCCTGTGAAACGGAGAGATTGGACCAGGCAAGGCATTCCTGGACCTCTGAGCTTATTATGGGTGGTAATTGGAAGGTTACCCGTTGGAGGATCAGCATGTTTTCGATTTCTTAAAAATCCAAGTTAAATCTAATCAGAGCTGAAGTTAGCCTAGCTTTGTTGCAATGCCCAGGGCACTTCCAAAGGAGACAGAGCGAGCGCACATTGTTGCTAGGTTTGATCTTTGCGTCATGTGTTTGTTATTATACACAGCCTAACCAAAATACTGTTGAGCCTTACCTAAAGGATTACACAACGGTAAAACATGAACGCTAGAAACCGAATCACTGTTTGTATTGTTTTCTCTGTCTCGCCCCTTCTTCCATTTTGATTGGTTAAAAAAAAAGAGAGACATTGATGGCTCATCTTATACCGAAATTAACTTCCTTTATAAGCCTGTTTTGTCAAACATCACTTAACCTTCAATATGTATGTGTCTGTTTTCACCTCAGTAAGGGGCATGTTCTCATTCAGGAGAGGCTTTTTGGAAGGGAGTTGCGCAAGGCACGCTGGTAGTTGGAGAAAATACAGTTAAAAGCAATCCAGAGGAACACATAGTTCTACATAATCTTTTGTCGCGGTCATAGGCTGCCAATTTCAAATACAAATTGTACTAACTTTGAGTGACTGCAGCTTCTATATACTAGTATTGAATAGTATATTCTGTGGGTCTTTTTCTGCCTTTGTTGATAGTTTTGATAGTGGAGATAGACAGGAAACACGGGAGAGAGATGGGGAGAGACATGCAGTAAAGATTGTCGGGGAACGGGAGTCGAACCCGCGATGCACCGGTAGGCTGCTTACAGTATATGTGTCTAGGTGCCTGGACCCCTGGACCACGGCCCAGGCCAGTTTTGGAATCATTTTGAATATCTTAACATAAATCTTCTATTTTAAGTGTCCCTCTCCCAAAAAAAGTTTGAGAACTACTGATTTAGGAGGCGATTGTTGAATCTGCCCCAGGACTTTATTTCTCCAGGAACATTTTTATAGATGAGGGTAATTAGAACGAGCAAAGGCCAGAAACATATAGACTAGGCTTTTGACATATGACTTCAGATAGCTTGTCATTCCACCTTAGTATCGTGAATATGTTTATGTCAAAGAAACAGATACAGTGACTGAATGTGTTTTGCGGACGTCAGTGGTGGCAAAAAGTAATCACATTTTATACTTAAGTAAAAGTATCAATACTGAAATGTAGAAATACTCTGTTACAAGTAAAATTCCTGATCTCAAATTGTACTTGAGTAAAAGTGATGGCATCAAAATGTACTGAATGTACTAAATGTTTGAAAATAGCAGATCTACAGTATAAGCTCACAACTCATCGCGATGCGACACGTTGCTCTTGCTGTCTTGCTGAGAATAGCAGATCTACATGCTCCCAGCGTTGTGAGCTTGTAGATCGTCTATTTTCAGCATGCAACCAAATGTAAAATCAGGCATTATGACGCCATCAAGGCCCGCCCAAATATATTCTTTTATCGCCAAAATCAACTGCAGATAGCCTATAGTTGACTAACATAATATAATATTTAGTCGACTAAAACTGAAAAACAAGACTAAAACTAAAACATTTAAGATGACAAAAACTTGACTAAAACAAATTTGAAATGTATTCAAGAGACTGTGACTAAACTTTGCTGTCAAAATCAACACTGGTGCACAACACAGAGTCATGCCAGGTGTGAACGCAAGTGCTCTCGCAACAATGCATTCTGTGAGCGTTCCGCATTATGTAGTGGAGGCAGATGGGATTCTGTATCCAAAGAACACCAGTCCCCATTATGATAATTCTGTGATTTTGTTTGCGGTGTGCAATCGATCGCACACGGTCAGGTGATTATTAAAGTATTGGCACGGCCCTTTAGTTTGTGTGTGTGTGTGTGTGTGTGTGTGTGTGTGTGTGTGTGTGTGTGTGTGTGTGTGTTTGCTAGTTAGCATACAGCACGTGTACTGTAGGTGTGTGTTGTCCAGTGAATGCAGTGTATTTCTAAATGGTGCGTGCGTGCGTGCGTGCGTGCGTGCGTGCGTGCGTGCGTGTGTGTGTGTGTGTGATTCACTGGGCTGATGAGTCACCACAGCAGCATGGGGCTAACATACCCTCCCTACTACCAGGAGTTTATTTATAGGACCATACAGGTAGTGTGTGTGTGTGTCTGTCTGTGTGTCTGTCTGTATGTCTGTCTGTCTGTCTGTGTCTGTGTGTGTGTGTGTGTGTGTGTGTGTGTGCGTGTGCGTGTCAGACGGTAGTGTATTATAGTGCTTCGATCTGCAGTACGGATGTGACTCGTGGGTGACTAATGTATAAATTGCTGATGTCATGTGTTTTGTGTAATTCCTTCGCTCCTACTCGTCAATGGACTTCTCATTTCCTGGACAGTCTTCATCAATCAGCCAATCAGCTCAGTGGAGCCTGGCATATGGATTTAACTGTAGCCGTACTGCACCGTGCCTCCAACTGCATATGTCTAAAACAAATTAATACATTTAAAGGCAGTTTCAAGCCACATATTTGGTCAACTGGACACGACAGGATTGTTGTTTTACTGACTAACTGCTGTGGTGCTGTTGTTTTCTGAGAAGGATGCAGGGAAGAAGGGAAGGAAGGAAAGAAGGATAGTAAGATAGTTCAGGGTGCAAACCAGGGGTAGGCAACCTTAGGCACAGGTGCCAACATTGGCACAGGGGAGGGTGATCACTGGCACACTGGCAGTGTGAGAGAGGATTTATATTTTAAAATCAAACATTGTTTTAAACGTGAATCAATTAAATGAAGTCACCTAATTTGCAGCAAATTACATCCTGCACATACTCCTAGATTCATTAAAATCTGAACATTGACTGGGGAGGGAGTAAGGGAGATAGGTGGGTTATTGCTCTGAGTCTAAAGATCGTTATAACAATGTCCTGACATTCAAAATATGTCCACATTTTGACAGGGTGTCATTAAAAGGTATGTTGACATGGCACACTGATTTTCAGAAAATAAAAACATGGCACTTCATTTCAAAAAGGTTGCTGACCCCTGGTGTAGACCATATAAAGTGTAGTTCTATCCACGTAGCAGGAAGTCAGACTTTATAAAGAGTAGTTCTATTCCACGTAGCAGGACGTCAGACTTTATAAAGTGCAGTGCTATAGTCATTGGTGTTGAGTCACCTACTGTAACAGCATCAGTGTCATTGCTGAGGTGTCACACTCGTCACCACTTTACACAAGCTCCTATGGAATGAATTGCCTGGCTTTCTGTATCCGTTTAAGTTAGTTGTGCGTCACAGTATTGAACTATTTCTCCGTCCCTATATCTTGTGCAAGGTGAAAAGATTCCTTAATTTCCAAAAAAGAAAAAAAAAAGAGCTGTGGCTGTAAGTACAGTACAGCCGCTATACATAACACTGACATGACACACCTGTAAAGCATGATTAACTTCAGCTGTGGAAACTGGATCGCAGCATTGATTAGACTTGTCCCAGTTCTGTCCAAACAAGTCAAATGTATTTATAAAGCACTTTCAACGGGAAAAAAACTGCTTTGTCACAAAGTGCTTCCCAGAGCAACGCGAGAATATAAACAGACAGAAACACATACATGCATCAAAGGTTTGCCGATAAGGTGAAGAGTGCGTGGATTAGAGTTCTCAGTTGCCACGACTGATTTCAGTCACATGGATTCCATGGAAGCCAGCAGGTCTTCTGTGGAAGCATGTCTGGCAGAAACCTTGTATATCTCCAAGTTTCAAATGTGTATGTTTTTTGGTAAATTAGAGCCCTACTTCATCATACAAGAGTGTCGCACAAAGGTAGCCGGTGCGGAGACAGCCGTGCTCCACAACGGATGCAAAAGTGGTTGCGCCCCCTAGCGGTGAATCCCCACCACTGCAGCCCGCTAAAAAGGCCGTAACTCGGCCCCCCAGCGACCGGGAGAGACGGGGTCGGCACCCAGGGGGTCCCCGCGGACCCCCGCGCCGCCGGGAAAAAATATGGGGAAAAAGTTAGCCGATCATACTCCCGATTAGGGAGTCTTACTGGTTATATAGAGTCTTATTAGTTTGATTAGCTGCTGCATCTGTGATATTCACAGTGCCAACCTTGTTAGGGAAATATGAGGCTGGTGTAAAAAAAAGATTGTTCATTACTAAAACTAATGGTGATATTGATCTGAAGTCATATGGCCCTATAATGCATATTTGAGGCTGGTATCTGGCATGTTCCAGGGCCTTCTGGTCCATTGCTCTGGTTCCCTGAGGAACCCCTCCCACCCTTACTGGCATGTCAAATATAGACAATTGCAGGTGCTTAAGTAGAGTGGTGGATGTTCTCTGCGTGTGTGTGTGTGTGTGTGTGTGTGTGTGTGTGTGTGTGTGTGTGTGTGTGTGTGTGTGTGTGCGTGTGCGTGGACTGCGTGCGTGCGTGTGTGTGTGTGTGATACACAAGGGGTCGGGGGATGGGCATGCTGAAAGATTTGTGACTATGGTGCACCGTGTGTGTGTGTGTGTGTGTGCGTGTGTGTGTGTGTGTGTGCGTGCGTGTGTGTGTGCGTGTGCATGCGCGTGGATACAGGCAGGTTTTACATCAGTCCTCTGACAGTTTTACCACTGCTGAGCTAGCAGGACACCATGGGATGCACGTTAACCTGTAGTCTAACACACTACAGCAGCCATGGAAGTGTGTGTGTGTGTGTGTGTGTGTGTGTGTGTGTGTGTGTGTGTGTGTGTGTGTGTGTGCGCGCGTGTGTGTGTGCGTGTGCGTGTGTGCGTGTGTGTTTGCCTGACTGTACTGTATTGCTTTAATTGTGACGGCCAAATGTCCCCTCAAGAATAGGCTTGTAAGATGTGAGAAATAAACACTGTGAGGACAATGCTACCCTTTGTCTTCCGTGTATTTCCACGCGGAATGCTGCTGACGCCGCAAAATGTTGACGCCAAACACCAGAATGTAATGCCCGATGACATGAAGTGACGCGGTTGACGTCAACATTATGCTGAGAAATAATGCCAGAAGACAGGGCAAATATTTTCCGCTATATTGTTGATCTCCTCGCAATACAAGTCGGCCAACAAGAACAATAGGATTTAGGTGGAACATTGGCCTAGCCAGGGGCGTCACAAGGGGGGGAAAGTGGGTCTGAGTTACCAGGGCCCAAGGTGGAGGGGCCTTAATTATTTAGCTATTTAGCTATTGAAAAATAGCAGATATACCTGTACAAGCTCACAGCGGTGCCGTACTGCTTATAGATCTGCCATGATCTGTCATGAAAATGTGTGCAAATCTTTGAATATATGTATTTTTAAGCGAACATTTATAACTAACATTTTGCTTTTGTGGGGTCCCTGGAACTAAATATTTTGAGATGGGGGTCCGTGGCCAAATACATATAATTTGGGGCATCCTTCACCTGAAAAGGTTTGAGCACCACTGACACAGAAACGTAGTTTTTTCAAAAAACCTTTTGAGTTTTCACGATTTTTGAAAAATAGCAGATCTACAAGCTCGCTGTGAGCTTGTATATCTGCTATTTGTCAATAGTTAAAGCACAGAATAATGAAAGTGAATCCTTGTACCCAGGGCCCAGAATGTGGTGAGACACCCCTGGGCCTAGCTATGCTTCCCCTTAAGGAAAGGCTGACTCCATGAGTCTGACTGGAGGTTTGGACCAACACACTGAATGATACCATGTGTCAGATGTGCCGTTGTCAACAATATGGGCCATCTCTCGTTAGCTGTAGTCAGAGTCTTTGTCACGAACACGTCAGTAATCATCTTGTATACATGAGCCAACCTCATGTTATTTTGTCGTCTCTGCAGTTGGATGCTTGTATTTGAGTCCACATTCGTATGCTTTATTGCAGGGGTCTGCAATGTTTTTAAGGTCATGCACCCCTTAGCTGAGGTGAAGCAGGGACCCCCACTACATACTGGAGTCATGTTAAATTTGTGTTTTCACTTTTCAGACATTTAACGGCTTAACCCCTTCAAAACTTGACCTTTGGCTCGGCACTTGGACTGCTCTTTTTAATCTGTAAACCAAACTTCTTTGCTGAAAATAGCCGATCGCTGTTTCCGACGACTGTTCACCACCAGTATAGGGATGTGACGGTTCAAATGGTTAATGTAAAAATCCCATCCAGTGGGAAGTGAGCGGTGCTATTTATGAGTTAATTCCATTAAGCGCCCATGAAGCTTGACTATGGGCTTACAAATAGACACAGAACAAAGCAGACAAAGCCACATGTAGGAGCGGTTACAGCTTCTTTCAGGAGCACCGCTCAAAAATAAACAATATTCCTATCACACAACGATTTGTCGACCCCCCTGCATTAACTATAAGGACCCCCAAAGGGGCCCCGGACCGCCTGTTGAAGACACCTGCTTTAGTGTGTTTAGGGTGATTATTTTATTCTGTGATTTCTATTCTATTGTGTGCAGTGTCTGTGCACGTTAATGTGTGAGGTAGTCTTACTACAAAGGGTCGTTAGCGGTTGCTGGTGGAAAAACGATTCACTGCAGTTGAGTGTATCTCAAAATGAGGAATATTTGTTAGAATTTTAGGCATGAAAGTTGAGACGTAGAGTAAGAGTGCAACAACAGTTAGTCAAACAAATTGATTTAAAGGGATAGTTCACCCCCGAAATGACATTTTCTCTATCGATTGCTCACCCCATGCAGACTTGAATTCATGGATATTCTTTTGTTTTTGTAGCATTCCTAAGCCAATACTTTGAGGAAACCCTTTGTGTCTCCATACTCCATAGGCATCCATAGGAATGCAACAAAAACAAAAAAAAATGAATTCGCTGTGGGGTGAGTAATCAATATAAAAAATATAGTTTTGGGGGGGGTGAGCGCTGCGTAGCGTCCCGAACTTTTCCAATTATTCGATTAATCGGAAAAGTCTAAAAATTGATTTGATAGCTACACCCCTAATGTAGAGCAATGTAGGAGATGGAGTGTGGTGGGTTTATATGCCTGACACAAGTGAGAAGCAGACTGCATGCGAGAAAAGCTGCACGAGAGGAAGGTTTCGCAAATGTCTTCCTACAGCGTACAGTATGTAGAGAAACAGAGCGTTCACAGCAGCATGCATGCATGAGCTGCACAAAGATGGAAGAATCGCTGACGCTCTGCGGTTGATTCCAGTTTGTCTCTGTTAGGTGGCAACCTCACATGTCCAAAACTGTTACTTTAGCAGGATTCAAATTAAAAAGCGTAAAAAGGAGCAGATCTACGAGCTGAAAACGCCTGGCTTCGCGTCGCGTTTGGAGCTTGCGGACCTGGTACTTTTGATGCTTTTGTGTCACGTAAAAATCTAAAATATGGAGATAAGAGGTTGACAGTGGCGAGTTTCTCTGGTGAGAAACCACACACAGAAGAGAAGAGAAGGCCAGTTTATGTTTATTAAAAAAACCTTCCCCCGTGCTGCCATTTAGATGCTCCAGTTGGTATTTTCATGTTGGAAACAACAACGTAGCTGGTGGCTGCAAGCACACACACACACACACACAGGCACACACACAGGCACACACACACACACACACACACACACACACACACACACACACACACACACACACACACACACACCGTGCAGCTGCTTCGGCTGAACTAAAATGGAGATGGTACATGTAGCCTCCAGTGGTGTGTGTGTGTGTGTGTGTGTGTGTGTGTGTGTGTGTGTGTGTGTGTGTGTGTGTGTGTGTGTGTGTGTGTGTGTGTGTGTGTGTGTGTGTGTGTGTGTGTGTGTGTGTGCGTGCGTGCGTGCGTGCGTGCGTGCGTGCGTGCGTGCGTGCGTGCGTGCGTGCGTGCGTGCGTGCGTGCGTGCGTGCGTGCGTGCGTGCGTGCGTGCGTGCGTGCGTGCGTGCGTGCGTGCGTGCGTGCGTGCGTGCGTGCGTGCGTGCGTGCGTGCGTTGCGCGCGTTGCGTGCGTGCGTGCGTGCCTGTGTGTGTGTGTGTGTGAGAGATGACAGTAACCTACTTTCATGGAGCCCACTCACCGTCAACGATAAAAATACTGCAATTCTCCATCCCTCCTTCCTCCTTTCTTTCCTCCCATCTATCCCTCTTTTCTTCACATCCCTCCATCTGTCACCCCGTTTCTCTCCTTCGTTTCACTCATTCCTCCTTTCTCTCATTCCTTTTTTCTACCTCCTCTGCACTACCCCAACCCCCCCACCCTCTCTCTCTCTCTCTCTCTCTCTCTCTGTCCCCCTTCGTTTTCTCTGACAGCCTTCCTGTCCTCTTTCTGTCCCATTCTTCTCCTTCCGCTCCCCCCATCCCTCCCTGTTCCTATCTCTGACACACACACACACACACACACACACACACACACACACACACACACACACACACCCACTCATGCACGCACACACGCATGCACGCACGCACGCACGCACGCACGCACGCACGCACGCACGCACACACACGCACGCACGCACACACGCACGCACGCACACACACACACACACACACACACACACACACACACACACACACACACACACACACACACACAGTTTCTCTCATCTTTACTTTCCACTTTTCCTGCCCTCTCTCTCACTCCATTTCTCTGTCAGTTCGTTTGTTTCCACCTTCTCGCTTCACTCTCTCTCTCTCTCTCTCTTTCTCTCGCTCATTTCATCTATCTTTCTTTCTGTCTTTCTTTCCCCCACCCTGTTCTCAGTCTCTTCTCTTCTCCATTTCTCTGTACCTTCCACCTCGTTTCTGTGGGTCTGCCCTCCTTTCACCCTCTCTCCCCCCCTCTCTCCCTCCTTCCCTCTCAGGGGTGTCGCACCAAATTCTGGGCCCTGGGTACAAGGATCTACAAGCTTGTAGATCTGCTATCTTTGAAAAATCGTGAAAATTTGTCTTTGAATATTTCAAATCGTTCTAGGGTTTTTTGAAAAACCTATGTCTCTACAGTATGTCAGTGATGCTCAAACCTTTTCATGTGAAGGACCCCCAAATGATATGTATTTGGCCACGGACCCCCATCTCAAAATATTTAGTTCCAGGGACCCACAGAAGCAAAACTTGTGCTACAAATGTTCCCTTAAAAAATACATATATTCAAAGATTTGCACACATTCTCACGACTTTTCAAAAATAGCAGAGTATATCTGCTATTTTTCAATAGCTAAAGTAGGAAATAATGAAGGCCCCTCCACCTTGGGCCCTAGTAACTCAGTCCCACTCCCCCCCCCCCCCCCCCCCCCTTGTGACACCCCTGCTCCCTCTCTCTCCCTGGTCCTCTCTGTTTCTCTCCATGTTCATCCCCCTCTCTCTCTCTCTCTCTCTCTCTCTCTCTCTCTCTCTCTCTCTCTCTCTCTCTCTCTCTCTCTCTCTCTCTCTTGCTTCCTTCCTTCCTTACCTCCCAGTGAGAAGCTGTGGATGTTGGCATCCGTTGACCCAGCTGAATTACAGTTTTTCTTTTTCCTTTTACTCATTTGCTTGAACACATTGTCCATTCAGGAGTAACATTTTCATTTTTCAGTAATCAGACCCGTTCATTCACAGGCCTAAACTGAATGGTGGATGGCTGTTCAAGCTTAATTTGTGCTATAAGCCTGTACTGGGCCAATTGTTGATAGCTACTGTATCAATGTGCATTATGTCCATGAATGGCCATGGCCATGGCAATCATGCAAGGCACCGTTTGTGTCTTAAGGCCACTTCCATACTAAGCCAGGTGTTGGTGTTAGTTCTACCCTACCCTACCCTGAATTGGGTTCAGAAAACCGCTAGAAAACTATTTGTCTTGTTTTATACAATACTTTTATTTTTTCGCTATTTTGTTTGTTCCAAAAGAAGAAACTTTGTCATTTCATCATTAATCATTCCATGACAATCTTTTTGTTCATTGAGGTTTGGCCTTATAGATGGAAATGTGGCTGTTTTTTGTGCGTTTCCTTAATTTTTTAACTACTCATGTAGTGTGTTGTTTTTAGCTTGCGGGCCTTGGACTTTTTGTATTTTGCTGAGTGGCCCCTGAGCCATCCTTAGTTGAGTAGCCCTGCTGTAGAGCCTATTGTGTCTTCATACAGGGCTGTGCCGCAAGCCATTCATTCACAGGGTCGAAAGCAACATTGTCCCAAAAACATGCCGTCATGCCAGACCTCAACAGCTGCCTCTCTTTCGGTAAAATCAGCCTCTCATTCAGTGCATCCAGAAATGTGACGAGGACGTTCTGTATCGTACGAGCCGATAGTTGGTCTGTGGCAAAGGGCAGCCTCATTGGAGATGGCAGCACACATGGTGATATTGGCACCCCTCTGACCTGGCACGGTAAACATGGCCCTCTGCCCAATGATATGCCTCCCGCGTTGAAGCTGGCTTCATCCACACAAATGAAAATGTGATGATGCCCCTTCAGCTTCAAGCGCCGTCATTCTCTAAGACAGTGGGTTCTTCTCAGATGTTTTAACCTCATCGGATAACTCTGAGAGTGTGCACTCAAAAAAGATTCCAGGTGCCAGTAGCTGGTATGGTATGACAAGAAGGGGTGTAACAATACATTTTAACAGTGATACGATATTTATCAAGATACATGGTTAACGATACGATACATGGACGATATTGGTTCATTCATGGCGATACGACGGAAATCGGAAATACTCAAGTAAAGTACAAATAACTCAAAATTGTACTTAAGTACATTACTTAAGTAAATATTCTTAGTTACTTTACACCACTGCCGGCTCCTCCTGCGTTCATGTAGACTTGAACAAGACACTGAGCCCCTAACTGCTCCCCGAGAGCCCCTACAGTATGTGGCAGTGCACTGATCCTAATAGTTAGTACGGGTCCAAAACAAGAGAACGAGATCTCCCCTCGGGGCGTCGATACAAAGTCACCAAAAATACACACACTGTGGTACGGTAACACTGTGACTTACCTATTCCCCATTCCCCAAATAAGTGTGACAGTAGGTGCCAGAGTGGCTCCGACTCAGTACGGTCCAGACAGAGCCCTTTGTCCGGCTGCTCCAGAGCACAGGCGCATGATGGATGACATGGTCAATAACTATAATTGCTGCCCTGGATTTCATTCTGAAACTTGAGCTCTACTTTCTCCTCTGGCTGTGGCTCCTCCACCTCCACCTCCTCCACCAGCACCACGCATGCAAACTCCTCTTCTATCTCGGCCCCCCCTTGATGAGTCCTGACATGAACACATGCTGCAGCGCTTGGAGCCCAACTTTTTTGGGGGTCCTGGACTGGACTGAGGCGCTCGTTCAGTGCTTGGTCCTCAACAGCAGTGATTCCCAATCTTTTTACCCTGTTTGACCCAAAAGAGACATTAGACATTTTCACTACTTAAACATTTGTTTTCTAATTCATAGAATTTCTTAGATTTTTCTTTTATTCATTCATGAAATTACTTAGAAAAATCTGATTAATTAATTAAATTAAATTAATGAAAATCTTTTGGGGGAATGTTTTTTTTTTTTTTTTTTTTTTTTTTTTCAAAATGCAGGAAACAAAAATTAAGCGACCCAAAAAAATGTGTCTGCGACCCGCAAATTGGTCCCGAACCAGTGCTCAACAGTGATCGCGATCGTGATACAGATTATGTTCTATTCAGTGAGCGATTCTTTCATTCCATGGAGTATAATTGCTGATTATATATACTTACCCGCGTCAGCGGATGTACAAGCTCACAAGGTGGCACAAGGTGACATGTTGTGAGCTTATAGATTGTCTCTCTTTGATGTACACAGTAATTAAGTACAACTTCTATTGATCTTTACTCTCCTCATGTACAGTACCTGTGGCCTCTTTGATAGATGCTTGTAAATAACAACACAGAGATATTTTATAGATGGATGAGGATTGATTGAATCGTTGTGCTAAAGGAGATTCACACAGGTGCAATACAGAGTTGCTAATTATGTAAGTAATTTATATGAGTCGTGGTAGATGTTTTCCTTTTGTTTATTGTAACACAGTTAATAATCCAATAGAGTTGTGGGTCATATGAGATCTGTGAAAAACAAAACAAAAAAATGTGTAAAACTAATTAATGTGTAAAAGCCAATTAAAAAAGTGTTAATACATTTGAAAGAGAGCATTCCTGCTTAGAAAGTGATGTTGAAGAGTAGATGTCGGTGTCATTAGCAGTCAAGAAACACTGTAAGATTGAAGTTCTCAGTCACCACGTGTGAATGTTGCACACGGAAAATAGTTGATCTACGTCTACGGGCTCTCAACACGTGTGACCTTGTAGATCAGCTATTTTCAGACGCACCTTCCATAAAACCCCAATGGTCAAAAATAGCAGATCCACAAGTTCACAACGCCTCGCGCTGAGAGGCGTTGTGAGCTTGTAGATCGGCTATTTTCGGCAAAGAACTTTGGTGTAGAGGGGGAAAAGAGCAGACTAAGTACGGACTGAAAGGTGAAGTTTATTAAGTATTGAAGTTTCAAGTGGTTAAATATCTGAAAACACATTAACATGAATCCAAAATACACTGATGATTGTGCTGTCAAACAATGAAACTACTGCATATGTTATCTATGGGTTGTGGGGGTCCCTGCTTCATCTCTCTCTCGACTAAGGGGTCCTTGGCCTGAAAACGTAGAAGACCCCTGCTTTACACCACTCACTTGACAGTAGTGCAAACTAACACTGCAGGCTGCTAACTGAAATGAAACAGCTCAACACAATTTTTCTATTTTCAAGTGGCTGCCGTGCACCTGCATGCATGGGACCGTGAAAATTGCTAACAAGAGCAATTTTAGAGAAACCAAAAGGACAAATACTGCAACTTTTTTTTTTCTTTTGCAATACGACAAGCGCCTGAGGAAGAGTCAAATAAATGATTCAATTCAGAATGTCAAGGTTTAAGATGAGTAGGCAGTGTGCCACACTAACTGACACTGTGTGTGATGGCTTTGATCACAGTTATGGCAGTTGGACATTTTGGAAGGCTCTATACAGTATGTCTATATAATAGCTGTTATCCAACCAGTGTAATTTCTG
>NC_137812.1:29278931-29291431 GCF_963921795.1 Nannobrachium achirus | reverse complement strand
AGCCTCAGCCACCACAAAACGCCTCATCAGCTGAAAAACACACACACACACACACACACACACACACACACACACACACACACACACACACACACACACACACACACACACACACACACACACACACACACACACACACACACACACATTCAGGTGCAGTCGGACGTACAATAAGGCAAGGACTTGCATTGATGCTCATGCTTTCTGTACCCTCCCTCCCTCCCCCCCCTCCCTCTCTCTCTCTCTCTCTCTCTCTCTCTCTCACACACACACACACACACTCACGCACGCACGCACGCACGCACGCACGCACGCACGCACGCACGCACGCACACACACACACACACACACACACACACACACACACACAGGGCCTTCCATCATGCACATGGACGTGCAGGTTAGCGCTGTTAAGGGCAGTTTGACGAGGAGCATTCAGCCATAAAGGAGAGAGTCCCTGTGAGAGATTGACCCCGTGACTCACCGTTTTATGACGAGGTCACTGGGCCACGCCCCTCCACAGAGCCACGCCCCTCCACATGGCCATGCCCCTCCACAGGGCCACGCCCCTCCACAGAGCCATAGAAGGACAAACAGCAGTGAGGACCTTTTAGAAGTCTGGTCCCCTTGAGAGCCGTCCCTCTGGTGTTGTGTAATGCATGTATGCTTATTTGTGATCGTAGGTTGCAGCTTACTATCAGAACCGTCACATCTTGTCCGTGTCTGCCCGGAATGGTAAAGCTTGTCTTTTTTATTGATTGACTCTCACGCTCTGACATCACGCTCTGACATCACTGTGATGTCATGGGAACCAAATACCTTTTATTGCCATATATGGAGATCCCTGTGATGCCAGGGGAACCAAATCCCTTTTATGTCCATATATGGAGATGACTGATGTCATCAATTATAAGCCCATACTGTATATGTGAATGCCAATATCTAATTACTGTGATGTCAGGGGAACCAAATCCCTTTTATTGCCATATATGGAGATCCCTGTGATGCCAGGGGAACCAAATCACTTTGGCCAGATGGCCAAGACATGGCACAACCTCGCCCTTTAGGGTGAGGTCGCTTAGGCATCCCTTAGGCGTCCCTTAGGCGTCCCTTAGGCGTCTTACTGGTAAATATTATTTTGTCCACTAAAACTATGACAAAGAATTATCATTGACTAACTTTAAAAAACTAAAAACTAAATAAAGGTTAAGCTATTATGACTAATAGAGTATATTGCCCATTTCGTCGGCAAATAAAAACTAGACTAAGATTTTTGGGAAGGAAGAGAGGAGAAGTGATCCAGTAGAACTAAAAGACAAGTCATTTTAGGTTTGGTTGCACTTGGGTGTTGCGCTCTGAAAAATAGTAGATCTACAAGCTCACAACGCGTCGCAGCGCGACGCGTTGTGAGCTGGTAGATTGGCTATTTTCAGCATGCAGCCAAGTGTAAAATAAATCAGCCATTTCGACGCCATCAAGGCCCGCCAAAACACATTTTCGACGACAAAATCAACCGTAGATTGTGATTGTGACCCATGCATGATAGGCAGCAAGTATTCACTAATTTTTATTTATTTTTTCATAATTTTTATCCCACAATTTTGTAACCCTTTTTTTCACCCAGTGCCAATTGCCTATGTAATCCTGGGCTCTGCTCTCCCTCTGCCACACCTGGGGAAACAACGGACTGACCTCATGCTTCCTTCTATGCATGAGGAGTCCAAGTTGCTTCTTTTCACCTGACAGTGGAGATTTCCCTGGTTTGGACGTAGCGCGTGGAAGGAACACGTTATTCCAACCAGTTCCTTTCCCCTCCATCAGGCGCCCCGGCTGGCCATGGGGAGGCATTATTGAGACCAGGATTACGTGCATGTTTTTGTGAGGGTATCAACCCTAGGAGACACGGGGAGAACATGCAAACTCCACACAGAAAGGCCCTTTCGCCAACCCCACCTAGGGTGTGGGCGCTGATGACACGGAGGGAGGAACACGCCGCCAGTGCCCACAGTGTCCCCCGGCGGGAATCAAACCCAGGACCTTCTAGAAGTATTCACTCATTTAAGCCTAATGTGGAAGTCATGAAAACGATGCAGTTCTCATTAATGGCCTAGAACATACATGGGCAACTGGCGGCCCGGGGGCCACATGCGGCCCCCACCTTCACTTAAATACTGATATATTATTGATTTCAGCTGTTACAATTCCAAACATGAGCTGCTTTAATTCTGTCAGTCTATATTAGAGCTTAATGACTAGTATAGTGTCTAGTGTCCAATGTATTTGTACTGTATTTAAGTTCATACATTTAACATAAGTATAGAACTAAATGCGTTTGAAATTAAATCAAAATGTTACATTTCAGGATTCCAATTAAAAAATAAAAGATTATTCAGGATTCCAATTCAAAAGAAGTAAAAAATAGGCGATGTAGATCTGCTATTTTTGCTTCTTTTGTATGAGATACTAGAATGACAAAGTAGGACGTAGCAATATGCAATGTGGCCCTCTGGAGTGAAGGTGGAAATATAGTGGCCCTCGCCATCATCAAAGTTGCCCACCCCTGGCCTAGAAGGTGGCACTGATTCCCCTACTCCTCCGGCAGCAGAATTAGGGTCACTGCAGGCAGTGGTGTACAGTACATTTACTTAACCCTATTTGTGCCTATCCCGAACAAGTTCGGGATATTTTCAATCCAATACAATATTTTATTTGCTATTTTACTTACCCTGAGCTGCTTGGGACAACGTGGGTGGTCCTGGCTCGTCCAGCGCTTACCAACGAGAGACGCTAGATGGTCCGACGATTTATTCCATTGAAAATGGTTTAAAATAAAGTTTCGAGCCCCCCAAAAAAACCTCAATCTATACTGTCGGCGGCGCGATGTATTCCAGGGTGCCTATCCCGAACTAGTACGGGATATTTAATAAAATGAATTATTTAATCGGAGGCCTCAACGAAGCCCCGGTCTAAATTTCCATCCATGCCCGGGGCCGACACTCGGCCATCCACGGGCCGTATTCGCGCAAACGGCCGCATTGCGCCGCCCACTCCAATAATAAGTCACATCTTTAGAGAGGATTTTCTCTGAATTGTGTTCCCAGACCAAAGAGAAAGTTTTTTTGCGACTGAAATAGCTTTAGATCGGGCTTCTAAAGGGGTTAGCAGTGAATGGCTAAGTGTAAGCTAACTTCCTCCTCTCGTCATACATAACAGTGGCTGGAGTGAAATCCCAAGGCACTTGGGGCAGTGTCGACGGAAGCTAGAGCGAATGCCTATAGAGATATTTCTGGCACTCTAGCAGCCACTTGTGGCCCGGGGCACTGTATGAGTTAAGTACTGTACTTAATACACTTTTGAGTTATTTGTACTTTACTTGAGTAATTTCAATTTCCAATAGATTTACTTCTACTCCACTATATCTCGGATCCAAATATTGTACTTTTACTCCACTACATTTATTTAAAACTGTAGTTACTAGTTACTTTGTAGATTTTGATTATCATTACAAAACATAAATTAACCACTTCAGCCATATATAAGTTTTGGCCATTTGAAAATAGCCGATCTGCAAGTTCACAATGTGCATTGTGAGCTTGTAGATCTGCTATTTCCAAAAGACTTTTATATATTTGATAACTTGAAATGGGTACAATGAGTACTTTTACTTTTGGTACTTTTAGTGCATTTTGATACCAATACTTTTGTACTTTTACTCAAGTCAATGTTGAATACCGGACTTCTACTTAACAGAGTACATCTACATTGCAGTATTGATACTTTTACTTAAGTAAAGAATGCAAGTACCACTGCATGCAGGTGAATGAGGCATTTTGTCTGACTCTCATAAAGCGTGACAAGCAGATGTATCATAGCAGCTGTATTGTTATCATAGAATGTTGGCCCCTTCTTTGTAATATTGCTTAACAATGTGCATTAGAGCCTCTTCTCTGTCTATCTGCTGTCTCCATTCATCTTCTCTGCCTCTACCTCGCTCACTCTCTCTCTCTCTCTCTCTCTCTCTCTGTAATAAGTTAATATACTTGCTGGCAGTATCAGAGCGGGCAGGAGATGAGTGTGTGTGTGTGTGTGTGTGTGTGTGTGTGTGTGTGTGTGTGTGTGTGTGTGTGTGTGTGTGTGTGTGTGTGTGTGTGTGTGTGTGTGTGTGTGTGTGTGTGTGTGTGTGTGTGTGTGTGTGTGTGTGTGTGTGTGTGTGTGTACTACATTACAGTAGGCAGTGGAGCGACAATGTGCTGATGCTGAATATAATGCCCGGTTCTGTGTGTTTGCGTGCGTGAGTGTATGTGCGTACGTTACGTACGCTACGTACGTGTGTGTGTGTGTGTGTGTGTGTGTGTGTGTGTGTGTGTGTGTGTGTGTGTGTGTGTGTGTGTGTGTGTTTGTGTGTGTGTGCACTTTGCACCAGTGCATTATTGCCCATGTGCTTGTGTGTTCATGCCTGTAAATGAAGCATTTTATATGCAGGTGTGCGTGCGTGTGTGTGTGCGTGCGTGCGTGCGTGCGTGCGTGCGCATATGTGCGTGCGTGTGTGTGTGCGTGTGTGTGTGTGTGTGTGTGTGAGAGAGAGATTATGTACACAACACATGCATGTGCAATTTTGCTGTTCATATGAAGGTATATTACTGTACATACTATACATCTTCAATGGTCTGTGGTCTAGAAGCCTGTGTATGTGTGTGCGCGCGCATCAGTGCATGCGCGCATCAGTGCGTGCATGCTTGCGTTTGTGTGTATTGCGTGTGTGTGTGTGACTGTGTGTACTTGGCGGACCATGGCTCATCTGTGGCCATCACAAGCCCATTTTAATTAAGGAGAGAGGAGCTCACACAAACAAACACACACACACACACACACACACACACACACACACACACACACACACACACACACACACACACACACACACACACAGAGAGAGATAGATTGCAGACTCACTTTTGCAGCGCTCACCAATACTGTTGCCAATCCAACTCTGTAATTTCTTTTTATTGACTGATTCTTTTCTTTTCTTTTCTTTTCTTTTCTTTTCTTTTCTTTTCTTTTCTTTTCTTTTCTTTTCTTTTCTTGATACCTGATACCAAACTCCTCATGAGCTAGACAGTGTAAACTAAGGTCTATCTAATTCTGTAATCTGTCAAACAGAGAGAGAGAGGGGAGAGAGAGATAGGAGAAAGATGGAGACAGAGAGAGAAAGAGGATGAACCAGGCAGATAAGAATAAAGAGAAGGGGTGTATACTGTAGGTGGTGTACATATACCGTTGTTCCCTATTGAGCTTGGCATTGGCACATTTCCTGGGGCAAGCTGCCCAGATCACACATGTCGCACGTGTCTTTTTATTTTTTCACTCTCAAAAAGTGCCTGCAATGTAGTGAGTGCATTTGAAACTACATTGCAGTGCACATTATGGGGTGATCACTGATTTCCTCCTGTGAATTGTTTGATTTAGATTTTTGTTTGTTTTCTGTTTATTTCGTTGCTGAGTGAGGTCAACAGACAAAGTGACCCAATCTCAACTGGAAACAACGGTATACATGTAAAACTATCACCCACCACCGCAGACGCACGGGTACAATTTTCCGACCAAGGCGTGACTCCGACTTAGCCAGGGCCCTCCAACCGACGCAAGGTGACACAGTGATCCTGGGTTCGAAACAGTCGAGGGATCACGTCCTTGTCGCTGCGGTATAGTGACCCCTGCTGGCTGGTGGCGGGGGTGCATCTGTTCGGCAGCGAGGGGACCGCGGGGAAGATGACGTGAACCTCCACATGCGCCGCGGCCTCCAGGGGAAACTCCTCGCTGTCGGCTGAACACAAGCAGCCGGTGGCTCCATGTGATGTGTATCAGATTAGGCACATGGGATGATTCCGCTGTACACAGCCTCCTCGGACCAACTGGGCGGCTGGGTGGCAACACGGGCCACTTGACGAATGACTAAATTGGCTTCGGAAAAACTGAAAAGATGACGACAGATGGTAGTATGGTTCAAGCTAAAATGTGAAGCGGCTTGTTGCCGTGAGGTCATTGCAGAGCGTTGTATGGAGAGAGTGGCGTCACTCCCATTCACTTCACGGGGCCAGGTCTTCCACGCACACATCTATTGGCGTATTGTATAGTGACAAACCGCGAACCGGAAGTTTACAGAATGCATTGAAGTCTATGAGGGCTAAAGTGACAATGAACCACGTGACCAGCGCTGATTCTGACCCCGCAATGGCAGAACTCTCTGATTAGACGACTCTGGGTCAATCTAAAAAAACAACGACTGTGGCCTACTGGGAGTGTGCCTGCAAGGTTTCACTGATTGTCCCAGCAGTGCCAGAGATTAGCAGGCACACACGCAAACAAAGAAACAAATAAACAAACTAATAGACAGACGGACAGACAGACAGACAGACAGACAGACAGACAGACAGACAGACAGACAGACAGACAGACAGACAGAGACAAACAGATGGACAGGGGCTTAAACATAATCTCAAGCCTGGCAGAGATAGATGTAGAGAGAGCAAGGAGTCAGTCAAAAAACAGGAGTGGCAATGGATGGATGCGAGGAATGGAGTGAAGGAGAGAGGAAACAAAGAGTGAGAGAGATAGAAGGGGGGGGGGGGGGGTTAGCGATACAGAGAGAGAAATGGGTTACCCTTTCCTTTCTATAGATTGTTAGGCCATGGTGGGGAAGTGTGTGGCTGCTGAATAATAGATGATGGGAGCAGCTAGCATGTTGACAGAACGACTGAGACCTGCACAGGACCGGCACTCACCCTGTTACGCCAGTTACAGTGTGCTCATGTGTTCCAGAGCCTAGTGGTGGGAAAGATACGCACATGTTTTACTTAAGTAAAAGTATCAATACTGCAATGTAGAAATACCACTAGTGCAGAATTCAAAATGTATACTTGAGTAAAAGTTCAAAAGTATCGATATCAAAATGTACTTAAAGTCCAAAAGTAGAAAGTACTCATTGTGCAGAACAATGTTTTGCATCGCAGCTAAATGTATAATGGAGGGTTGAAGTGTTGTATGTACGTAATCAATCTACAAAGTAACTAGTAACTAAAGTTTTCAAATAAATGTAGTGGAGTAAAAGTACAATAATTGGATCCGAGATGTATTGGAGAAGAAGTAAAAGTATTGGAAATTGGATATACTCAAGTAAAGTACAAATACCTCAAAATTGGACTCAAGTACAGTTCTGAAGTAAATGTACTTTACACCACTGCGTTCACCCTGTGAAATAGATAGTGCACGCACCGCCATAGCACAGGTGCAGGACACACAGCGGAGTCGTTAAGAAAGAATGTAGTCTGCACACTGGTAATGCTGAAAATGTGCTGCTGTATTTTTATACTGTTCCTTCCTGGGCCGCCATTTGTCATTTTATTTCTTTGCTAAATTAAGTTATTATTTGTGCATTTTATAGCGCTTTCTTTACAATGTACTTCACATTCACCCAAGGCACCAAGCTGCTCATCGGGAGCATTTAGGTGTTCAGTGTCTTGCTCGAGGACGCTTCGACACATAGCCAGGATGAGCCGGGAATCGTTCCTGGATTCCAAGATGGCCGCTCTACCTCCTGAGCCACTGCCGCTGGTACATACAGTATATGCATATGCTCAGTCTTTTAACAACATTAACTGACACATTTCTTTTCATACGAGTAAATCTGGGTGGTTGACTCTGATGTCTGTGTAACCACCTTTCCTTATCTTCTTCAAATCTTCAACCGCCGAGGTTTGCTTCACGGAGGTACCCTGCCCGTCAAAAGTTTGGACACAGCTTGTCACACAATGTGGGTGAGAAGCTGTGTCCAAACGTTTGACTGGTAGGGTATGTCGTTCCAGCAGCGGACCCCATATGCATGACTTACTTTTCCCTGGGATCCTGAGGCGTTCCCAGGCCAGTGTCAAGATATTATCCTCCCACCATGCTCCTCTCCCTCCCAACTGGACATGCCTGGAATAGCTCCCTGGGGAGTCCACCATGAGTTATCCTTACACACGGGTGCCTGAACCCTCTCAACTGGCTCCTTTCTACAGTATGTGCCAAAGGAGAAGTGGCTCTACTCCAAGTCCCTCCAGGATAACTGAGCTTCTCACCTTCTCCCTGAGGGAGATGCCAGCCACCCTCGCTCCTCCTGAGAAAAAAACATGCATTTTGTATCGCTTGTAAGCGCCATCTAGTTCTTTGGGTCTGCTTGCGGTCTCCAGGATGGGAATCCAAACGCAGGTGGCTTCTCCTGGTCTTCAAACTGCTGTCGGGCTGAAACATCAGGAAATGACAAAAAAGAAAGAAAAAGAAAGGTAGAACCTGTCTTCCAATGGATCCAATATATTTATTATTTAGTCACAAGTTTTTCATTGTTAAAATAATGATGAACACACGGACAGGCTTAACCACATTCAACGTAGCCTCCCTATTTTTAGGTCATGTGAGTACAGGTGAAAAAGTCTCATGCTTTGTGAGCTCGTAGGTCGTCTGTTTTAGCGATGCTTTTGCATGACATTGTCATTTTGACAAAGTATATAAACAGGGCTTTCGTTTATGAAAAAAAGATGAGTTCTGAAAGACGCTGACGATAAGCTTTATAGCTGGCTTTCTCTATGCCACCTCTGCACTTATACTGTGTACAGTATGTGCTTCAAGCGTGTGTGTGTGTGTGTGTGTGTGTGTGTGTGTGTGTGTGTGTGTGTGTGTGTGTGTGTGTGTGTGTGTGTGTGTGTGTGTGTGTGTGTGTTCGTGCGTGTGTGTGTGTCATACTGCCTGTCAGTAAGCGTCCATAGCAGTGTAGAGTAGTGTCTTGTTAGTGTGTACTTCCTGACCTAAGCTGTCTCGTCCACCTAACATCACCCACCAGCCTTGTCTGTAGTGCTCACACACACACACACACACACACACACACACACACACACACACACACACACACGCACACACACACGTGCCGCCCTCCGGCCATAGTGTCAATGTTGGAGCATCTGGTAAACACGCCAATACAGGCATTGAAACTCCCTTATGTGCGCGTGAGAGCACAAACACGTGCGCGCGCACACACGCACACACACACGCTCTCACTAACACACACATACTCACTAACAGGATAATGACTGGCCAATTAGATGCAGGCTTGATCTGTCTGGACATATCCAGTCATCTTAGACCCTCCAGCGGCCATTACTCAGGCATGGACACACACACACACACACACACACACACACACACACACACACACACACACACACACACACACACACACACACACACACACACAGACAATGGGCCGAATGAATTGCTTCTAAAACACTGGCTGTTAAAACCAGGCAATGTTTGTGTTTGCGTTCACATGAGCTGTGCAGGAATTTTATCGTCCTTGTTGTACTAGGAACAAGGGAAAAAATCCCTGTTACATTTACATTACATCAGTGATTCTTAAAGTGGGTCAGGGCAGGGGTTCCAGGGGGTCCGCAGCAAAATGTGTTTAACCACTTTAAAGGGGCTACACCATGCATATTAAAATATATATATTGTATATAAAGATATAGGCCCATAATACTTTTTTTATACAGGTTTAAGCCTACAACCACTCAGATATTGAATGTTCATGTTCTGTCTGTCTGTCATTCCAAGCCCTTTCAGCTGCAATACCAAAAAGCCCTTTGTTGGCAAAGGGGCACTATTGAGAGAGTTTGTCTGTCTAGATGAACTAAAGGCAACAAGGAGGGGGCCGGACTCCCCATGCTTACATAAACATGGGGAGACTGTGAACAGGCCTATTCAGACACACCCTGGGGGGTATATATCTACAAAGTTGACAACACGCCAGATCTGCTGTTTTCACAGAATGTTAGACACAATAGCAACGGAATAGGGAAGCTAGGATTCATATTTTTATTTTAAATGTTTTACTCACTTCATCAGGCATGCCCCATCTTCATCTTTTCTTTTTGTGTCTTTGAAGCAGTTACAGTATATGACAGTTTCCCATTTCTTTACACAGTCCTTTGCTCTGTTACTGAACTCTAAGAGATCTTTTAAGCTGCACTGGTTGGGTAGTATAGGTGCTGCATCATATGGTCCTCTTCTCCACATTCACAGATGGTTGGGCCGGTTGTGTAGCCCCATCTGGCCATAGCAGCTTTTGAACGCCTGGCCTTTGTTCAACGCTGGGTCTAGTGTCTACTGGCATAGCTGATGAAGGTCCGAGTGACCGAAACCTTGTACCAATAGTGAAGACAGTGTGCGGGGCTCCCCCGTTCTTCTGCTATTAAGTTAATGAATTTCCGCCCTGTTTTATTTCATTTTTGTCAATGCAGAATTCCGTCTATTGTATCACCATGGGCTTGTTTTGAATCAGATGCTCTAGCAGTGTTGTTAGCCTTAACTCCAGCCTCACTCCGTTTGAATGGATGATCCTCACCACCATTATCGCCAACTGTATCGTCCTGGCACTGGAACAACACTTACCTGATGGAGACAAGACCCCTCTGTCTGAACGACTGGTAGGACACATGCATGCACACGCACGCACGCACGCACGCACATACAGTACGTACACACGCGCACGCACACACACACTCAAACTTTTAAATGTCAAGGTCTTCCCTCAACTCTGACAGTATACAAATGGAACCAAATGGACCCATCAGGGTCCATTTGGTTCCATTTGTATACTGTCAGAGTTACAGACTTGTAAGGGTACATTTTGAACTCCAGAATCCCCATTGAGAACTGTAAGTACAAACATGCATGCATATACAGGCACGCTCAGATGCATTGCAAACATACACAAACACAGGCAAACACACAATACGCTTATCATTACCCAATTTTCACTATTTTTTCTCATGACAATGTTGTGCAAGGAAGAATTCAATATCACTTAAGTGGTTGATCGATTTGTCGCTCTATAAAAACACATATCGTCTCTGTATATTGTCTGTATTGTCTGTATCTGTATAACCTATACTTTTCAAGATTTGAGATCTACAGATCTACAAGCTCAAAACGCATTTCGAGCTCGCAGATATTTTGATGCTTTCGAAAATTACAAATCACACATTAAGCACTTTAGCCCTATTTTATACCTGGGCTATTTGAAAATATCGATCTTCGCTCACAACGCGTTGCATAACATTTTCAAGCATTTTATACATTTAACTTTGGTACTTTAAGTATACTTTGACACCAATAATCTCGTACTTTTACTCGAAGTACATTTTGAATTCCAGACTTTTACTTGTAACAGAGTATTTCTATATACTGTATTGCAGTATTTCGACCCTTCAGATAAATGCGATCCTGTGATCGCAGAATTTCCCTCATAATCAGCCAAATGGCGCAGATTATGCGGGGGTCACATGTTTTCAAAAAGGCAGCATAATTGCATATTTCCGCCCGCATATTTCGGAACTACCTGCATATTTCACTGCATAAAATTACAACTTTTGGCATATTTCGCAACTTAATGCACATTTCTCTGCATAAAATCACATCAAAACCTGCATATTTCATTGCAAAATCAAGGATTTTTGCCCACATAATCAATGATTTCAGACTGCATAATCAAGGATTGATGCTATTGATACTTGTCTCCTCCCCTGTGCGTCTGCAGGAGGACACGGAGCCCTACTTCATGGCCATCTTCTGCTTCGAGTCGGGGATCAAGATCCTGACGCTGGGCTTCGCCCTGCACAAGGGCTCCTACCTGCGTAGCGGCTGGAATGTCATGGACTTCGTGGTGGTGTTGACCGGGTGAGTCCACGGTCTTCCTCGTCTCCATGACGTTCCAGCCGCGCGAGCGTGTGTGTGTGTGTGTGTGTCTGTGCGCGTGTGTGTGTGCATGTGTTCCTGGCTGATGGGAGCCTCCAGGATCAATGGCACACTGATCAGCCTACAATCAATACTATCTAAGAGACACAAAGCCGGCTGTGTGTGTGTGTGTGTGTGTGTGTGTGTGTGTGTGTGTGTGTGTGTGTGTGTGTGCGTGTGCGTGTGTGTCCAGGCAGGTTGTTTGTTTGATATGTGAGCTAAATATGTCTGCTGGAGAGAGAGAGAGTGAGCTCCATGTCTGAAGAGGAGAGGAGAAAAGAGAGGAGGGGATGTAAACAAGATGTATGTCAGGGGAGAAAGGTTGGCATTTAAACACACACACACACACACACACACACACACACACACACACACACACACACACACACACACACACACACACACACACACACACACACACACACACACACACACACAGACAGAAAAGCTCTGGCTTGACGTGTGTTTGTGTGCGCGCACGCTTGCTTGCGTGCGTGCGTGTGTTCGTGTTTGATCAGGACAGGTCAGTTCCTTCTCAGACACGATCCCCCCTTTAATGAGGACACACACACACACACACACACACACACACACACACACACACAGACACACACAGACTGGATCAGAGCAGCGCTGCAGGGAGCAGCAACAAGGGCACCAGTAAAATGTCACCGCAC
>NC_137812.1:29253931-29273931 GCF_963921795.1 Nannobrachium achirus | reverse complement strand
AGTTTAACTACTGCTTCTTAAACGTGCCGTATTTAGAAGCTCTGTTGTTTCAGCGTGACCTGGTGGTCGCTTCTCGGCCTTAGGGCGTCTTACTTGTTAAATATTCAATATTTAATCAAAACATTTCATTGGCCTGCTTTTTCAAGCAGGCCAGTTTAGAAAGAAGCCATTGTTACACATCCTTTTAATGCAGGGGTCTTCAACGTTTTCAGTCCAAGGACCCCTTGGACTCACGCTGCGAGGCGTTGTGAGCTTGTAGATCTGCTATTTTTTTGGCTAAAGTTCTCCGAATATGGACACTAGGGTTCAAGTGGTTAATATAAAAAAGAGGAAAAAAAAGCTTTCTATCACACAAAGATTTGGAGGACCCCTTGTAGTAACTCTGAGGACCCCCTAGGGGTCCCGGACCCCCTGTTGAAGACCCCTGCTTTAATGGATGGTGTCAGGGCATTCTACATTTTTGGTGGCAGAGCAGTAGAATGAGGATGTGCCTAAGAGTGCTAAGAATGCGACAGGCCAAATAAATCATGTTTATTCAAAGTCTCCATGTGCACCCAGCATCACAGTGACTGCAGGCGTTAGTTAGATAAACCCCACCGGAAACATGTACCGCTATGTCGGACATGGGCCAAATGTCAATATATCGTGCATTCCTACTAGTACATTGGGAAAACCCTCAGTGTTAATTGAATCAATAGTAACGGACGCAAATGGACCTGCATTTAGTTAACATTTAGAATTCCACCGAGTTAGAAACAATAGCACGCTGATCGAAGCCGTCCGTAAGCCAATCAGAGAAGAGAGAGGGATGCGTATAGGTTCATGGAGTTTAAAGAGGAGGAGTTAGCCATACTGTAAAGAGACATGCTGTCAGGGAGAGAGAGAGAGAGAGAGAGAGAGAGAGAGAGAGAGAGAGAGAGAGAGAGAGAGAGAGAGTGAGAGTGCTACCTGGGTGAATATTGTCCCTCTGCCATAACTTCCATTATCATTATTGCTCTGTGGTCGTTCATAGCCTCATCAGTCTCCTATATGCTCTCCTATAGACTTGGACAGTGCGACCTTTCAGCAGGCTATATGGGACACACACGCACACGCACACATACACACATGCGCACGCACACACACACATGCTGACACACACGCTGGGGCGCTTGAGTGATCGGAAAAAACAGCGTCTCAATTTAGTTTGTCTTTGGTAGAAACAAAAAAATAATGCTACTTACAATTTACAATTAGGCATTTAGCAGACGCTCTTAATCCAGAGCGACTTACAATAAGCAAGGTAATACATCAATACAATAAGCAAGGTAATACATCAATACAATAAGCAGGGTAATCAATACATCAACATCAATACATCAAATGCATAGAAATATCAATCTAGACAAAATAACGTAGGTATACCAAGCACCTAATCAGTAAAAAGCTTTTTACTGACTGCTCTATTTATTTACCTTATTGAGTGTTTGAAGAAACAGGTATCTTACTGTAATTCACAGGTAGGACTACTGTATTTCTGAGCTTTAATAGGGTATGCATCATATTATGCCACTCATCTAGACTGAGTTGCAAAACATAAAGCAGCATGAAGCATTGGAGTTTAGAAGCGCTCGTTGGGAAATTCCTCCTGACTGTTTTTTGCCACTCAGTAGGCGTTCCTGCATAATTCCAGGTACGATGATGTCACGCGCATACCCTTTATATCCACGGACACCCTAAGAAGCGAAAAGTTTCAGCGCAAACAGTCTGGGCAGAATGTTAATGTTTATTGTTCTAGCATTACTCCTGAAGGAAGTTACACTACCATGTGGGTGATGGGAGAATAAGGTTCACTTACAAGGATGCAATAAAATAGGGCTAAAGTGGATTCATGTATGTTTTATATTAATCATTTATATCTGCAAAGTACAGTAACTATTAACTAAAGTTTTCAAATAAATGTTGTAGAGTAAAAGTACAATATTTGGATCCGAGATGTAGTGGAGTAGAAGTAGCTTTCCAGCCTTCATCGGTGCGACACTGACATAAGTTAACTCTCAGTGCGACCCATTACTGTTCTAAATGTTGTTGAGGATATCACACCAGAGGAGTCAGAGCACGGTGGTAACAAAATGTTTATTTATATTTTTCTTTAAGCACTTCAACCCTATAGCATCCCTATTCTTGGGGGCGGGGCCTCATTGTCCAAATATAGTTGATCTACAAGCTTAGAATGTGGCGAAGAGGATTGCTGTACATTGATTTTTTTTTATGCCTTTATTGATAGTATACAGTATACTGACAGGAAATGGGGAGAGAGAGAGAGATGGGGAGTGACACGCGGCAAAGGCCGTCCGGATCGGGAATCGAACCAGCGACGCTGCGGCAACCATGCCTACGTGGCGGTGCCTATGTGGTATGCGCCTTGACCAGTAGGCCACCGGACGCCCCTGTCTGACTTTATTAGTCGTAAATGTAAACAGCATGTGGTACAGTAAGACGTTAAGGCTAAAAGGATTTTTTAGGTCTAAAAAAAAGTCCTGGAGAGGTGTTTCCATCGTGGTCTTAGTCTATGTATTCAATTCATCAACATAGATAGAATACACAATTAGCACAATAAAAATACAAACACTGTATAAAAGACAAAAGAGAGATTGGAAAATTACATTTGCAGTACCTCCCCTTTTGGTCTCCTGATGATGATAGATTTTTCTAGGCCAATTTTGAAAGAAATCAGTGTTGGATGGGGGGGGGGGGAAAGAGCAGACCAAGTACAAAGCCAAGTTTACTAAGTATTGAGGGTTTATTAATCCATGACTTTGAGCAACACATAATAAGTAACTTATGCAAGACTGATGGGAGACATGTCTTTCCCATGTGGACCCGGCGTCCACGTGATTCAATTTGCTTAAATGGCCAACATAACCCTGACATCACCGGAAGACCTTCAAACACTGGCACCCTAGCACATGGACGCTTGTGTGTTTGCGTGTGTGTGTCCGTGCACGTGTGCGTGCGTGTGTGCGTGCACTGCCGTTAGACATATACATTGGCATTGAACGAGCCCACACACACACACACACACACACACACACACACACACACACACACACACACACACACACACACACACACACACGGTCGGGTCCAGACGCTGTACCGTAGGGCAGCCAGGAGTCCTGCTGGTAATGGACTGAGGGGACAGGTGGACCAATCAGCTAGCCAGGGGGAGAGAGAGAGAGAGAGAGAGAGAGAGAGAGAGAGAGAGAGAGAGATTTATGGAAGGAAACGTAGGAAGGACAAGATTATTATGGACATAGGAAGAGAGAGAGAGAGAGAGAGAGAGAGAGAGAGAGGAGGGTGTGTACCTGTACAGTTAAAGGTCAAGCTGAATGCATGGATGGATAGATAGACACATAGAGGGATGAACTGAAAGGTTCTCAACACTGGAGGATGAAAGCTTGTGTCCAAAACCCTTCCTAAAATGGCGAGCCCTTCCTTGTTGTTGCTCTGTCAGGGTTACATGATCAGTGTGCCGAGACAGACAGAAGGACAGGGTTACATGATCAGTGTGCAAAGACAGACAGAAGGACAGCGTTCCATAAACAGTGTGCAGCAATTGCAACATTCCAGTGCAAGCGGTGCAGGGGAGAAGTCCCGCAAGTAGATGCAGCCGAGCAAGAGGGGCTTGTAGTAGACGGGGAGACTTATGCGGTGGTGGAAGGTTTCTGCTACCTGGGAGCCATGCTGAACGCTGATGGGGGGGGGGGGGGGGGGGGGGTGGACCTAGCGGTGATCACAAGGGTGAGAAGTGGGTGGAAGAAGTTCAGGGAACTCATGCCATTTCTAACATCCAAGGCTCCATCCCTGAAGATGAAAGGGCAAGTGTACTCAGCCTGCGTCAGAAGTGGCATGACGTATGGAAGTGAGACATGGGCCCTGAAGGTGGAGCATGAAGACAAGCTGAACAGAGCAGAGATGAGGATGATTAGATGGATGTGCAGCGTGTCACTGAGGGACAGAAAGAGCAGTGCAGAACTGAGACAGAAGATGGGAGTGGAGGCCATAGCGGATGTTGTGAGGAGAGGCAGACTGCGATGGTACTGCTTCCAGACCAGAGACCCCGCCCACTCTCAGAGTGGACTCTTTCTCTGGTCTGGAGCTTAGTACATGAATCGGTTTTTATTTTCGGCTGTCCAATGAGCGCGCGGGGTGGGGGTGGGGTGGGTCTAACGAATATCCAATCCGCGCAGCAGTTGAAACGATTCAAACGAAGTTCACACACACAGAGGAAGGCACACACACACACACGCACGAGCGCACTGATTTCACCAAGCTGATTACAAGTTTCTGGTCGCAGTTCTGTGTGGAAGCAGTCACTGGCACAGACAGAGACACACACACAATCACACACACACTCCCCGACGGTGCGTCGCGTCCACCGTGCGTCTCGATCACCGTGCGTCGCGATCACTCGCGCGCGGACACGCGCGTGCGCGCGGACACGCGCGTGCACGCTCGCAAAAAAGTCCCCTGTAAATCGCTCAGAATGGAGCACAGTTTCAGACTAAAGCGTGAGCTGAGTCTGAAATCAGGCTAGTACGCACAATTAGTGAGGAAGGCAGATAATGATTGGGTGAAGAAAGTTATGTCGTTTAATGTAGAGGGGACAAGACCCAGTGGCCGGCCTAAGAAGACCTGGCAGACAACCGTGGTGGCTGACATGAGGGCACTCGGCATTGACCATGAGGTGGCCATGGACCGTTCCCGGTGGAGGAAAGCCATAGCGAGAAGCCAGTCCAACCCAGCGGTGCCTGGAAAGCGGACTTAAAACAGATGATGATGTGCAGAGACAGACAGAAGGACACCACCAGAGACAGTGAGTGAGAGGACGTGGTATACTGTAGCTGTAGCCCTCAAGGTTATACCCAGAGCCTTCTACCTGCGGAGAGTCGTGTCACTACCGTTCACTTCATGGGGCCAGGGCTTCTACGCACACATCTATTGGCGTACTGTATAGTGACAAACCGTGAACCGTAAGTTTGCAGAATGCATTGAAGTCTATGAGGGGTAAAGTGACAATGAACCACGTACGTGACCAGCACTGTTTCTGACCCCGCAATGGCAGAACTCTCTGATAAGACGACTCTGGTTGTACCATACCGGGATCACTTTCTCTGGTAGTTTTCTCAGCCTGGATCTACTTTCTCTATTTCTACCGGTATGTCTGAAAACTGGAGCAAACCAAGGGGGAGGAGGAGCGTCTCGCTCCGTAATGGCTGCGCCCATATTGTTGTGTTATTTTTTCACTTCTCCTTGAGCGATGCAGCCGACTTTTACACAAGACCGCGATTGGAAATAACGCATGGCTATTTTTCTATAAATTCGCAAAGGCCATGAGCAGACTGTAAACAACCTAAGTGGCAGTAAAAGAGTTAAGGGCTAGTGGTTAAGCCACATTAGTAGTGACAAGGATTGACATGATTAGAAATGACCGCAGTAGAGGGTCATCCCCAGTTCAGAGGATAAAGCAGGAGAGGTGAGGTTGAGATGCAGAACCAGATGATCTGCCACCGTGGCGAACCCCAGATGGGAATTAGCCGAAAGAAAAGGAAGACAAAATTCTTTATTCTTTATGTTGAAAAAGTTTGGACTTTTTGCCTGTAATGATGACATCATGCCCTATAGGGATGCCAGGTTCAAAGGGTCATGGGAGGAGGAGGTGTGTGCGTGAGGGAATGTAGAGAGGAGCTCAGTGCACTCGCGCTCCCGCCCCTTACCCTTGAGCAAAGCGCTTGAAGGAACGCCCGCCGCGTGTGACCGTGCGATAACGCCACCGACGCCGAGCCATCCTGGCACAGAGCGAGCACGCTCAGCAAAAAACCTTCCCTGGATGGTTTAAATGCTTAAAAAGAACATGTGATTAATGGATGGATGGAGGGATTGACGGAGGGAGGGAGGGAGGGATGGATGGATGTACTAAAGGTTAGAGGAGAGGACAGGAGATTTACAGCGCAGGTCCAACACACACACACACCACACGCTGGCCCACGGCCAAGCCAATCCTGGAGAACAAAGGTCTCACTGTTGTTGATAGAACACTAGAATGGAGGAGAAGAGGAGAGGAGAGGAGAGGAGAGGAGAGGAGAGGAGAGGAGAGGAGGCAGTGGCGTCAGTTCAGCAAAAGCTAAGGTATGGCAACATGACTGGTGCTTCGCGTGCGTGCAAGACACCAGTCATGTTGCCATACCTTAGCAACAGGCATGATGGATTTATTCTAAGAAGTACATTTTTTTCCCCCTGTAGCCAGGGTATGGCAGCTGCCATACCTTGCCATACCCAAATTGACACCTCTGAGGGGAGGGGAGGAGAGGAGAGAGGAGGAAAGGCAGATGGATGGAGAAGAGGGTTGGAGGGAGGGAGGGAGGGGTGATGGTGGAGAGAGAGAGAGAGTCTCAGCTGTATGTTAGCGCTCTGCTGAGATCAGCAATAAGGGGCGAGGCAGCAGGAAAATGCGAGCGGGAGAGACAGAGACAGAGTTTTGGGGAGAGAGAGAGAGAGAGAGAGAGAAGTGGAAGTAGATGGATGGGGGAGGGGAGCGAGGGAGGTGCCAGGGAACGACGGGGCAGCAGGAGGGCAGCAGACAGGTATCGGAAAAGATGAGAGACACCATCCAGTCAGAGACCTGGAGGAGGAAAGAGAGCGTTTATATCGTCGCAGTCGGGTGGAAACCTTGCATGTCCCAAATCCGTTTGTTTTGTTTTGATCGTTTAAGCAATGAAACTCGCGGTGCGAGGCGTTGTGCGCTTGTAGATCGTCTATTTTCACTAGTTTTGTGCGACAGTCTTGTATTATGAAGCTGGGCTTTACTTTACTAAAAACCGTACACATTTGAAACTTGGAGATACAAGATAAATAGATAGATAGATACCTTTATTATCCCAAGGGGGAAATTCAGTTGTCCAGTTGTAGCATAGCAGTATACATATTTACAAAGTTACAGAGAAGTAAGAAAAAAGATAGATAAGAGGAAAAAATTAAAAATACAAAAAAAATAGCAAAAGATACAAGGTTTCTGCCCGACAGTGACGATATGAGAGAGAGAGAGAGAGAGAGAGAGAGAGAGAGAGAGAGAGAGAGAGAGAGAGAGAGAGAGAGACGATAGGCCAATTTTATTTTGTTTCTATGAAGTGCAGCGGGAGGGGCCGGATGACATAAGCTGGTTGAGGAGGGAGGGTAAAAACAGATTCCCAGCTCCAGGGTGATGGAGCCATTATCACCCTTCCTCCTTTCCAGGCAGCACCCCTCGGAGCCCGGCCAGTGGACTCTTCCCAGTAAGGGGAAGTGACTGGGGGAAGGGTTGGCGTATTCCACCTCAGTGCCGGGGGACGGGGGTGGAGTGTGTGTGTGCGTGCGTGTGTGTGTGTGTGCGTGCGTGCGTGTGTGTGTGTGTGTGTGTGTGTGTGTGTGTGTGTGTGTGTGTGCGCGTGTGTGTGTGTGTGTGTGTGTGTGTTATGACATAACTGTCATAAACAGGGGTGTCGCACCAAATTCTGGGCCCTGGGTACAAGGAGGATTCACTAGACTGGGAACGCATTAGTACACATTATTTTGTGCTTTAACTATTGAAACATAGCAGATATACAAGCTCACAGGTGCCGCGCTGCAAGCTTGGTAGATCTGCTATTTTTTTTTAATCGTGAACATCCATTTCTATGTCAGTGGTGCTCAAACATTTTTAATGTGAAGGACCCCCAAAATGATATGTATTTGGCCACGGACCCTCATCTCAAAATATTTCGTTTCAGGGACCCCCCAGAAGCAAACTTTTAGTTACAAATGTTCGCTTAAAAATTACATATATTCAAAGATTTGCGCACATGTTCACGACTTTTCAAAAAATAGCAGATCTACAAGCTTGCAGCGCGGCACTCGGTGCCGCGCTGCGAGCTTGTATATCTGCTATTTTTCAATAGCTAAAGTATATAAAATAATTAAGGCTCCTCCACCTTGGGCCCTAGTAACTCAGACCCACTTTTCCCCCACTTGTGACGCCCCTGGTTATAAAGCTGCTGCTCAATGGCCCGGTAGCCAGGAAAGAGATGGGGTGTTGGAGAGGACCGTGGGCTAGCAGTGGGGGGCGTTTATTGGACCTTTTGGACCACAGGATGAAACCTCTATGGCGTACCTATTCTGGGGGGCGAACACTCGCCGAAAATAGGTGAGCTGTTTGGCCTTCTTTTTTGAGCGGTGCTCAAGAAAGAGGTGTCTTTCCAGCAGTCATAGACGGTATACTGTAGCAAAGAGTGATACGTACGTGTGTTTGCATTATGCACCTTTTGTTGATTTTTTTTTTTACCCCGTTTCTACTCTTGCATTGATTGGGTGCTTTTCGGTTGTCTTCTTACCTTAAGCTGTTGTTTTCATGGGGTCATTTTGGTTGCATGACATGCAGTTAAACTCAGACTTGAGGGTTGGGGCTTAAAAATGGCAGAAAGTGGTAAAAATCACATTCATAGTAATATTACCATCCCATGTCCTCGCAAGTATAGTATAAGAGTGTGTGTGCATGTGTGGGCATGTGGGTGTGTGTGTGTGGGGGTGTGTGTGTGTGTGTGTGTGTGTGTGTGTGTGTGTGTGTGTGTGTGTGTGTGTGTGTAGGTGTGTGTGTGTGTGTGTGTGTGTGTGTGTGTGTGTGTGTGAGAGAGAGGGGGTGAGGCCTCTGTGGGAGACAGTGAGTGGCCAGGAGTGCATGCTGGGATGACACATGGCACACCCACACTGTTTCCACACACACACTCTCACACACACACACACGCACGCACGCACACACACACACACACACACACACACACACACACACACACACACACACACACGCACACACGCACACACGCACACATACATACACGCACTGGGGCACAGACTTTGGGGGGATTTTGTCACATCCTCTGAATGGAGCGAGCCAGAGACTCTTTAGATCTGAGACGGTTCACCTTAGAGTCATTTCCTGTATGTGTCACGACTCAGGTGGATGCCCCGCCCCTTCAGGAGCCCAGAAGCAGGTTGTGATGAGTAAGCTCACGTCACGTCACCACCAGGCTTTATTCCACATGGTGGAAAGCCATGGCTTTCATTCTGAAGTGACCAGGGGTGAGCCTCTCTGAATAAGGGCTATTAGAAATGGTTTCCGGTTGGCGCCTTTTGGTTTTTGTTCCCCCACATGAATGAATGCCGAATCGAGTAGTCTTGTCCAGTAGTTCTCAACACTTTGTGTCAAGGACTCATTTGCAACATCATTGTGATGTCAGAACAGGTCAGCTATATCCTTCTGCTGAGCTGGGATGATATTGATGTGATGACACCAGGGAGCTCCATATATGGGCATAAAAGGGACATGGACCGAATAGTTATCACCGCTCAAATATGGACAAGGGCTGACAGAGACAGATATCCATATACTGTATGGGCATGAAAGGCACAAGACGGAATACATTTCCATGCCGATTCCTTGTGACTCGCGTCAGGGCAACCACGCTTGCAATTTCCCAGAATTTCATCTTTCTAGTAACATACAGTTTACATACTATTTATATTATTATACTAGTAAGACGCCTCAGGGTGACATGCGACCTCGCCCTAAAGGGCGAGTTTGCGCCAATTCTTGGCCATCTGGCCAGTGATCTATATCGGACCAGTTACCCATATATGGAGACCCCTGGTAACCATATATGGAGATCCATGTACTGTTTATGGAGATATGCTGTGAGAGCCCAAACATGCTTACTCAGTTATTCGTTATGTGAAGGTCCTATGATGTCTATGACATCTGACATCATACCCTGTTATGCCCATAGAGATCCCTGTCTGTAGAACCAGCCACACAGATATGGGCTGTCTTGGCCATCTGTCTTGGCCATAATGGATTCTGTTAGTGTGGTATGTGGCCGATGTGGTCTCCATATATGGGTATTCCCATATGAAGTCCTGTTAGATATGGGCAGGGAACTCCATATATGGGCATAAAAGGGATTCTGTTAGTGACATCACAGTGAAGCCAGAGCGTGATGTCAGCACGGCAAACCCATTCTGTTAAGAGTGGTTCCCCTGACATCACAGTGACATCAGAGCATGATGTTAGAGCGACAAACCCATAGACCGTAAAAAAGTACACACGTCTACACGTCCAGACAGACGGACATGGACAAGCTCTCATAGTAAACTGGAATGGAATTCAGTTCCCAGTGGATTCCTCTGCACCACAAGGCTAGTCCACAAGGCGCAAGCTGGTATAAAAGGACTGTCATTTCTTGTTTCTTGAAGAAACTTGTGGGATTCTTCTAATTCAATCTGGTAGAGGGGAGCAGCAACAGTTTTGGTGTCTGCCATGATGGTTTCCGCCTGCCTGATGACACAAACTTATATCCGCTCTAGACGGGATCAGAAAACGACAAAGGGAGTTGAACTCAGAGTCCAGGCCCTGAGTCCATAGTCTATTAATTTCAATGTGAGAAGTAGATGTGAGCACAGATTGGGTTAGAATTGGATATTGACCGATTCTTTCACCCAATACTCACAGTAAGTAAATATCGGAGCCATTCATCACGAGCCACACACAGGGACAGATTATGGACCGGGCCATCGGGGACAGTGCCCAGGGGCCCTTGACTACCAGGTGTCCCTGGGGTCCCTGGGGCCCCTGGGTGGCGAGGCCCGTCGACTATTTACTGACAATACTGACAAATACAGGTTATGGCTCAAATATATGTAGTTGTGTAACCCTCAGCCTACAGCACCCACAGCACTGGTTCCCAAACAGACACATTTTTATATTCGAGTGAAATGAACTTTCATTATTAATATTTTGTTTTCTATACATTTTTTTCTTAATTATTATTTACATTTTCATGGTATTTTGTAAGTAATTTCACAAATAAATAATACATTAAATAAAAAATAAAATAAAAATAAAAAACATGTTTAAGAAGTAGTGAAAATAGCAGATTTACAAGCTCATATCATAACGCGACGTGAATTGTGAGCATTGTGAGCTTGTAGATCTGCTATTTTCACTTGTTTGGGTCCCAGGCAAATGTCGAATCTCTGTTTTGGGTCTCTATGAAGTGCAATAGATTTTAATGTACAGTATATGTGATCACATTTATCACTACTACTGTAGGAATATTATTATTATTATATATATATATATATACATATAATATATATATATATATATATATATATATATATATATATATATATATATATATATATATTATATGTATATATATATAATTAACATATAATCCTATTGTTGTTCTTGTTTTCTTCTTTTTTTCTTTTTGTAATGCAAATATAATTTAAATTGCAGAGTACACTAGTAGGGACAACCAGACGGCTTAATTTAATTTGTGGATTTGAAGGATACATTTTGGTGGGGGGAATGGTTAATGCTGCTTAGGATTTGCTCCCGTTTGCATTATAATGAATTTCTTCTCTCTCTGATGTGTGCCGTCATAGCAATTTGGCTTTTTAATTAAAGGGGAATGTACTGTATGGGGTGCTGTAGTAGTAGTATGTGACACAAGTATATGCCTGCTGTGTGTGCAGTGTGTGTCCAACATTGAGGAATCGTTTCCATCACATTTGGACCCGTTTCCAGGACTGGTTCTATCACACTGACAGAGCTGGTATGTGGACTTCATCACGTCTGCAATACAATTACAATACCAGTGGTTCTCAAAATGTTTTAATTTCAATGACTACCATAAGTCTGAGAGTGTACAAAAGGAACCATTTGTACACTCTCAGAGTTACAGGTCATAAGGGTCCATTTGGAACCCCCTAGGAATGGGTAAAGGGAACCGTTTAGGAATCGGACCGTTAAGAGGGAATCGTTAAGGAAACGGAATTGTTAAAATCCTAAAGGATCCTATGTGTGTGTGTGTGTGTGTGTGTGTGTGTGTGTGTGTGTGTGTGTGTGTGTGTGTGTGTGTGTGTGTGTGTGTGTGTGTGTGTGTGTGTGTGTGTGTGTGTGTGTGTGTGTGCGTGCGTGCGTGCGTGCGTGCGTGCGTGCGTGCGTGCGTGCGTGCGTGCGTGCGTGCGTGCGTGCGTGCGTGCGTGCGTGCGTGCGTGCGTGTGTCCGTATTGTAAAACAAAGTGACCCTGTTTAGACCATGTCAAATAAGTTGTTGATTGCTTGCGCGTGTGCGTTTGTGTCCACTTGTGATGACCAAACATCCCCACAACTATAGTAGAATTTCTCAAACAGACATGGTGATCGAGGACCATTCTCCTGGTCATTACAAGTGTGTGTGTGTGTGTGTGTGTGTGTGTGTGTGTGTGTGTGTGTGTGTGTGTGTGTGTGTGTGTGTGTGTGTGTGTGTGTGTGTGTGTGTGTGTGTGTGTGAGTGTGTGTGTGTGTCCATCTTTATTTTGCCGCGCTCCTCCTCCTACAGTTTTGGTGGCACTTGGGCCACGTGTCAAATCCACCGGCTTCATCGGGACTGGTCTGCTTCCGTCTTTCTATGAATTACGTTATATTATAGTTTAATTGATATACATTTATTAGTGACTTCATTTTCTCCATTAACTTGAACTAAACTCCAAATATGGAGATGACTGACATCATAGATGTCTGACGTCATAGACCACATGAGACGGACACAGAATGTCCACATATGGGCATTCCAAGATATGGGCTTTATATTGATGACATCAGGGATCTCCATATATGGACATAAAAGGGACAAGGACAGAATTCATTTGCAAGTGTGACTCGCATCGCGGCAACCACAATTTCCCAGAACTGCATCTTTCTAGTGTATTGTTTGTTCGAGATAAGGACCAACGATGGAAAACAAGCCCTTGACTTTACTGGGCATGTACAGTATGACCTGCACTTTTCTTTTAATATGAGTCATGACGTCCAAATAAATCAAATAAAATCGCAAGCGTGTGTGTGTGCGTGCGTGCGTGTGCGCTTGTATCCACGTGCGTGCGCACGCGCGTGTATCCATGTTGTAAATCAAAGCGTGCGCTATGTTCGGTGACAACAGTGGTGAAAGTGGGTCAGCCATATTACCTGTTCTCCTCAGCATTTATCACTGTCACTCCGCCATACAGTACCATCTGTGTTGGTGTGCAGTCTGTGCGATGTTATCAGCTCCATACTGTGTACATATATATCTCGTTCCATGCCGTTACGGCATATACTGTATTAATGCTCATTATCCGTGTGTGTGTGTGTGTGTGTGTGTGTGTGTGTGTGTGTGTGTGTGTGAGAGTGTGTTTGTGTTTGTGTGTGTGTGTGTGTGTGTGTGTGTGTGTGTGTGTGTGTGTGTGTGTGTGTGTGTGTGTGTGTGTGTGTGTGTGTGTGTGCGCGCGTGCGTGGTGAGGAAGGAAACTTAGGTGTGCGTGTGTTTATGTGTGTGGTTGTGTGTGTGTGTGCATGTGTTTGCTCATTGCAGAGTATCCACAGCTAAAATAGGTTGCATAGAAAGCGATGGGGGGGAGAGGGGGGGGAGGGAGGGAGGGGGGGGAGGGAGGGAGCGGGGAGTGCGGGGGGTTGAAAATCAATCGCTAGGAGAGACCCTCGCCTCGGCCCCCGTCGTTGCCGCTGCGGCCGATGCCAAGATTCCATCAATGAGCCGGGGCTGCCGTTGCCCGGGCAACAGCGGCTACATGAATGAGAGCGGGGCCCGGTAACCGTGGAGACTCGGCGGAGGAGAGGAGAGGGATCGCCTGGTTGCCATGGCGATGCCATGAATGGGGAGAGACCGAGCACAAAGTGGAGGTGTCGGCGACGACGAGGGACCTCCGGAATCTTCGCCGTTGTCATCGTCGTCGTCGTTGTTATCGCTATCGCTGCGTGACCACGTCTTCATCACATCTTCGTCTCTCCTCCTCTTCTTCTACTACTACTCATTCTTCTTCTTCTTCTTTTTCCGGCTACTTGCCATCAGGGCAGCAAGGGCGTCCCCGTCTCCACACATAGGGGACGCAGTTTAGCATTTCACCAGATTAAATTTCACCAGCGTCGACAGGTTAGCCACTGTCCAAGTTAGCCACTCTCCAGGTTAGCCACTCTCCAGGTTAGCTTTCCCTAGCGTTGGCAGGTTAGCATTTCACCCGCGTTAATGTTACTGAGGTTAGGGTTAGGGTTAAGGTTTGGTTTAGGTGCTACCTGGCGGCGCTCCATCCTCCCGTCCCGTGGGGAGCTGGGGACGCAACTCGCGTCCCCACGGGAGAATCGTGTCTCCGTCTCCAGGTGTTACCTGACAGCACTCCGTCCCCACGTGGAACCCCAATGTATACTGTAAACTCCTCTATGGGTTGGTTCCCTTGACACATCACTGTGACATCACCTGTGATATCACAGGTGACATAACTTATGTAAAAGTCCATATACGGTATTCCCCAGAATCCCTTTTATGCCCATATGAAGATCCCTGATGTCATCGATATATATCGATGACGTCAAGACATGGCCCATATCTGTGTGGCTGGTTCAGATAGGGATCTCCATGTAAGGGTATAAAAGATGTTGTATGTTGTGATGTCATGGGAACCACTCTAACAGAATCCCTTTTATGCCCATATATGGAGATCCCTGATGTCATCAATATTAAGCCCATATCTAACAGGACTTCATATGGGAATGCCCATATATGGAGGAAGACAGCCCATATCTGTGCTGTGCTGTGCTATATGTGTGTGGGTGTGTGTGTGTGTGTGTGTGTGTGTGTGTGTGTGTGTGTGTGTGTGTGTGTGTGTGTGTGTGTGTGTGTGTGTGTGTGTATTGTATGTCGCAGGTTGATTGTCAGGTGTTTCCCAGCAGTCATCACTGTCCAAACACCTCCCGTAGCCGTGTGAATCCCTCTGTGTGTCTCTCTCCCTCTCTCTCTCTCTCTCTCTCTCTATGTCTATGTCTCTCTCTCTCTCCCACTCGCCTTGGGGTGTACCTCTCTCTCTCTCTTTCTCGTGTCTCTCTTCTTGGGGTATACCTCTCTCTCTCTCTCTCTCTCTCTCTCTCTCTCTCTCTCTCTCTCTCTCTCTCCTTGGGGTATACCTCTCTCTACCGCTCTGTGGTGTCCCTGCAGTAACAGAATCTCACACCTGCTCCACGCGGGTCCATCACTCTGTTTCAATATGTCCTTCTCTTTCCTCTCACTCCTTTTCTCTCGGGGGAACTTTGCATGCTTCCCTTATTTATTTACCTTTTCCTCATTTTTTAACTCACCCACCGCTATTTTTAAGACCCTTCTAATGGTCCACACCGCCAGGATTTTGCCTACCTTTAACGTGGGCGCGCGCGCGAATCCATTGCGCGATGGTTCACCGATTGCATTCACAATACGATCCAGGCAGGGTAAGCAACAAAGCACTACAGCCTTCCATCGCTCAAAGCGAAACCGACGGAGCGCCACGCTGGTGTTGCACAACATTGAACCGGATGACATTTCGGCAGACAGGATACAGGCGTCGTTGTCCCGCCCCCCCATTTCCGTTCTGGAACATCCAGATCCGTTTTTTGTGAATAGGGCGGGTCCACAGAGCGCTATGGACGGCGAATCGGCGATCATACTTTTTTGTTTTATAGTTATTAAAGCTAATTGATAGCTCGTCATATTCGTCATAAGCAGAGTGGACCCATAACTATAGCTCGTCAAACTCGACATATGCAGTGGGTGAGTTAATATCATGTCACCTGGACATTTCCATATCTTCATCCCTCACATTTCCTATCTTGAAAGAATAGATGTGATGTCTACTCTGTCGGGTGGAAAGCTCATACGTCCAAAACTCTTTTCATAAGCGAATAAAAATAAATACATAAAGAAAGTTAAAGTAGCAGATCTGCAAAGCTTGAATCTGAACTTGTGGATCTGCTACTTTTGATGCTTTTGTGTGACGCTGTAGTACGATGAAGTAGGGCATTAATCTATTAAAAAATCACACCCAATGTGAAGTGAGCGGTGGTCGTGCTTGCATAACGTCTTCAGACTAGGATTTGAGTCTAGGATGTACAGGCTATGCTACACACACACGTTTTGCTATGGCAAAACACGGAGGAAAAAGGCTACAGACACACACACAGCCACTCTATGGAGCGGTTTACCACCGCTCAAAAACACAAAGGGGTAAAATATGGAGACAAGAGGTTTCTGCCTGATGGCAACGATATGTATGTGTTTGATGTTAACGTCTTTTGGAGACTAACGGTGGAGTTATGATTCATATATTTCTCATTTATTAATCTTATTTATGGCTACTGTAATCCCTGATCCACAGCTAAGCTGCACTTAGAAATACAATGTTAACAGTTTGTGGAGGTATTCTGGGGTGATTTCATTTAGTTTTTTTGCGCCGTTAAGTATTTCATTTATTTCAAAATATTGCATTTGATGAAGGGACCCCGTTTGTGAAGACCAGAGCAGGTCGCAATGTTGGCCATATATATTTCACTATAACATAATGTAAATGTACTCATTTATACAGAAGTATTATGTATTGGAATTCATTGGAGGACCAATGTTTTTTACTGTCCTAGTCTGGCAACCCCTTCCCCATTTCCCCTGTCGGGGGTTAAAATCCTTAAGAAAATCATCTCTGTTCAATAAGTGTAAACTGCTCTCCCCCAAAAAAACATCCCCACAGAAGCTTTAGAGTACCTACTATAATCCTTTCTCTCACTTGAACCCCCACTCTGGGGGGAACGTTTGCCAAAAATAGCCACTTTTAGAACTTGTAGATGTGCACATTTTTGGGAATCGATTTGTGAATCAAATGTTTTATTGTCATGATTCACCAGGGAGTATAGGTTCTCCTGGCTTCATGTCAAAGTGCGCTGACTTGATCACAACACCGCGCCCTTAACTGCTCCTGATGAGCAGGTCAGTGCCTCGCACGGCTGCCCCAGCCGTCGGTGGTGTGTGAAAGTGTGTGAATGGGTGAATGTAAAACACCTCGGATGAAGGCGCTATAGAAAAGCTTTTATATAGAAATGCAGAGCATTTAAGAGTGCAGGTGCGTTCAGATATATATATATAAAGTTATTCAAAACTATCTCATCGTATTTCCAGAGGATTTGTTCTCAGTGTGTGAGGATAACCTGTTGAACGCCTGCTACTGCATAGCCGACAGTTATTTGTATTATAGGTTAGTGGAGGTGCCCTCGGCTATCCACAAACCGCTGAATATCACAAACATCAAAGTGTATGTTTTTCACTTTTCTTTTTTTACCATCTCTCAAAAAGACTTATCGTCTCTGTCTGTTTGCAGGATTCAAATTTAGCGATAGCTTAAAGTAGCAGAGCTCAAAACGTGTCATGTTGGGGTGGGGGATCAATACTTTTAACCACTGTATCCATATTTTAAACTTTGGCCTCTCAAAGTGACGCGCTGTGAGCTGCAAACAATTGCAGCTAGTCTTGAAAATGTTTGGAAATGTTTGAATAAATTAGAATAAAAAAATAAAGACATTTTAGTTTGAAATAAATGAATCATGACATGAACACAACAAGGCATAATAAGGCAAGTTCTTCGCTGTGTGTGTGCGTGCGCGTGCGTGTGTGCGTGCGTGCTGAAGCACTTCTCCTGTGTGTATCCTCGGCTAACCTTCCTCTCTCTCTCCTCTCGTTCTCACATTGCCACTCTCCACTCCACGGCCCACACTTAATTTCATTCCCTGCAGTTTCTGTTCGGCTGCACCTGCCCTCAAGCCCTGCTTTATGGGAGGCTTCGTCTCACGGCGGTGTGTGTCACGCCTTCGGGGAAAATAGCAGACCTACAAGCTCGCGCTCGGACGTTGTACTGTAGGTTGGCTGTATGAATCGGTGAAGATGTGTCGTGTGTGTCGGGTGGAAACCTCATACGTCCAAAACTGCTACTTTTCAGGATTCGAAATTCTCAATTAGCAAAAGTAGCAGATCTGACACCGGTCCTGGGTTCGATTCCCGCCGGGGGACGCTGTGGGCGCTGGGGGCGTGTTCCGTCCTCCGTGTCATCAGCGCCCGCACGGCCACACCCTTTGTGGGGTTGGCGATAGGGCCTTTCTGTGTGGAGTTTGCATGTTCTCCCCGTCTCTCCTAGGGTAGATACCCTCACAAAAAGCATGCAGTAATCCTGTACTCTATAATGCCTCCCCCTGGACAGCCGGGGCGCCTGATGGAGGGGAAAGGAACTGGTTGGAATAACGTGTTCCTTCCACGCGCTACGTCCAAACCGGGGAAATCCCCACTGTCAGGTGAAAAGAAGCAACTTGGACCTCTCATGCATAGAAGGAAGCATGAGGTCAGTCCGTTGTCGCGGCAGAGGGAGAGCAGAGCCCAGGATTACATAGGCAATTGGCACTGGGTGACAATGGGTTACAAAATCGTGGGATAAAAGCAGATCTGCAAGCTCGAAACGCACCGCTTGTAGATCTGCTACTTCTGGTGGTTTTGTGTGACGCTGCAGTATGATCAAGTAGGGCGTTCTTTCACAAAATAAATAAAATAAAGTTAAAATGTGGTGATAGGAGGTTTCTGCCTGACAGCAGCGATATGACTCTCTCCTCCTCCAAAGTGCAGCCTTTGCTCCATCTTTTATTTTGTCTTCTCCGTTCTCTCTTTACACTCATTCCACTTACTGTATGTCTCTCTCTCTCTTTCCAGTTTCTCCTTCCTGTCCACGCATGCACACACACACACACACACACACACACACACACACACACACACACACACACACACACACACACACACACACACACACCCACGTGGACAGACAGACAGACAGACAGACACGCATACATACACACACCTCCCAATCTGTGGCCTGGTTGGTTGTCATAGTGCCGTGATGATGAACAACACAACACACACAGTCACTGCTCCCTCTACTGGTGGTGGCGGGGTGGTGCAGGCAGGCTGAGCCCGTTGCTACGGGTGACTGCTGCAGCTCGGAGAGAGAGAGAGGCTGCTCTGCTGGATGGTTGTCTGGCAGACTTCTGCTCTCACACGCTTTAGAACAGGGGTTTTCAAAGTGAGCGAAGGGGCACCCTGGGGTGCCGTGATGGCAGTCCAGGGGTGCCGCGAGATTGCTGAGATAATATTTGGAATTTATTTGGACACTTGAAAAAATATTTAGTATCATTTTAAACTTGTACTAAGTTATTTTCAGTTAGCTCTAACCAAAATGGCTATTATCTCAACATTTTCCTCGCCAACATAATCACTAAAATATCGTCACTGTCGGACAGAAACCTTGTATCTCCAAGTTTCAAATGTGTATGTCTTTTGGTAAAGCAAAACCCTGCTTCATCATACAAGACCGTCGCACAAAACTAGTGAAAACAGCCTATCTACAAGCACACAACGCCTTGTGTGCTTGTAGATCGGCTGTTTTCACTAGTTTAGTATTTTATAGATGATAAATACAAAACGGTTTTGTACATACAAGGTTTCCACCCTACGACGATATGCTATAAATATAAGGTGCTGGGAGTGAAAATTATAATGTAGGGGTGCCTCGGATTAAAAAAATATTTATGGGGTGCCCTGAGACAAAAAAAGTTTGGGAACCACCGCTCTACAACAGAGTGGCCCTCACCATGTGGGCCGGGGCCCGCTTCCTGGTGGGCCGCTTTGCGGACTCCCATGTTGGTCCTCAATGGTGTTCCAGGGGGTCCCCCCCAGCAAAACGAGGGGCAGTTTAACCGCTTTAACCCTAGTTTTACCTTCGGCGAGACAAACATTTTCAAAACATTTTTGAAAAATCGTGAAAAATCAACAAATCAGCTGTCCCAGTCCCTGCACATTTGGCACAAAATAATTTAAATTTTTCTGCGGCAAAATTCATGTCAATTTGTGACTTCCTTGACACGTAACGTTTTTTGAGAACCCGTCGATTGACCAAAACGGCTCAAACTGAAACGAGAGCGCAGCCATAAGACCGACAACGAGCGAGAGAGAGAAACTCTTCTGCAGAAGAAACACATTGAGAGTTTAAAGGGAGACGAGGACGACCCTCGTCCTCCG